>NC_037528.1:41828877-41850909 GCF_001531365.2 Cynara cardunculus var. scolymus | reverse complement strand
TATTCTTAAGCAAAGCTTACACCCATACCCATCTTTTAATATTAAAGGTTTATTTCATATTTTAACGCTTTACACCAATCAAAACTCAAATATTTTCTCAACTCGAAACATTGTTCAAGAAGTTCATGAAAGTCTCTGATTCTCAGTAAGTCCGGTCCCTGTGGAAACGATCTTGGTACTATACCACTTTATTACTTGAAGCGATCTTAGTGTCGGCGTGCACTTGGTCCGCCACTTTGAGGATTTTATGCCCACTGTGTGCACACTTACGATTCGAGCACATCACATATACACAATTTACTTGCAATCTTGAATTTTGAGTAATATTCATAATAGTCTTTCAAATATGAATTGACACAAGCATGTTCATAAATGCTTGTAGATATAACACTTATATGAATTTAAGCATGTGTTCATGAGTGAACAAGTTAAATATCATATCATTGAAATCTTTTCCCAAAATACCCCTTGTAAACATTGTTCACTTATGTTACCTTGCCTATGTGTGCAATTAATTAAATTTTATGCCATGAATGGTCTCAATCATAAACTTCAAAGATGAATGAATGAGATGAGTTCATAGAACTAATATCATATGTTGGGTTAACAAATGAACTTCCCCTACACACACATGCACGCGCGCACACACACACATGCACGCGCGCACACACACACATATGGGAGGGATAAAATGCAAACTAAGCTATTTGTACAACCGTGAAAACTGTCGATTTCCTTGTTTATTTTAGTGAGTGTTTTTCATGAAATTGTTTAATATGATGAAATTGTTTCAAATAATTAATTTCATGATGAAAAAGTTTCATATATTTTTGTTTCTATGTAAAAATTAAGTTGTTTCATGTATTTCTTATTTTGATGAAATTTGTTAACAAAATGAATAAAATGAAGATGATAATGTCTATAATTACTTGAAATGAATTATTTAAAACAATTTCATGAAAATTTTTCACTAAAATAAACAATGAAATCGACGGATTTTACGGTTTGTACAAATGACTTGGTTTGCAAAATATCCCTATATATATATATATAATATAATATAAATAAGCTAATTTACGAGAAGACGAGAAAACATAGTGAAATTAATAGAAGTAGCCTTTTTCAGGAATCAAATTCATCTCTTAGCCATTTCTCTCTGGAATTTTCAAAAATATCACTACCTCTGCAAGTCACACCTCTACAACTTGTTGGGGAGCTAAAAGACAAAAAAAAACATTCACTTTTCACCCACTTGCAAAGATGCCACTTGCGGACCTGGGTGAAAAGTGATTTTTGTTTTTGTCTTTTAGCTCATCCACAAGTCACAGAGATGTCAATTGCAAATGTAGTGATATTTTCGAAATTGTAAGTGAGAAATGCCTAAAAGTTGAATTTGGTCTCTAAAAATGACTATTTCTTTCAATTTCCCGAAGAAATATGAGCCACATACCTTATTTAATAAATGGGTATTAAATTAAATTAAAAAGAGTACCGATATCTAATAGTCCTTAATAAACCATTTCATCACAAAGATAAATCGGTAATATCTTAATTATAAGTGATTATAACATATGATAATTTGTTCGATGATCGTATCAATCATATGTGATAATATGTAAATATTTTTGTTGATCATATTTGATTATTTATATTGACATTTATTGATCTTTTTCTAATACAAATATTATCTCATGTGATAATACGTCAATTATATTCAGACATCTATTATCACATGTGTTACTACACAACTTTTATTCACACGTATATTATCATATATGACATGTATAAAAATTCGCAGAGTGTATATATGCTAACGGAACTAGTCACAAACACTACTAAAAAAAGGGGTTTTTCTGACGGCAAAATCCATCGGAAAAACAAGATCCATAAAAGCCTAGTTGAACCGCATAAGACTCAATAACTCCATTAAAGCCTAGTTGAACCGAATAAAGTCCACTAAGATCCATTAAATTCCACCAATATCCATTAGAACCCAATAATACCTGTAAAGGCCCAATTGAAACGAATAAAACCCAATAGGTCCATTTAAGTGCACTAAGATCAATGAAAACCCAATAGATCCATTAAAGACCAAATAGTACCCGTTAAAGCCCAATGTAATACCCCATACCACACATTGCATGTAACACATATTTCATACATAAAAGAAATTCATGCTTATATCCCACATTGGTCCTTTAATACAAGAATCTACCAGTACCAAATACATGGTCCAAAAATCCAAAATACAAATTCTTGTATTAATCTACGTTCAACTATCAAAATTATACATATCATCATCCATTCTTCAATGTTGATAAACATATATGGAAATTATCACATTCTTCTTTTTCCCTTACCTTCAGCACTTCCTACGATACATATTTAAAATCACAAAACGAGGGTTAGACCGAAAGGTCTAGTGAGTTACCCTATTTATGTCATTGCAGAGTGATAATCACTAAAACCTTTATATAAAACAACTTTTCATATATATAACAAATATATGGACAAGTGAGAACACAATATCAATACCTTTCATCTTTCAAGCCAATAATCTTTGCTTGTAAATAATACATCAAATCCAGACAGGTTGTGCTAACCAAAATAATATAAAACCATTTTTAAACCTTTTTCCACTCAAACAAGGTTTAATCAAAGTTTCAGGCCAAATCTGTTATTCTTTCTTCAATAACATTCAGACTACAATTTCCAATAAGAACCCTGATCCTAAACCTTTAAATCACAAAGAAATAAAGATCCCAGACCATAGTAACCTTAAGGGATATGATAGTGGAGGTTATATTTACAAAACACAAATGTCACCCTTATATCCAAATGTACACCTCTGCTTGATATGCCACCCTTATCCCATGGTACACCTCTCCTTGATATGCCACCCTTATCCCATGGTACACCTCTCCTTGATATGCCACCCATATTTCTTCAACAAAATTTTTTATAAACAATTCCATTTAAAATAGACTGCAGTCAATGAAATTATTATCAGTTCCAATTCATTTTTGTCAAAATTCTCATTTATTGAAAATAAATTAATAAAATGATAAGTCAAATACAATCCGGTCAACTTTGTTCGGATAACAAATCCGGACAATACTTCTCCAACTTGCCCGATTTAATACTTAGAATTAACACTTTTGTCCGGATATCTAATCCGGACAACTCTATGCCTTATTGTCTGATTAAAATAAACCGGCCACCTTTTAGTCGTATTCATACTTTTCCGGTAAAAAAACATAACATAAAGTTCATAAAACACTTAATCATTAAACCAGTTAAGACATGTCCGGTTTACCACCTAATCCGCTTGACTCTTATCCGGTTTAAAAACTAAGCCGTATGACTCTTATCCAGTTTAAGGCTACATCGATCATGCCTTAGGCGGGTTAGCCTTAAACCGCTCAAGTCTCATCTGATTTAATCCTTAAATCGTTCACCCTTCATCCGGTTTAGTATATAAATCGCTTAACACATATCAGGATTAAATTTAAAACAGGTATAAACTTTTTAAAACATAATTTCAAGATGCAAAGAGAATAATTCAAGCATTTTAACCACTCACCTTTACAATCTTTTGGAAACAAGATTGAACGCAACTTGAATCTACTCCTTGATCTCAATCAAAATAGTCCGAACAACTTTCTCTCTCAAATACCTTTCTACTTTTCAAAATGGTCAAGAGGTTAAATTGAGAGTCTCAACCTATACTTATACCCCTTCCCAAAATAGGAAGGCGGTTAAGCTCACACGCTTTCTTGATTTTATGAATATTATCATGCCTGCAATACATTAATGCATACATACAAACTCATGCATACATACCTCTGCCTATAAATAATCACGCACACACATACACATATATTTTTAATTATATGCTTTTCACATTATGCAAACCTATATATGTATAAAAACACCCATACTCGCATGATCAAATATATCCGTTTATCATATTATGGCATAACACATAATAAATAATCACGTATCAATTACCTTAGGAAGTAGCCAGGATCCTGTTATCACATTATCCACCCCTCAACAGAATTCTGTCCCGGAATTCCTTTAATAAAAAATCTATGGGTATTCTGATCTCATTTTTTACTCCAATTCCCATGTCGCTTCTGGTCCTTTGTGAAACTTCCACTGAACTTTAACCAAACTGATTTCTTTGTTTTTTAACACCTTGGTTTTTCGGTGAATCACGGCTTCTGGTGACTCCACAAAGTTCAGTTTACTGTCCAATTTAACCTCCAGCAACGGTATAGCTAAACATTTTCGCAGATTCGATACATGGAAAGTGTTGTGAATCAGACTTAGTTCTTCTGGTAGCTCTAACTGATACGCCACTGGCCCAATTCTCTTATATATTCTGATTGGTCCAACATACCTCGGACTGAACTTACCTTTCTTTCCGATTCTGATAACACCCTTCCACGGCGAGACTTTCAACATCACAAAATCACCAACAGAAAATTCAATTGGCTTTCGACGATTATTAACATAACTTTTCTAGCAATCTTGTGTTGTTTTAATTCTTTCACGAATCTGTTCAATCTTTTCGGAAGTTTCTTGGACAATTTCAGGACCTGTCAGCTGTCTTTCTCCCATCTCGTTCCAATACAGTGGCGTTCGACATTTACGTCCACACAACACTTCGAGGAAATGGACTAGAAATGTCCAGAGATGGTTTTGTTTCATTAAAGCTACTACCACTACCATTACCACTTTGTTTCCATGAATTAAAGCTGAGCATCGATCAGGTAGGACATTAAATTCAAACTGTTCTCCAGAAGAAGAAGATGGAGAATTAGTAGATGAAACTTGATGGAAAAAAGAAATCAGATTTATAGGTATTGTTAGAATCATTATCAGAAAGATCAGAGTATATTTGAAGGAATGATAGATCATCAATAAGAAAGTGTTGACGGATAAGGTCTAAAGTTGAAGATTCATCAGGTGACGCCATTGTTGAACTGAAGTGAAAACCTTAAAGAGATGAGTTTTAGAAAAAATGGAATCAAAGAGAATTGGTTGAGTGGAAAGGTGAAGTGAAAGAGACAGCCAAATTGAGGATGGAGAGGGGGAGGTTCGACGATGGAGAGATGCATACTAAACCACGCCCAAACAACGATGGGGATAATCCATGTGTAACAGGTTATCATATGTGGCTTTCATGTCATGTTAAGTTTGACATGTCAACAAAAAAAATCTATTCAAAAGATAACAAGTTACTCAATACTATAACTGGTAAATTTTTGAAAGTACGATTTCCTAATAAAAAATATTTTGAAAGTACATTTATGTAATAAGAAAAACTGAAAGTAGAATACTATAATAAAGAAATTTGTAAAAGTAGATTGTTATTTCGCACATTTTACCTTAATTATATTTAATAAGTCTAAAAGATACGAGATTTTTAAGGGATTCAATGTTATAACCATGGTTTACTTAGGTGACGTTTTTTTAAGAGTTGTTGAAGTCTTATTTCACTTCTAATTAGTAAGAGGTGGTGTTGAATCTGAAATATGAATCAATAAGACTGCTTGTTTTTATAAATTGATAAATATCTGAATTTGATTAAATTGTCTCACTACAAGAAAAATGACCTTCAGAGAAGCTTTTGTTTTGTACTTTAAAGTTTCAAAAGCTTATCTAAAGGCTTTGGAGAAACTTTTTAATTCCGTCAAAAAGCTTCTCTATATAAGGGTAGGTAAAGGCTTTCGAGAGGGATTTGAAAGGGTGTGTGTTTGTCAACTTTTAAATATGCTTTAAAAACTCACTACAACAAAATTGGGTTTATAAGACAATCTCTAAGCGTCCCAACAGACCATTTTATAGGACTTAATTTATAAGACCAAAATATAAAGCGTCCTATCTAAAGGTGTTGCAATAAGTTAATATGACGCTTTTGGGCGTCTTAACAAGTTTTTAGGACATTTTTAATACAAAGTGTCACATTAGCAACTTTATAGGACACTTTTGAAAAAGTGTCGTATAAACTCAATTTTTATAGGACATTTGTTTTTATAGGACGATTTTTCAAGTAATGTCCTATAAAGTTGCTAATGGGACACTTTATATTAAAAATGTCATAAAAAACTTATTACGACTTCAAAAAAACGTCACATAAATTTATTACAACGCCTTTAAATAGGACCCTTTATTTTTTTGGTCCTATAAATTAAGTCTTATAAATAGGTCTATTAGGACGCTTAGAAATTAAGTGTCCTATAAACCCGATTTTGTTGTAGTGGCTTCTTTAGAGGTTAGTCAGGATGTCTGGTCAAGAATAGCCTTTTGTACTATTCACTGTAGCAAATGACAAGTCTTTCTCTAAAGGCTTGACGCGTGTTCTAACCCTACTGCATTGCATTAAATATGCATTTAATTCAATGGGTATAAATAGATGTGTTCTATCTCCATGCAGAGATATCTCTTTATCTTCAAAGAACACAATTCGTTTATCTTCAAAAGCAAGTTAGAATCCCTTTTAAGTATTCTAAATAGTTTTTACCCAAAAAGAACTTACTTTCTTCTAAGTCTTAAACAGCAAATCATTTCTCTTTGCTAAGAACTAGTGTGTAACTTAGATTGTTTAGATAGGTTATCTTTATCTTATCTTTTCGCAAACAATCTTGTAAAATCTATATTGATTCTTCTTTATCAATATATATTTTAAATTTGAAAATTTTATTGTGTTTGTATTCATCCCCCCCCCCCCTTCTACAAACTGTTATACACATCTTGTAAACCCTAACGGGACCAACAAGTGGTATCAAAGCAGTGTATTTCTTCTCTTGTTGTTTAGTTGTTTTTCTGCATTATATTATCTCTTTCTTTAGATAATCTTACTGCTTTCTATTGGCTTTACAAAACCCAAACACACACTTTTATGACAATGGCTCTCTTGCCAAACCACCCTGTTTTATCCAAGACAACTTTAGTCTTTGGAAAAATCGGATGTCCCTCTTTTTGGAAGGTGTGGATCCTGAAATTCCACACTACATAGAAAATAGACCATATGTTCCATACACTATTTCATCGGCTATTCCTGAGATAGCTACGACTGCCGCAATTTCTAAACGGCAGATTCTAAAGCTCCCTCATCAATGAAGTGAAGAAGACAAGAAGAAAATAGCTATAGACACTCGTGCTAGGTCTATAATAGTTATGTCTCTTCCTGATGAGGTTTATCATTCTGTTATGAAACTCAGAACCTCGAAAGCCATGTGGGACACTTTATGTGTTCAATATGAAGGAACCTCTCAGGTTCAAGAATCGAGGAAGAKTAATTTAGTAAGACAATATGAAAGCTTTCTYTGTGGAAAGACTGAGACATTGTCTTAAGTACATCAACGTTTTAATTGTCTTCTTATAGATTTAAGGAGTGTAGGTAGGGAATATTCTAATTCTGAAACTTTAACTAAGTTTCTATAATATCTTTCTGAATCTTGGGATACTTATGCCAAGTGTCTCAAGATGTCCAATGACATGTCCTCTCTCTCTCAGCACTCTTTATGGGATACTGCTCAATCATGAGTAGTCTCGACAGCTGAAAAGGAATCTAATCAAGGATTCCAGTGAAATGAAGAGCTCTCCGTCAGCTCTAATCTCTGAAGATGCTTGAGCTGAACTCCCATCTTCTTCTTCTTCTCTTTCTCTTGTTGTTATCACTGAGTTAGATTCTACTAACTATGAGGATTTATCAGTGTATGGTCTTGCAAACTTTGATGAATCACTGGTGCTATTGACTAAATCTTTTAGGAGATTCGCTAGAAAAAGTAACTTCCGTAGATCCCCTTCGCTGACCATCAAGGAAAAGCCAAAGTCTGATAATATAGACAAGGCTTTAGCGATCTACTACATTTTCACCGCAAGGGTCACTTTGTTGGTGAATGCAGGTCTAAGAAGGATGTGACGCCATCTACTAAAACCCCATCCTCCTTCAGACCTAAGGATGACAAATACCTGAAGCTGAAGAAGAAGTACAAGAAGATGAAGAGTTCCCAGCAAAAGGCCAAAGGTCTTGTCGCTGAAGAGCATGACTCAGCTGATTCGTCTGATGAATCATCATTTGATGAGGAAGACACGACCTATCTCTTCTTAATGGCCACGGATGTCAACGAAGAAGCTTCAGAGGCATCAAATTCTAATGATCCCTCATCATCCTCACCCGCTCAGGTATGTGTCCTGAATGAACCCTCTTCTTCTTCTTCTCCTAGCCTATCAACGTTAGATACGCTGACAGTGGACCTTTACAATGCCCTGAATGGAAAGTCTAAAGCAAAAATGCTTAATCTTGATCTTCAACAATAGTTGAAAATTTGTCATTTAAAGATCAAAGAGTTGACTAAGATTGAAGAAAGATCTTAAGGATCAGGTCATTGTGAACCAAACCATCCAATTTCATGACGAAATCCATTGTAATGTGATCCCATTTCCATATAGGTATCTCTAAAGATTGAAGGCTTCCATACGGTTTCTGATGTTCAATCTTAACATGTAGACATGTCAAACACTGTTCCACATATTTGGCTATGTCTCTCTTCAATCCGGGCCACCAATAAAAAGGTTTCAAATCTCTATACATTTTATTGGTACTTGGATTAATAAAGTATCGGGACTTGTGACTTTCATTCAATATAGTGTTTCGGATATTTCCAAAACACGGTACCCAGATTCGTTCTTGAAAACACATTAGTCCTTCGTCATTTGGTTCTAGGGTTAAAATCATCTTACTCAGCCTTTCTGTTTTAACAAATTCTTCTTTCATGGCTTCTTGTTGATATCTCTGAATTTCCATACGAATGTCAGGGACCAGATTCATTCTCATTACCACAGCTTTAATGGTTCCGCTCTTTTCTTTCCTGCTTAAAGCGTCAGCTACCACGTTCGCTTTTTCCGGGTGGTAGAGGATTTCACAATCATAATCATTTACCAGTTCAATCCACCGACGCTGTCGCATATTCAATTCTTTCTGGCTGAATAAATGTTGCAAACTTTTGTGATCAATATAAATCTGACACTTTGTTCCCAAAAGATAATGTCTCCAAATTTTCAGAGCAAGCACCACTGCAGCTAATTCTATGTCATGGGCTGGATATTGTTTCTCATGATCTTTCAATTGTCTTGACGCATAAGAAATCACTTTTTCTCTCTACATCAGAACACATCCTAATCCCAACTTTGAAGCATCGATGTACACCACAAAGTCTTCAGATCTATCTGGTAGAGTCAACACTGGTGCACTACAAAGATGGTCTTTTAATAATTGAAAAGCCTTTTGCTGCTCTTCTTCCCACTGAAATTTAATGTTCTTCCGAGTCAATTTGGTCAATGGCACGGCTACCTTAGAAAAGTTCTGGATGAACTTGTGGTAATAGCCTGCCAGTCCCAAAAAGCTTTGGACTTCAGAAAGAGTTTTCGGAGCTTCCCATCTTGCAGCTGCTTCTATTTTTGCTGGATCTACTTTTACTCCCGCTTCTGAGATGATATGACCCAGGAATTGAACTTTTCTTAACCAGAACTCACACTTAGATAATTTTCCATACAACTTTTCTTTCCTCAATAATTCCAATAGTAGACGAAGATGTTCTGGATGTTCTTCTTCGGTTTTAGAGTATATAAGAATATCATCGATAAATACAATAACGAATTTATCAAGATATTCCTTACATACCCTATTCATCAAATCCATAAAGGCTGCAGGCGCATTAGTTAAGCCAAATGGCATAACTAAGAATTCGTGATGCCCGTACCTAGTTCTGAATGATGTGGTAGCAACGTCTTCTTCCCTGACTTTGAGCTGATGATACCCTGATCTTAAATCAATCTTGGAGAAATAACTTGCTCCCACCAACTGATCAAACAAATCATCAATCCTTGGTAACGGATATTTGTTCTTAATTGTCAATTTGTTCAGTTCACGATAGTCTATACACATTCGCATAGACCCATCTTTCTTTTTGACAAATAAGACCGGAGCACTCCAAGGTGAAGTGTTGGGTCTAATAAATCCCTTATCGGTCAGATCTTTCAACTGCGCAACCAATTCTTTCAACTCTGATGGAGCTAACCGGTACGGTGCCTTTGCGACTGGTGCAATCCCTGGTACGAGATCAATTCGAAATTCAATTACTCGATCCGGCGGTAATCCAGATAAGTCTTCTGGAAAGATTTCTGGATATTCATTAACAATCGGGATTAATTCCTCTTTTCTTTTCTTTTCTTTATCTTCATATCAATTACGTATGCCAAACATCCCTAGCACTTCTTCCGAATACTTTTCTGAGCTTTCATTACAGTCAAAATACTAGTATGGTGATTCTGACGATCACCATAAATAATAATCATTTTCTTGGTCTGGCAGAGTAATTCTGATTATTTTCTGATTGCAAACAATACTAGCCTGATACTTTGCCAACCAGTCCATACCCACCACAACATTGAATTCTTTCATTAGCATAGGGAATAACCGAATCGGTAGTTCATAGCCCTCAATAACAATAATACAATTATTGAACACACTAGTAACAGTTTCCTGACTATTAGCAGTATCGACTACTAATTCATCATCAAGTAACAAAAAATTCAAACATGCAGTTTGAGCAAATAATGGGATACAAACGAAAAGTTTGCACCAGAATCAAATAACACCTTAGTATGTATTGAATTCAAAAGGAAGGTACCTGTTACTACATCTGGAGATGCCTCTGCCTCGTTCTTTGTCATTTGGAAAGACCGCCCCCTTG
Source organism: Cynara cardunculus var. scolymus (assembly GCF_001531365.2). Lineage (NCBI taxonomy): Eukaryota > Viridiplantae > Streptophyta > Magnoliopsida > Asterales > Asteraceae > Cynara > Cynara cardunculus. The sequence goes on along the minus strand of NC_037528.1, from coordinate 41,840,140 downwards.
CCCCTCCTTGCCCTCCTCTGTTTACCGTAGGTCTTCCCCGGGTACCCGATGCATTACTCCCCATTGTTAACTATGGAGTTCTTAACAATGGACAATTTGGTCGAATGTGATTAGGAGAATTGCAATTAAAACACCTTCGGTTAGCTAGGCAACTTCTAGACAAATGGCCTACTTCACCACACTTATAACACTTCCTTGGGTCCTCTTGCACTCACCCTGATGAACCTGTCGACATTGTGAGAAGACTTTCTCACCTATCTTTTGTTCAGGTTTGTTATCATATTTTACTACTTTCGGCCCTCGAAAATTAGACGAAGGCCCTTCCCATCTTCTCTTTTCCACAACCTTTTCTTCTGATTGCCGATTCTTATTTCGTTCTGTCACTTCGGCCGCATCTACCGTTAATGAAAAAGTATTAGGGTTCATAGCAGTTAAAACTCTCTAATTAAGGGTTTCAAACCCCAGATATACCTCTCCATCTTCTTGGGTTCGGATGAAACATAGTGTTCGACAAATCGAGAGTATTCAATAAATCTCTAAGTATACTCCCGAACTGTTCCATTTCCTTGTTCCAGCTTCAAGAAATCTTCTTCCATTTGTCTCACTGTAGTTTTAGGACAAAACTGATTCTTGAATCGTTCCACAAATTCTGCCCAAGACAATGTATGTAAAACATCCGTTCTGGCCGATGATTTAACTTCCCATCAGAACAAAGCATTTAATTTTACGACTGAAACAACAAATCGAACTTTATCTGTTTCTGGACACCTAATGGTGTTGAACACATATTCCATTTTCTCAATCCAGCACATAGCTTTCACTGGATCCCTTTCCCAAGAAAATGTTGGTGGCTTGCATGCCAAAAACATTTTTATATCTCCTTCCTTATTATGAGTAACCGGTACCGAGGGATGAACTTCTACTCTTTCTGTTTCTACCCGGGCTAGTATTCCCATGATGGATGTCAGAGTTTGCCGCAACTTTCCCATTTCCTCTGCCAACATATCCCTGGTTACATATTCCGGTGTGGCACCGATCTATCTTGAACATTCCCAGAATGGGATTCTTCATGTTCAGGATGAACTTCGGTTCGACCTCTTCCCTGAGACTGATTTCTTCCTCTGCCTCGTCCCTTTGGTCTCCCCGACCTCTATTTCCAGACGTGCTAGTCGAAAATTAACGGGTGATTATTCCCTTTCCTCAAACTCCGGTCGACCTGTTCTTTCAGATCTCCGAGTTCGGCTAGAAATCTGCAGATTTTAGTGTTAATAATCATGTATTCACATTCCCAAATATAATGAAGTATTCAAGTTCAGATGTGTACCTGTAAATTCATAATTACATTGGCCAGATGTAATTAAGATCACACTGTTCCTTCAACTCATCATATTTATTCCCAATAGTGCTAACTATGTTCGGGACCCTTAACATGCAATAAAATAGTTTAAGTCTAAGTATCATGCTGTTAAATACCTAAATTCCTTAAACTCAGGCTCTGATACCATTTTCTGTAATACTCTATACCACACATTGCATGTAACACATATTTCATACATAAAAGAAATTCATGCTTATATCCCACATTGGTCTTTAATACAAGAATCTACCAGTACCAAATACATGGTCAAAAAATCCAAAATACAAATTCTTGTATTAATCTATGTTCATCTATCAAAACTATACATATCATCATCCATTCTTTAATGCTAATAAACATATAGGGAAATTATCACATTTTTCCTTTTCCCTTACCTTCAGCACTTTCTGCAATGCATATTTAAAATCACAAAACGAGGGTTAGATCGAAAGGTCAAGTGAGTTACCCTATTTACATCATTGCAGGGTGATAATCACCAAAACCTTTATATATAACAACTTTTCATATATATAACAAATATATGAACAAGTGAGAACACAATAACAATACCTTTCACCTTTCAAGCCAATAATCTTTGCTTGTAAATAATACATCAAATCTGGACAGGTTGTACTAACCAAAATAATATAATATCATTTTTAAACCTTTTTCCACTCAAACAAGGTTTAATCAAAGTTTCAGGCCAAATCTGTTATCCTTTCTTCAATAACATTCAGACTACAATTTCCAATAAGAACTCTGATCCTAAACCTTTAAATCACAAAGAAATAAAGATCCCAAACGGTAATAACCTTAAGGGATATGATAGTGGGGGTTATATTTACACAACACAAATGTCACCCTTATATCCAAATGTACACCTCTCCTTGATATGCCACCCTTATTTCTTAAAAAAAAATTCATAAAACAATTCCATTTAAAATAGACCGCAGTCAATGGAATTATTATCAGTTCAAATTCATTTTTGTCAAAATTCTCATTTATTGAAAATAAATCAATAAAATGATAAGTCAAATAAATCAATAAAATGATAAGTCAAATATAATACTTAGAATTAACACTTTTGTCCGGATATCTAATCCGCACAACTCTATGCCTTATCATCCGATTAAAATAAACCGGCCACTTTTTAGTCGTATTCATACTTTTCCGGTAAAAAAAAACATAACATAAAGTTCATAAAACATTTAATCATTAAACCGGTTAAGACATGTCCGGTTTACTACCTAATCCGCTTGACTCTTATCCGGTTTAAAAACTAAGCCGTATGACTCTTATCCGGTTTAAGGATCCATCGATCATGCCTTAGGCGGTTTAGCCTTAAACCGCTCAAGTCTCGTCCGATTTAATCCTTAAATCGTTCACCCTTCATCCGGTTTAGTATATAAATCGCTCAACACATATCCGGATTAAATTTAAAACAGGTATAAACTTTTTAAAACATAATTTCAAGATGAAAACAGAATAATTCAAGCATTTTAACCACTCACCTTTACAATCTTTTGGAAACAAGATTGAACCCAACTTGAATCTACTCCTTGATCTCAATCAAAATAGTCCGAACAACTTTTTCTCTCAAATACCTTTCTACTTTTCAAAATGGTTAAGAGGTTAAATTGAGAGTCTCAACCTATATTTATACCCCTTCCCAAAATAGGAAGGTGGTTAAGCTCACATGCTTTCTTGATTTTATGAATATTATCATGCCTGCAATACATTAATGCATGCATACAAACTCATGCATACATACCTTTGCATATAAATAATCATGCACACACATACACATATATTTTTAATTATATGCTTTTCAAATTATGCATACCTATATATGCATAAAAACACCAATACTCGCATGATCAAATATATCAGTTTATCATATTATCACATAACACATAATAAATAATCACGTATTAGTTACCTTAGGTGGTAGCCAGGATCCTGTTATCACACCCAATAATCCATTAAAGTCCACTACGATCTATTAAAGCCTAGTAGTACCCTTTAAAGTCCAATTGAACCGAATAAAGCACAATAATACCCGTTAAAGCTCAATTGAACCAAATAGAGGCCAATAGTACCCGTTAATGCACAATTGAACCGAATAACGCCCAGTAGTACCCGTTAAACCCCAATTGAACCCCTTAATGCCCAATTCAATTGAACAAGACCCAATAGTTCCATTATAGCCTAATTGAACCGAATAAAGTCCACCAAGATCCATTAAATTCAACTAAGATCCAATAAAACCCAATAATACCTGTAAAAGCCCACTTGAACCGAATAAAGCCCAATAAATCCATTAAATTCCACTAAGATCCAATAAAGCCGAACAGATCCATTAAAGACCAAATAGTACTCGTTAAATCCTAATAGATCTATTATAGTTTACTAAGATCCATTAAAGCCTAGTAGTACCCTTTAAAGCCCAATTGAATCGAATAAAACCCAATAATACCCATTAATGCCCAATTGAACCGAATAAGACCCATTAGCTCCATTAAAGTCTAGTTGAATCGAATAGTACCTGTTAAAGTCCATTAAGATCCATTAAAGCCCAGTTGAACCGAATAAAGCTCAATAGTACTCGTTAAAGCCCAATTAAACGAAATAAGACTCAATAGATCTATTAAAGCCCAATGGATTCATTAAAGCCCAATTGAACCAAATAAGGCCCAATTAGTACCTGTTAATGCCGAATTGAATCGAATAAGACCCAATAGCTCAATTAAAGCCTATTTGAACCGAATAAAATCCACTAAGATCCATTAAATTCCATCAAGATCCAATAAAACCCAATAATACATATAAAAAGCCCAATTGAACCGAATAAAGCCAATAAATCCATTAAATGTAACTGAACATACGACTACTCCGTTGATAATGTTTAAGAAAAAAAGTTTTTAATAACTTAAACTTGGAAAAAATTAAAAATAAACCATTTTTCCAAGTTAATATTACCGACGGATTTCTGACGGAATATATTAATAAAAAAATTATATTCCGTCAGAAATCCGTCGGTAATATGAAGCTTGAAAAAGTGGTTTATTTTTACATTTTTCCAAGTTTAAAATTACCGATGGATTTCCGACGGAATATAATTTTTTTCATACGGTAATATTAACTTGGGAAAAAATAAAAAAAAAAACTTTGAAAATAAACGACGGATATCCGACGGAATATAATTTTTTTATTAAAAATTATATTCTGTCGAAAATCCGTCGGTAATTTTCAAAGAGAAAAATGTTTTATTGTTATTTTTCCCCTATCAAAATACATATATATATATATATGTATATATATATATATATATATATATATAAGGTTAAAAATTTTCAACGGATTTCCGACGAGGAATTTAATTTTTAATATAAAAAATTAATTTCTGTCGGAAATCCGTCGAAAATTTTATTGATTAACGCTAATTAATTTATTTAAATAAATTAGACCAATTTTTTGACGGATTTCAGACGGTTTTTTGAATAAGTAAAAAATCCATCACAAATCCGTTTTAAATAATTTTTATTTTTTTTTCAAAAATTCAATGAAGGATTTGTAGGGGATTTGTGGCGGACATACACAAAAGTTGACTTTTCTTGACTTTTTTGGGATCTCGGAAATTCTGCCAAAAAATTACGTCAGTGATACCATTTTTTTAGTAGTGAAATGATTCAAATCGTGGATCAAAGAAATAAAGAAAAAAAATGAAAAATGTAATATATTGATTATAGATATCACATTTGATATTTGATAAAAATTTAATTTTTTATCAAAAGTATATCTAGAAAAATGATTATATAAAACTTGATATGTGATAATTGGACCTGGTTATCACCTGAGGTAATGAATACGTGATTATCTGTTAAATGATTACGTGTTAACATGATAAATTGATATGTTTTGATCCTGCCATTGTGTGAAATTATATGCCTAAGATAAAAAAGTATATAATTAAAAATATGTGTATATGCATAACTATGCATACATATGTGTGATTGTATGCATGCATGTGTTAAGGTATGCATATGGGTTAGCCACCTTCCCAGTTTGGGAAGGGTATAAAAGAATATTGAAATCTCCATTTCATTTCCTTGCTATTTCAGTCGCTGATTGAGCGATTTATAAAGAAGAGGATTTGACCGGATTCATTTCAAACGGATTCAAAAAGCAATTCTCGAAGATTTTAAAAGATGAGTGGTTAAAATATTTTGGCTCTTGTTAAATTACATATTTATTATGTTTTGAAAGCTTTTTACCTAATTTGAACTTAAGCGATTATATGTTGAGCGGATTTAAGTTAAACCAGACAAAAGAGTTGGGCGGTTTAAGCTTAAACCTGATAAGGCATGGGCGATTTAAACATAAACCGCCTAATATGTTGACCGGATTAGTTCAAAATCGCTTAGTGTATCGAACGGACTAAACCTAAACCGGACATGTTTTAACCGGTTTGAAGACAAATCAATCAATTATATGAGCCGGTTTAGGAAATGAGTGATTTATGAACCTTGATTTATGTTAAGTGTTTTAAAACGGAGAAGTATGAATACGACAAACATGCGACCAGTTTTCTTAAAAATCGGACAAGTCTTGAGAAATATTGTCCGGATTGGTAATCCGGATAGAATATCGAGAATAATTCTAAGTGTTAAATCGTGCAAAGAGAGAAGTGTTGTCCGGATATATAATCCGGCCAAGGTTTGACCAAATTATGAGTTGGCATATTATTTTCTTGATTCTTTAACAAGAAATGAGAATTTTGATAAAGATCGTTCTGAACCGATATTATTCCATTTGATTGCAGTCTATTTTACATAGAATGATTTTTGTGAAATGTTTTGATGAGAAAAAAAGGGTGGCATATCAAGGAGAGGTGTACCATATAAGGGTGGCATATCAAAGAGAGGTGTACCATGGGATAAAGGTGACATATCAAGGAGAGGTGTACATTTGGATATAAGGGTGACATTTGTATGTGTGTTATGTAATATATATATATATATATATATATATAACTCTCACTACTATATCCTTTAAAATTATCGTGGTCCGAAATCTTTATTTCTTTGTGATTTAAAGGTTTACAATCAGGGTTTCATATTGGAAATCATAGTTAGATGTTATTGAGGAGAAGATAACAGGTTTGGCCTGAAACTTTGAATATTCGATTTGAAAGGTTTAAAAGTGGCACTATGATAATTTAATTAGTACAAACCTGTTGGGATTGATATATTGTTTACAAGGCAGAGATTATTGGCTTGAAAAGTGAAAGGTGTTGATACTAGGTTTTTACTTGTTTATATATTGTGTTATATGTGAAAAGTTGTTTTACTAAAATATTTTGGTGATTTTCACCCTACAATAACATAAATAGGATAACTCACTAGACCTTTTCGGTCTAACCCTCTTTTGTGATTTCAAATATGTATTGCAAGAAGTGCTGACGGTAAGGGGAAGAGAAAAATATAATATTTTCCCTATATGATTATCTGCGTGAAGATTTACTGATGGCATGTATAGTTTTGATAGATGATCTGGTTTAGTGCAAGAATTGTATTTGGAATTTTTGGACCATGTAATTTGTATTGGTAGATTCTTGTACTAAGGGACCAATGTGGTGTACGAACATGTATTTCTTGTATATGAAGTATATGTTACATGTTATGTGTGGAATGGGGTGTTACAGAAAGTGGTATCAGAGCCTGATGTAACACCCCATAACACACATTGCATGTAACACATATTTCATACAGAAGAAATACATGATATTATCTCATTCAGGTCCCTTAGTACAAGAATCTAGCATGACCAAATACAAGGTCCAAAATTCAAATTACATTTCTTGTATTAATCAATCAAAACTATACATCAAGGACATATCTTCATACAGAAATGCATATAGGAAAATATTATACTTTCTCCTTTCCCTTACCGTCCGCACCTCCTGCAACACATAGTTAAAATCACAAAGTGAGGGTTAGACCGAAAGGTATAGTGAGTTACCCTTTTATGTTATTGCAGGGTGTAAATCACCAAAACCTTTATGGAAAACAACCTTTCATATATATAACAAATATGGACATAATACCAGATCACTTTTACTTTCAAACTAAGCACTCAGCTATTCAATTCTCATACATTTGAACCAATCAGGTTTCATATAAAGTTTCAAGCGAAACCTGATATTTTCTCCTCAATAACATCCAGACTATGATTTCCAATAAGAACCTTGATCATAAATCTTTAAATCACAGAGAAATAAAGATTCCAGACCACGGTAGTCTTAAAGGATATAATAGAAAGAGTTATATCATACAACACACATACAAATGCCACCCTTATATCAAATGTACACATCTCCTTGATATGTCACCCTTATCCCATGGTACACCTCTCCTTGATATGCCACCTTTATCTCATGGTACACCTCTCCTTGATATGCCACCCTTATTTCCTCATCAAAACATTTCACAAAAATAATTCCAAATAAATTGCAGGCATTGGAATTATTATTAATCCAAAATCATTTATATCAAATCTCCATTTTATGATAAAATAACATTTTCTATCATTCAATACACAAGGCACAACTCAAATCCGGTTAACCTACGCTTGGCCGGATTTCATCTCCGGACAACTCATCGCCCAAGGCTTGTCCGATTTAATACTTAGAATAAAATTCCACATCTTTGTCCAGATAACAAGTTCGAACAATACATCACTCAAAGCTTGACCGATTTAAAATAATTCGATCACCACATGGTCGTATTCCTACTTCTCAGTTCAAAATATTAACCATTCTTAACAATCCTAACTCGCTTCACACTTAATCGGTTTAAGACTAAACCGTTCAACACTTGAGCGGTTTAGGGCTTAATCGCCCAACCCTTGACCGATTTATAAATAATCCGGACAAGCTTTGTCCGATTTAAACTTAATCCGGGCATCCTTTGCCTGGATAAAAACCCTTAAGTAATTAACTGATTTCCTTCCAATAATAAATAACATTCAAATAAAATTAGTAACAAGTTTTATGCAAAAAGGTTTAGAAATTACTCACCTTAAAAGCCTTTTGAAAACCAACTTGATCTTTAGACAATAAATAATCTGGTCAACTTTTTTTCTTCTAAATTGCTCAACTTTTCTCCAAAAATAGCAAGAAGATTTAATGGAGACTTAACCTCCTTTTTATATACCCTTCCCAAACAGGAAGGTCGGCTACTCCATGTGCATGCATACCTACAAACCATGCACACATACATATATATACCTATGCATATATACACATATATCATGCATTTATATATATATATATATATATATGTATATATATATATCCAATTAATGCACAATTCACATACTAGCATGATCAAACATATCAATTTATCATCCTGTCATGAAATCATTTAATCAGATAATCACACATTAATTACCGTGGGTGATAACCAAGATCCGGTTATCACATTATCCACCCCTTAAAAGAATTTTGTCCCGAAATTTCTTTAATCAAAAAGCCAAGGGTATTCTGATCTCATCTTTGACTCCAATTCCCATGTTGCTTCCGGTCCTTTGTGAAACTTCCACTGAACCTTCACAAGACTTATTTCTTTGTTTCTCAACACCCTGATCTTTTGGTCAATTACAGCTTCCGGTGTTTCCACATAGTTCAGCTTACTGTCTAATTTAATATCTGGCATCGGTATGGCTAGACTCGGATCGGCCAGACATTTCCGCAGATTCGACACATGAAAAGTGTTGTGAATCAGACTCAACTCTTTTGGCAGCTCTAACTGATATGCTACTGGCCCAATTCGCTTACATATTCTGAACGGCCCTACATTCCTTGGACTGAGCTTCCCTTTCTTTCCAAATCTGATGACACCCTTCCATGGCGAAACTTTTAACATCACAAAATCACCTATACCAAACTCAATCGGCTTTCGACGATTATCAGCATAACTTTTCTGACGATCTTGTGCTATTTTGATTCTTTCGCGGATCTGTTCGATCTTTTCAGAAGTTTCTTGGACAATTTCAGGACCCGTCAGCTGTTTTTCACCAACCTCATTCCAACACAACGGTGTTCGGCATTTACGTCCATACAATACTTCATATGGCGCCGCTTGGATGCTGGAATGGTAACTATTGTTATATGCTAACTTTATCGATGACAAGTGATCTTCTCATGATCCCCCGAAGTCAATAATACAACTTCTTAACATATCTTTGAGAGTCTGGATAGTTCTTTCACTCTGCCCATCAGTCTGCGGATGACAAGTTGTACTCAATCGGATTTCAGACCCTAAAGCTTTCTGTAACCTTTCCCAGAACTTCGAAGTAAACCGACTATCTCTATAAGAGATAATGGACAATGGAACACCGTGTCTAGTAACAATTTATTTGATGTAAATTTGTGCTAGCTTTTCTAAAGAGTACTTCTCTCTTATTGGTAGAAAATACGCAGATTTAGACAGACGATCAACAATTACCCAAATCGCGTCATATCCCTTTTGAGTTCGAGGTAACTTCATAACAAAATCCATGGTAATGTGATCCCATTTCCATACAGGTATCTCTAAGGATTGAAGATTTCCATACGGCTTTTGATGTTCAATCTTAACCTGTAAACATGTCAGACACTGTTCCACATATTGAGCTATATCTCTTTTCAACCCTGGCCACCAATAAAAAGGTTTCAAATGTTTATACATCTTATTGGTGCCTGGATGAATAGAGTATCGGGACTTATGACTTTCATTTAATATAATGTTTCGGATATCTCCAAAACATGGTATCCAAATTCGCCCATTGAAAACACATTAGTCCTTCATCATTCTGTTCCAAGGTTGAAATCATTTTACCCAACCTTTCTTCCTTAACAAATTCTTCTTTCATAGCTTCTTGTTGGCATCTCTGAATTTCTTTATGAATGTCAAGGATCAAGTTCATTCTCATTGCCACTGTTTTAATGGTTCCACTCTTTTCTTTCCTGCTCAAAGCATCAGCCACTACATTTGCTTTTCCTGGGTGGTAGAGGATTTCACAATCATAGTCATTAACCAGCTCAATCCATCGACGTTGTCGCATATTTAATTCTTTCTGGCTGAACAAATGTTGTAAACTTTTATGGTCAGTATAAATCTGACATTTTGTTCCCAGAAGATAGTGTCTCCAGATTTTCAGAGCAAATACCACTGCAGCTAATTCCATGTCATGGGTTGGATACTGCTTCTCATGATCTTTCAATTGTCTTGACGCATAAGAAATCACCTTTCCTCTCTGCATCAGAACACATCCTAACCCTAATTTTCAGGCATCGCTATAAACCACAAAGTCTTCAGATCCATCTGGTAGAGACAATACTGGTGCGCTACAAAGATGATTTTTTAACAGTTGAAAAGCTTCTTGCTGTTCTCTTTCCCACTGGAATTTAATGTTCTTCCGAGTCCATTTAGTCAATGGCACGACTATTTTAGAAAAGTTCTGAATGAACTTACGGTAATAACCGGCCAATCCCAAAAAGCTTCGAAGCTCGGAAGGATTTTTCGGAGCTTCCCATCTTGCAACTGCTTCTATTTTCACTGGATCAACTTTTACTACTGATTCTGAGATGACGTGACCCAGAAATTGAACTTCTCTTAACAAGAACTCACAGTTGGATAATTTAGCATACAACTTTTCTCTTTTCAACAATTCCAGTATCAGACGAAGATGTTTTGCATGTTCTTTTTCAGTCTTAGAGTATATAAGAATATCATCGATAAATACAATAACGAATTTATCAAGATATTCCTTACATACCCTATTCATCAAATCCATAAAGGCTACGGGCATATTAGTTAAACCGAATGGCATAACTAAGAATTCGTGATGCCCGTACCTTGTTCT
>NC_037528.1:41805509-41828652 GCF_001531365.2 Cynara cardunculus var. scolymus | reverse complement strand
GTAAAGGATACTTGTTTTTTATTGTTAACTTATTCAGTTCACGATAGTCTATACACATTCGCATAGACCCATCCTTCTTTTTGACAAATAGGACCGAAGCACCCCAAGGTGAAGTGCTAGGCCTAATAAATCTCTTATCAGATAAATCTTTCAACTGTGCAACCAGTTCTTTCAATTCAGATGGAGCTAAACGGTACGGTGCCTTTGCTACTGGTGCAGCCCCTGGTATTAAATCAATTCGGAACTCAATGACTCTATCTGGTGGTAATCCAGATAAGTCTTCTGGAAAGACTTATGGATATTCACTAATAATCAGAATTGATTCTTCTTTTTCCTTTTCTTTCTTCAAATCAATTACATATGCCAAACATCCTTGGCACTTCTTCCGAATACTTTTCTGGGCTTTCATTACTGACAAAATACTGGTATGATGATTCTGACGATCACCATAAATAACAACTGTCCCTTGGTCTAGCATAATAATTCTGATCATTTTCTAATTACAAATAATACTAGCCTGATATCTTGCCAACCAGTCCATACCCACCACTACATCAAATTCTTTCATCGACATGGGAAATAACCGGATCGGAAGTTCACAGTCCCCAATCACAATAATACAGTTATTGAACACACTAGTAACAGTTTCCTGACTATTAGCAGTATCAACTACTAACTCATCATTAAGTATCACAGAATCCAGGCATGTAGTTTGAGCAAACAATGGTGATATAGACGAAAAGTTTGCACCAGAATCAAATAACACCTTAGCACGTATTGAATTCAGAAGAAATGTACCTGTTACTACATCCGGCGATGCTTCTGCCTCGTTCTTAGTCATTTGGAAGGACCGTCCCCGCGCCCCTCCTTGCCCTCCTCTGTTCACAGTAGGCCTTCCTCGAGTACCCGATGCGTTACTCCCCATTGTTAACTGCAGAGTTCTTAACAAGGGACAATTCGGTCGAATATGATCCGGATAATTGCAATTAAAACACCTTCTGTTAGCTGGGCAGTTTCTAGACAGATGACCTGCTTCGCCGCACTTATAACATTTCCTTGGGTCCATCTTGCATTCACCCTGATGAACTTGTCGGCATTGTGAATAGACTTTCTCACTGCTTTTCTGCTCAGATCTGTTATCATATCTTACAGTTTTCGGCCCTCGAAAAGATGAAGGCCCTTCCTATTTTCTCTTCTCTACAACCTTTCCTTCTGGCTGTCAGTTTTTATTTCGTTTAGTCACTTCAGCCGCATCTACCGTTAATGAAAAGGTATCGGGGTTCATAGCAATAACAAACTCTCTGATTAAGGGTTTCAAACCCCAAATATACCTTTCTATTTTGCTGGGTTCGGTTGAAACATAGTGCTCGGCAAATCGAGAGTATTCAATGAATTTCTCGGTATACTCTCGAAGTGTTCCATTTCCTTGTTCAATTATCAGGAAATCTTCCTCCATTTGTCTTATTGTTGTTTTAGGGAAAAATTGATTCTTGAATCGTTCCACAAATTCTACCTATGACAAAGTCTGTAAAACATCTATTCTGGCTGACGATTCAACTTCCCACCAGAACAAAGCATTTGACTTTAATACAGAAACAATAAATCGCACTTTATATGTTTCTGGATCTGTTTCTGGGCACCGAATGGTGTTGAACACAGATTCCATCTCTTTGATCCAGCACATAGCTTTCACTGGATCTCTTTTCCCAGAAAAGGTTGGTGGTTTGCATGCCAAAAACATCTTAATATCCCCTTCCTTGTTATGGGTGATTGGAACAGAGGGATGAACTTCCACTCTTTCCGTTTCCACCCTAGCTGGTATTCCCATGATAGATGTCAGAGTTTTCAGCAACTTCCCCATTTCCTCTGCTAACATTTCCCTGGTTACATATTCTGGGTGTGGCACCGACCTTTTTTGAACATTCCTAGAGTGGGATTCCTCATGTTCAGAATGTATTTCGGTCCGACCCCTTCCCGGAGACTAACTTCTTCCTCTGCCTCGTCCTTTTGCTCTTCCCCGACCTTTATTTCCGGATGTGCTAGTCGGTAGATTTACGGGTGATTCTTCCCTTTCCTCAGATTCTGGACGAGCCGTTCTTTCAGATCTTCTAGTTCCGCTAGACATCTGTAGAGTTTAGTATTAATAATCACGTATTCACATTCTCAAATATAATGAAGTATTCAAGTTCAGATGCGTACCTGTAAATTCATAATTACACTGGTCAGATGTAATTAAAATTTACCTTACACACTATTCTTTCAACACATCATATTTATTTCCAATGGTGTTAACTACGTCCGAGACCCTTAATATGCAATAAAATAGTTTAAGTCTAGGTATCATGCTGTTAAATACCTAAATCCCTTAAACTCAGGCTCTGATACCACTTTCTGTAACACCCCATAACACACATTGCATGTAACACATATTTCATACAGAAGAAATACATGATATTATCCCATTCAGGTCCCTTAGTACTAGAATCTAACATGACCAAATACAAGGTCCAAAATTCAAAATACATTTCTTGTACTAATCAATCAAAACTGTACATCAAGGACAGATCTTCATACAGAAATGCATATAGGAAAATATTATACTTTCTCCTTTCCCTTACCGTCCGCACCTCCTGCAACACATAGTTAAAATCACAAAGAAAGGGTTAGACCGAAAGGTCTAGTGAGTTACCCTTTTATGTTATTGCAAGGTGTAAATCACCAAAACCCTTATGGAAAACAACCTTTCATATATATATATATATATATAACAAATATGGACATAATACCAGATCACTTTTACTTTCAAACTAAGCACTCAGCTATTCAATTCTCATACCTTTGAACCAATCAGGTTTCATATAAAGTATCAGGCCAAACCTGATATTTTCTCTTCAATAACATCCAGACTATGATTTCCAATAAGAACCTTGATCCTAAATCTTTAAATCACAGAGAAATAAAGATTCCAGACCACGGTAGTCTTAAAGGATATAATAGAAATAGTTATATCATACAACACACATACAAATGTCACCCTTATATCAAATGTACACCTCTCCTTGATATGCCACCCTTATCCCATGGTACGCCTCTCCTTGATATGCCACCCTTTTTTCCTCATCAAAACATTTCACACAAATAATTCCAAATAAACTGCAGCCATTGGAATTATTATTAATCCAAAATCATATCAAATCTCCATTTTATGATAAAATAACATTTTCTATCATTCAATACACAAGGCACAACTCAAATCCGGTTAACCTAGGCTTGGCCGGACTTCATCTCCGGACCACTCATCGCCCAAGGATTGTCCGATTTAATACTTAGAATAAAATTCCACTTGTCCGGATAACAAGTTCGGACAATACATCGCTCAAAGCTTGACCGATTTAAAATAATCCGGTCATCACATGGTCGTATTCCTACTTCTCAGTTCAAAATGTTAACCATTCTTAACAATCTTAACTCGCTTCACACTTAATCGATTTAAGACTAAACCGTTCAACACTTGAGCGGTTTAGGGCTTAATCGCCCAACCCTTGACCGATTTACAAATAATCCGGACAAGCTTTGTCCGATTTAAACTTAATCTGGTCATCCTTTGCCTGGATAAAAACCCTTAAGTAATTAACTGATTTGTTTCCAATAATAAATAACATTCAAATAAAATCAGTAACAAGTTTTATACAAAAAGGTTTAGAAATTACTCACCGTAAAAGCCTTTTGAAAACCAACTTGATCTTAAAGACAAGAAATAATCCGGTCAACTCTTTTTCTTCTAAATCACTCAACTTTTCTCCAAAAATAGCAAGAAGATTTAATGGAGACTTAACCTCCCTTTTATATACCCTTCCCAAACAGGAAGGTCGGCTACTCCATGTGCATGCATACCCATAAACCATGCACACATACATATATATACCTATGCATATATACACATATATCATGCATTTATATATATATATGTATATATATATATATATCCAATTAATGCACAATTCACTTATTAGCATGATCAAACATATCAATTTATCATGCTGTCATGAAATCATTTAATCAGATAATCCCACATTAATTACCTTGGGTGATAACCAAGATCCGGTTATCACACCTGAGTTTAAGGATTTAGGTATTTAACAGTATGATACCTAGACTTAAACTATTTTGTTGCATGTTAAGGGTCCCGGACATAGTTAGCACCATTGGAAATAAATATGATGAATTGAAAGAACAGTGTGTAAGGTAAATTTTAATTACATCTGGCCGATGTAATTATGAATTTACAGGTACACATCTGAACTTGAATACTTCATTATATTTGGGAATGTGAATACGTGAATATTAACACTAAAATTTGCAGATGTCTAGCCGAACTCGGAGATCTGAAAGAACAGCTCGACAAGAGTTTGAAGAAAGGGAAGAATCACCTGTTAATCTTCTGACTAGCATATCCGGAAATAGAGGTCGGGGAAGACCAAGAGGTCAAGGCAGAGGGAGAAGTCAATCTCAAGGAAGGGGTCGTACCGAAGTTCATTCTGAACATGAAGAATCCCATTCTGGGAATGTTCAGGAAAGATCGGTGCCACATCCGGAATATGTAACCAGGGATATGTGGGCAGAGGAAATGGGGAAGTTACGGGAAACTCTAACATCCATTATGGGAATACCAGCTAGGGTGGAAACAGAGAGAGTAGAAGTTCATCCCTCGATACCAGTTACTCATAACAAGGAGGGAGATATCAAAATGTTTCTGGCATGTAAATCACCAACGTTCTCTAGGGAGAGGGATACAGTGAAAGCTATGTGCTGGATCAAGGAGATGGAATCTGTGTTCACATCCATTTTGGTGTCCGAAAACAGATAAAGTTCAATTTTCTGTTTCAGTATTGAAATCAAATGCTTTGTTCTAGTGGGAAGTTGAATCATTAGCCCGAACGGATGTCTTACAAACGTTATCCTGGACAGAATTTGTGGACCGATTCAAGAATCAGTTTTGTCCTAAGACGGCAGTAAGACAAATGGAAGAAGATTTCCTGAAACTGGAACAAGGAAATAGAACAGTTCGGGAATATACCGAGAAATTTATTGAATACTCTCGATTTGCCGAGCACTATGTTTCAACAGAATCCAGGAAAATAGAAAGGTACATCTAGGGTTTGAAACCCTCAATCAGAGAGTTTGTAATTGCTATGAACCCAATACCTTTTCACTAACTTTAGATGCGGCCGAAGTGACGGAACGAAATAAAAATCGGCAAACAGAAGGGAAAGTTATGGAAAAAAGAAAGTGGGAAGGGCCTTTATCAAACTTTTGAGGGCCGAAAACTGTGAGATATGATAATAGAACAGATCAAAATGTTGGTGAGAAAGTTTGTACACAATGTCGACAGGTTCATCAGGGTGAGTGCAAGATGGACCCAAGGAAATGTTACAAGTGTGGTGAAGCAAGCCATTTGTCAAGAAGCTTCCCAACTAATAGAAGATGTTTCAATTGTAATTCTCCGGATCATATTCGACCGAACTGTCCATTGTTAAAAACTCCATAGCTGACTATGGGAAGTAATGTGTCAGGTACTCGGGGAAGACCTACTGTGAATAGAGGAGGGCAAGGAGGGGCACGAGGACGGTCCTTCCAGATGACAAAAAATGAGGCAGAAGGTCACCAGATGTAGTAACAGGTACCTTCCTTCTAAATTCTATACATGCTAAGGTGTTATTTGACTCTGGTGCAAGCTTTTCGTTTGTATCACCATCGTTTGCTCAAAATGCATGTTTAAATTATGTGTTACTTGTTGACGCATTAGTAGTTGATACTGCTAATAGTCATGAAACTGTTAATAGTGTATTCAATAACTGTATTATTGTTATTGAGGGTTGTGAACTGCCGATTCGTTTTTTCCTATGCCTATGAATGAATTTGATGTAGTTGTGGGTATGGACTGGTTGGCAAGGTATCAGGCTASTATTGTTTGCAATCAGAAAATGATCAGAATTACTCTGCCAGACCAAGGAACAATTGTTATTTATGGTGATCGTCAGAATCACCATACTAGTATTTTAACTGTGATGAAGGCTCCGAAAAGTATTCGAAAGAAGTGGCAGGGGTGTTTGGCATACGTAATTGATGTAAAGAAAGAAAAAGGAAAAGAAGAATCGATTCCGATTGTTAATGAATATCCGGAAGTCTTTCAAGAGGACTTGTCTGGATTACCACCGGACCGAGTTATTGAATTCTGAATTGATCTTATACCAGGGGCTGCACCAATAGCAAAGGCACCGTATCGGTTAGCTCCATTTGAATTGAAAGAATTGGTTGCACAGTTGAAAGATCTAACTGATAAATGATTTATTAGACCCAACACTTCACCTTGGGGTGCTCCGATCTTATTTGTCAAGAAGAAAGATGGGTCTATGCGAATGTGTATAGATTATCATGAACTGAACAAGTTGACAATCAAAAACAAATATCCTTTGCCAAGGATTGATGACTTATTTGATCAACTGGTGGGGGCGAGTTATTTCTCCAAGATTGATTTAAGATCAGGGTATCATCAGCTTAAAGTCAGAGAGGAAGACGTTGCTACAACAGCTTTCTAAACCAGAAATGGGCATCATGAATTTTTAGTTATGCCATTCGGCTTAACTAATGCACCCACAACTTTTATGGATTTGATGAATAGGGTATGTAAAGAATATCTTGATAAATTTGTCATTGTATTTATCGATGATATTTTTATATACTCTAAGACTGAAGAAGAACACGCAAAACATCTTCGCTTGATATTGGAATTGTTGAAGAAAGAGAAGTTGTATGCAAAGTTATTCAAGTGTGAGTTCTGGTTAAGGGAAGTCCAATTTCTGGGTAAAAGTAGTATAAACCAAGTGGCATTGTGATAATTTAATTAGTATAAACCTGTTGGGATTGATATATTGTTTACAAGGCAGAGATTATTGGCTTGAAAAGTGAAAGGTGTTGATATATTAGGTTTTTACTTGTTTATATATTGTGTTATATGTGAAAAGTTGTTTTACTTAAATATTTTGGTGATTTTCACCCTGCAATAACATAAATAGGATAACTCACTAGACCTTTTCCGTCTAACCCTCTTTTGTGATTTCAAATATGTATTGCAGGAAGTGCTGACGGTAAGGAAAAGGGAAAAATATAATATTTTTCCTATATGATTATCTGCATGAAGATTTACTGATGGAATGTATAGTTTTGATAGATGATCTGGTTTAGTGCAAGAATTGTATTTGGAATTTTTGGACCATGTATTTTGTACTGGTAGATTCTTGTACTAAGGGACCAATGTGGTGTACGAACATGTATTTCTTATATATGAAGTATATGTTACATGTTATGTGTGGAATGAGGTGTTACATGATAAAAAATTAATTATTAAGTAAAAGTTTAATAAATCTAAGAAAATATAATTAGGTTTTTAAATGATTTAAATAGAGTTTTTATTACAACTATATCATTAACATAATATTTTATCAAATTCAAAATGATAACTAATACTAAGAGGCCGTTTACCAAACGCTTACCCGATTAAGCGTTTATCGAGCCACATTATCTTACCGACCGGATGAATATGATAAGAACCAAAAATCTTTCTCGGTAACAGCGAGACAAGGACCAAGAGTCTTATCCGGTAAGTGAGGACGACAACTCTTACCAATGTAAGCGCTTACCAGGTAAATTGTTGCATACGATGTCATTTTGGTGAACTAAAATCTTACCCATTAAGAAAACGATAGTGTAAAATTTTACCGATAAACACTTACCGAGTAAGTGTTTAGTAAACATCCCCTAACATATTAAAATTATTTTATACTTTTTTATTTACAATATGTTTTTGATTAATAAATTATATAGTTTAAATTGTTTCTCGTCTTCTCATAAATTAATTGTATGTCACATATATAATAAGTACATAAGCATACATGTTAATTTGTATGTTAACGTATGTAATATGCCTAAAAGGATTGTCATTAAAATGCTTTCAAATGATTTATGATAAATTCTAATTAATTGAAATTTTGTCGTATTTATTTAAACTTGAAGATTCTTATTGTAATATTTGGACCAGATCGACATCGGCCTGCACCAAACACGCTTCTTGCTGGACGGCATACGTAGCCAACACCATGACCAAATCCTTTCGGCAGCGATCCCGGTTTTCATAACATACGATCGGAAATTTTTAATCCAACGCTTACAAAAACGCAATATCTGCCCGCACCCGTTTGGTCATGCGTTAGGTGTATTCACGACGCTTCCCACCATTTGTAGAGAAACACAAGGTTGATCCACGGGAACCTGGAACGACAAATAACTAATTAGTGACGAGAAACGTGTGGTAGAAAAAAATAGCAAATGGTTGGAACAAGTGTCTAATTGAAATGACGTAGCAACGGTTGTGGACATTTAAACCATGTTTGGAAGCCATAAGCTGACTTATAAGCTGAGCTTTTGGAGAAGTCCGGTAGGATAAACCATATATTAGAGTTTTAGCAATAGGGACTTTAATCTAGCGGTACGCAAATAATTCAACTATTTTTAGAGGTCAAAGGATTCAAAACTCAACAAACGTGAGTACTGTGTTTGAGTCATATAAATATTATATACTTACAAAATGTCCAGCTCCAAGAATCCAATAGAAAGCAAAGTTCTTATATGACTTAATGAATCCTTTTGTCACCGTGTCATCCTTGCCACAGTACAACGGAGTCCGGTCTAAGTTCAAGTACGCCGATAAACCATCCCACCTGAACGATAAAAACAAACCCACGTTGTAGCTGTAGCTGTCGGTAGTCAAAAATTTACGTAACGTTAATCAAAACACGAATGAAATGGCATATATAATTACTTGAGTTTGTTGATCCATGCTTCTGTCCCCTTGGTTGCACATATTAGGTCGATCTGTTATAAAACAGTTACGGAATCAGTAGTCGTTGTGTCACGAAATACTAAGCGATTCAAAGTTACTTGAGCAAAATTGTCTCACCTGACCGTTGTATACCGTCACATTTACGTCCTTCGACAAAAGCTCATCAACCTGGAAAACACATTTAACGAAATTTGTTCGTAAAGTGAAAAAATGGACCATCGAGACCGAACCCTTCACGTAATTCTGTCACGATTTGAGCGAAACCGACTACAGCAAAACTTGTTAAAAATTGAATAGATTAGAAGCTTTGATTACCTCTGCAATTCTTGGCCTCATGAAGTCGCCTTCCATGGCTGAAAACACACTGCGAGCTTGCCCTCCCCACCTATGGATGATTTTTATACAGTATTTTCAACAAATTTTCTATAACTTCTTTAAAATCAAGAGCTAAAATATCCAAAAACAAATTAGATTCAACTTCAAAAGATCTCATTTTGAAGATTTTAATCATTAATTCATATCAGAGAAACTTAGTTACTGTTTATCTGACGCTTACCCAGATAAACGTTTATCAAGTTACATTACTTTGCCCTATAAATATAGCCCATGAATCGTACCGATAAGACCGAAGGCAAGGACCGAGTGTCTTACTAGTTAAGTGAAGACGACGATTCTTACCACGGTAACCTTTACCGGGTAAATTGTTGGATACGATATCGTTTTGATGGACCAAAATCTTACCCGATAAGTAAGTGATAATGTTGAATTTTACCATAAACACTTATCCACGTAAGCATTTGGTAAACTGGTAGTATTTTCAACAAAAAGGATCTCCAAATCTGATGTTCCGGATACATATAACGATAGCGATGTTCACGAAAAGCTTTTTTTCTTAAATGGTTTTAAGAGCTTACGTAACATTTGCGGGAATAATCTTGAGCTTTTGTCTGATCGGACCATTCATGACGGAATCAAGGTCAACTGCGTCGTCGGCTTTGGCATGACGTTGTTTTCCTAATCGTCCCCATGCTTTTGTTTTCATAACAAATGGATCGTTTCCATCGTCCAACATGAAGTTGTAGAAATCCTAGAAATAACACACATTTTTTCGTTACAATTTTTTTGGGTAACCGTAGGTTATCTTGACTAAACTCATGGGGCATCGAAGATAATAGCTAGAAAATTTTCTATTGGCTTTTTCATTACAGTTTATGTTTCGGAAAAAGGAACAATCAAATGAAATCCGATCACACCGTACCACATCGTTGCTGCTAGCGGATATAACGTCCTCAAGTTTGGACCATGTACCGGTTGCAGCTTCATACTGTCCGTCTGCTAGCTGCTGCTGAATGTTTAGAGCTAAACTGCACAAACAAAGGCAAACATCAGATACTTTCACACCATCCATGTCAACGTTCGTAGCTTTCCAACATCAAACGATCTTGTTCGAACCTATTCGATTTGTTCAAACCAACGTCATCCATCCTCGACACATCTTTGAGTAACGGACCCCATGAAAGCTGCATATGTTGATCAATCAGGTTCATATATATGAGTAGAGATGCAAAAAAAAAAAACCAAGCATGAAGCCGTGGGGACCTATGAAAAGCTGAGCAGGGTTCCATGCACCCGATCCAACCAATTTTCCCAAGTAGAATTTTATTGGGCTATGAAAGATGGACCGGGGTATTACAAAATACAAGAAACATCAATAGAAAATAACAAAGTCTTGAAATCAACCAAAAAACCGAAATTCCATCAAAAAATTACCAAAAAACTGAAAAATTCATGTGAAATTAACAAGAAAAACTTTAAAAATTCTTTGAAATTGTGGAATTCATCTAAAAACACCGACTTTCCAGCCACCTTTGAGGTGCACCCGTTCGGCAAAAATCATAAGTCCATCGATGCATGAAGCCCAAGCATAGTAAGCCCTCGTCTAGGCCTAGACGGACCTTAAAGCCTAGTCAGGTCAACTTTTACTTAAGACTCTCTTAAACCATGACCTAAAAAGCCCGAAAACTTTGTCATATCTGTCATTTTCGACCAAAACGAATGAGACATACCACAAAATCTTCAGGAGAGATCCAGCTATCGCCCAAAGCAACGCCTATATGATCAAACAAGAACCATAAGCTTCAATCTTTACGAATATGCCCGAATCAAAGAAAGCGATCGAGTTTATTTTCAAATTAAAAGGTTATACTTGCTTTTTGTTGCAAACATACCATCACTTTGGGGAAGAACACTAATCTATGCAAGAAAATACGATTTTTGAGCAAATTGTATCTTAAAATCTTCATTTTTGTCTAGAACCCTTGTTCTTGTAAGCAACACGGTTCTTTCAGGCATTTTCCACTATAACAAAAAGTCTTGATAACATATACTTTATAGGACTTAGGTTTATAAGATCAAACTATGAAACATCCTATTTAAAAGTGCTACAACAAGTTTATAGGAAGCTTTTAGTCATTTTATCAAGTTTTTAGGACGCTTCTAAAATAAAGTATTGTATTAGCTATTTTATGAGACAATTTTAAGAAGTATTTATCAAACACTTGTGTTTACAGGACTCTTTTTCAAACAGTGTCGTATAAAATGATTAATACAACATTTTAATTTAAAAGCGTCATAAAAATCATGTTAAAACATCTAAAAAGCACCTTAAACTGTTGTAACACTTTTAGATAGAATGCTTTATATTTTTGTTGTCGTGTTCATAGAAATGATGGTTAGTTTGCAACAATAAATCAGATTCGATGGTTTAAAAATTAAACACAATCAATCGAATCAAAGATCGAAGAACTAAAAGTAGTACCTCCAAGTTGAAGCTTGAGTTCCCCCTTTTCGATAGCTTGTAAAATGGAAAGTCCAACGGTAACTGCAAATTTCCCTCCATAAGATTCTGCAAAAATGTAAACCGGACTCTTTTGACGACTTGGGCTTATGTTGTAGATCGTCTTCAACAATGTAGTTAAATCTGTTGCTGCTTCAATGTCGGTTGTGACAAACAAGTTGTCATCTTCTACGTAACTGAATCCAGTCCCGACTGGGCTATCCTAGAATCATTAAGGAAGTTGCTAATGATGAAATTAACGAAAATGATATCTGATAGCATGGAATAAGAAGTTCGAAATTTGTATACCACAAACAATATATCTGCCTTCTGAAGCCATGTCGAGTTTCGTGGCTTCAAGTTGACATCCAGTGGCCCAATTTCACCAAAATTTCCGAAGCCAACTCCAGAACCGCCCTGACATGAAAAAGAACGTTAATTTAGCAACCAGAATCGAGTGTAATCGACCAATTTGATCATTGTTAGACCTATTTGTGCGACGACTGACATGCCTCAATATAACAAAATTAAGTTTATGGAACGCTTTCAGGCTTATTAACAAGTGTTTAGCACATTCTTAAAATAAATTATCGTATTAACACATATTTTTATAAGACATTTGTTTTATAAGACTTTTTTCTTTTCAAATAAAGTCATAAACAAATTAGTATAAACCTTCAATTCAAAAACGTACTAAAAAACTTGTTAAGACTCTAAAAAACGTCACTTAAACTTATTGGAACACTTTTAAAATAAAATGCTCCATTGGTTGGTCCTTTAAACTTAAGTCCTATATAAAACTATATGATTCTACTGTTGGTGCCTCTTTCAGTATGGTCATGAATAAGCTAGGGTCGGGCCGTTGGAACCTCTTGGCCATGGAGTTAGTCGAGGTGCGCGTAAGCTGGTCTCCCATGGTTAAGAAAACAATGCATATTGGTTGTGATGACCATGCTGACATTAAGCGAGACAAAGAAACCGACACGAAATTAAAGCCTCTACTAGTTGTTATATTGTTATAGCTACTAAAACCATTAAACCACCAACTTTTGAATAAAGTTTTTCAAGAGGTTCCATCCGTTTAAAAAAAACTCTTAGCAACAACCATTAGTGACCAAATTTAGTCGTGAACACATACGTATTATTCCTATTTCGGTACTTACAGGGCCTCCTTGAAGCCATAGAATCGTAGGCCATGGTTTGGATGGATCGTCGACTCTATTAGGACTCCAATACAACCACCAAAACATATGCGCTCCTAAAAAGAAAACAACAAATTAAAGCTAAAATGCGATAACAGATTGAGATTTTAAACTTAATACCGATGAATATAATTATGAAAACCTAAAAACTTACGAGGGCGAACTTCAACATATCCCCATGTTTCAGATCCATCGTCAGTGCCTTCGAGACCGTTGTTGGTTGATGTTATAGAAGAAACGAAACCTAAAACGCACACAAAAAGAAGAAAAGGATATTTCATGGTGACCATCATGATGTTCAAAATGAAATAAGAGTAGAAGAAAAGTTTGTATAAGTAACATAATATGTAACATAAGAAGCTTCTCCTCTTTGTTTTCAGTGATAAACAAAAAAACAAGAAAATTTGGATGATGGACACAAGAAATGAAGTGTTACAATGGAGAAACAATTAAAATTTGAAAGTTTTGTTGTATTATATGTTATGTAATGCATTTTTTGTCTATTGCTCTAGCTTGGCTTGACTGGCTTAAATTGTATTTTCAAGGCAAAGTGATAAATAGATTGTTAGTACAACCCGTTCAATTTGGCTCGGCTCGGCTCGGCTCGACTTGACTTGACTTGACTTGAATGGTTGGTTTTTACACTAGAGACTCTAAATTGAATAGTGTACGCTCAATTTTCAGTTTTTCAAAATGGCCGATTGATTATAGAATATACAAACGACCTAGACAAGCCACCCAAATTGCTTCGATATGACTAAGGGGTTGTTTACCCGATACAAACACGTGCACCAAGTGTTAGTGTTAGTGTGGTATTTGTTTTAACGAAATTACTTTACCTTATAATATACTTTAGTGTTAGTGTGGTATTTGTTTTAACGGTGATGAAACTAATTTAGCAACTCATCGTAAAGGTCAAAATGGTTTTATACTTTATAGTCACTTTGCTTGATCAAAAGAACACGAAATTGCCTTCGTATTCTAAGCAACGTTTACAGGTTCACCTTAGCCGAGGCCGCATTGTTTGACGATAAGGATGGATGTTCAATTTTAGAATCTGTGTTTGATGAAATCATGAATGCTAATAATTCTGAATTATAAGAATTAGAAACTCATGTTGTGAGAACCAACGATGGATATTTACTTTTCAAATCTCTGGATAATATTGAAGATGGTTATGTCGTACAAGAGACAATAAATAATATAACACATCCTCAAAAAAAAAATTGACCCAGAATTTTTAAAAGACACTACAACAAAATCAGGTTTATAGGACACTTCCAATTTTTAAGCGTCCTATTAGACCTCTTTATAAAACTTAGTTTATAGGATCAAAAAACAAAGCGTCTTATCTAAAGGCGTTGTAATAAGTTTATATGACGTTTTTTGATGTCGTAACAAGGTTTTTAGGACATTTTTAATACAAAACGTCCCATTAGCAACTTTATAGGACATTATTTGAAAAACTGTCCTATAAAAATAAATGTCATATGAAAAATTGAGTTTATAGGACACTTTCTCAAAAGTGTCCTATAAAGTTGCTAATGCGACACTTTGTATTAAAAAATGTCCTAAAAAACTTGTTAAGACGCCCAAAAACGTCATATAAACTTATTACAACACCATTAGATATGACGCTTTTTAGTTTAGTCCTATAAATCAAGTCCTATAAAACGGTCTATTGGGATGCTTAGAGATTGGGGGTGTCCTATAAACCTAATTTTGTTGTAGTGAGATAAATCTTGTCATATTCCAAACACACAAAGGGGTTTTAACAAACCATGTAAATTCACTCTAATCTAGAATTTGTGGAACTGAAAGTTCAATATGAAATAGCTCAAAGTTTCAAAATCTAAACAAAACCTTAGATTAAAAGGTGTTTCAGAATTTGAGTGTAAGGACAAATGTGAATCCTCCTGTGTTAAGACTAACGGGTTGTTTGATTGTTGCTGAATAGTTTGGTGTACAATGACTAAGTGGTTAGAACGATTAAGAGACTCTTGTAATATAGTGTAAAATGAAATATAATTGTTTGGTAATTATTAATAATGAAATTAGGGTGCTGAATGGTTAAAGAAGACTCAAAATACAAAATCTTTTAGAGTGTTTTAGAATCATTAAGAGGCAGATTTTTTTTTGTCAAACAAGATTCACCTCTTAACGATTTAGAGGCTGCCTTTCAATGAAATAATTAAAAGATAAACAAACAACCCCTAAGATAGTCAAAAGAAGATTTACAAGGGCTTAAAAAGGCAAAGGTATTCTTATATCTCCTACTAACACAAAATCTTTGTATGTTTCAGATAAAAGAGGCCAAAAGAGATTAATCTGGCAAAAGAAGACTAGACAGGGTGCTATCAGATTAGATTCTTCAAAATCAAAACCTATACTAGTTGAAAAGAAAAGAAAAGTGTTAGTGCCAAGCTTACAAACAACAAAATGTATACTTTTTAGTCCAAAGTTTCTAAGCCTACTTTTGTAAAGGTTAATATTTCAGCTAATTGTATGCGGAATGAAATGCTTACTCTCATTCAAAAGCACATTCAATGTGATAACTGAGGACAAAACAAATGCAAATTAAACTTTGATTTTTTAAATGGTCTAGAAAAGACTGGTATAAGGCAATATCAAACTATAGACAGATTGATCAAAAATCTGAATGTACTCCTGAGACTATCTAGAAATTGATATTTAATGCTAAATCCAAAGTTTTATCCAATCCTTCATTACGTGCTAAATCTGAATATGTCATTAAGTGGAAGCCTAAGTCTAAGCTTAAGGCTTCTAGGCCAAAGTCTGGATCAGGACTTGTTAAGGTTTAGAGGACAAAAGCTAAATCAGTTGCCTCAACAAAGTCCATCAACAAAAAAAGGACTCATTCAAAAAGGGTACCTAAATTTGTGTAATTATCCTTGCAGGAAAGTCATGTGTGGTACTTTGATTATGGATGCTCTAGACACATGACTGGTTTCAAGCATTTATTGACATATTGCAAGGAAAATCCTGGAGGACAGTTTGAAAGACATACTTTGATATTGGTTGAAAGAACTCTAAGTATAAACTCTGAAGTGGAAGACCAGACTTATATTCAAAGTATCTATTTAGGCTTTGCACTTCGTTTTTTTTCATCTTTAGAACTTGTACATAGGAACTATAGCATACTAGAACATGTGTCTTGTATTCATTAGTATGTATCCTACCGTCATGTATCTTTAAAGTTTCCTCTGTACTTCAAATAGGCGAGTAGAGAGTTTATTAGTATCTTTTGTAAGTTAAGACAATTAATTCAGTTGTTCTTCACTGTAATATTTATCTCTCTACATTCTCTCTGTAATCTCATGAACATCAGTGACATAATAACATTTGGACCTTGATCTCTCTACTATCATTTACTTCTATCAGTTACTTGATTGTATTAGATCTGTTTTGGGATCCTATAACAGTTAGTATTGGAGATGATCACAAATGATTTATTATAGGGCACGAAGTATTTGTAACACCCTGAAATCTGGAAAAAACGACTAATTTAAAACAATAATACATCAAATAAAAGATGAATCTCTCTCCATAAATTAATACTAGATTTCCTCGAATAGTAAAACTAGATTTAACATTAACAATTGATAAAGTCGCCATCTCCAAATGTGAAAGACGTCTCCAATTTGCTAATTATATCTCGTACCTCTCAGTAGAACTAAACTCTTCAGTGTCTCTAGTGTCATTCCCCAACAAGGACTTGATGCACATGCCGACAAAGAAAAAATGTTATAGTCAATGCCTAGTGAGTTCAAATAGTTTTCATCATAAACATTAACAATGGTAAAACTGAAGAGATGTTATTTTAAATTACAATGCCAAAATTAAATGTATTTCATATAAAAGCAACATCCTTTCCAAAACCCACCATTTTCATGATGAAAGCTTGTTTATAAAAACACCCCTTTATTCATGAAACCAAAGTCCAATACTCACCAAAAGTGAATGAAATTAAATGTTCACATAATAAAACATGGATAAAACTCTATCATCCAAAACACCCAAAATAGAGACAAGGTTCAATACCCAAAACCATAAATAATGGAAAATACTTCATAAGAAATGTCACCAAAAAAACATAGATAAAACTAGATACCCAAAGCAACACTTTTCACTGATAGGGGAGACCCGATTTCCATAGTTAATGCTGAAACACGAAGGTAGGCCACCAATCCATATTATACAACACATCCTGAGAATCAATGGCCCCAATGAGATCAATTAACTGCGATTTATAGTTCAAGGCCCCCGATGATCCAAGTACACTCATTTACTAGAAATTACATAAGTATTTGACTCTTATAAGACCCTACCAAGTTGCCCCCAATGACCCAATACCTATTTCTGGCAATAATACATGAATACCCATCCCATTAAAATCGACACATAACATACACCATATGGTCAATGGCAGATATTAGAGTTCAAGAGCCCACACCATGAGGCCCCCAATGACCCAATGCATATTCTTGGCCACAAGACGGGAACAACCGTCCCATTTCAAACTAATAAATATTGACTCTTATGTCTATTGATCTATTGCATTACAGTCTAAATTACATGACCCCAAAAGAATGACACGCACTCAAAGAATGTAATATTTCAATTGAATATGCTTTAACTGCATATAACTCCAAAAGCTCGACATAGAGCAAATAAACCGGTAAAAAGTCCCAAGACTCAACTGAGTCAAAACCTAGTCGAGAGCTCAACAACTCAAATTACTATATAACATAAGTCATCAAAAGTGATAAAAACACCTTTAACCAAGGTTTATGCAAACACATGTTCTAAGGGCATGATTAACTCAAAAACACATCATTGACATTTGTTGGTCCCGGTTGGGTCTACAAGAGTTTTAAAGAAATAGTTTGTAGAAAGAGGGATGAGTACAAACATAAAAAAATTTTCAAATTTAAAAATATATATTGATAAAGAAAGATCAATACAGATTTTTACAGATTGTATGCGGAAATAGACAAGGTAAAAATAACCTATCTAAAAAAATCTAAGTTTACACACAGATAATCTTAGCAAAGAGAAAAGATTTGCTGAAAGATAAAGAAGAAAATAAGTTCTTCTTGGGTAAGAACTTTTAGAATACTTGAGAGGGATTCTAACTTGTTTGAAGATAAGCGTAAGTGTTCTTTTAGATGTGTGTGTGTGTCTTCACGTATCTCTGCATGGAGAGAGCACTCATCTATTTATACCCATTGCATTAAATGCACATTTAATGCAATTCAGTAGGGTTTGAACACACATCAAGCTTTTAAAAGAAAGCTTGTCATTTGCTACAGTGAATAGTACAAATGTCTATTCAGAAGCAGACATCCTTTCATGGAGTTGGTGGGTAATAGGGTCATCTAGTCGGCTCCGTACCGTACTATACTCTAGAAAGGGTATGAGTTTGTCCTCTGTGTGTGGAAGGACAAGACAAAAACAATCTTACACAACAAGCTTCATTTGATCGTTGAATGTTGGAATAAAACCAAAGGTCTCTTCAGCATTCGCTGAGGCTTGGGTAGTCTTCACACATATGTTGACCAAGTTGTAATCACTGAATGCCGCTTTAGATCACGAATGTGCCGGTCACTAATCTTCAGTCTCAATCTTCAACTTTCACTGAAGGTTCTTTGGTGTGAGTTTTGTCTTCTTGAAGTATCATTGTCGCTGTAGGATTTACAATACATGTTTAAGCGATCACTGAACAGACTCAGTGATGATCGCTGGAACTAAAAGAACAGAAACATAATACTTCGTAATAGGTAAAAGGGATTATCATCAAATCAATGAGAGAGGGGATCAACAATCTCCCCCTATTTGATGATAACAAAGAAACATAAAGAAAGTTGCCTTATCAGATAATAGTAGAGAAAAGTTACATATAAAGTACATGTCCCTTTTTACTATTTTGGGATCTTTTTCAGGGAATTAGTTTTTACTTAATAAGTTTTCTTAAGTTACAAGTTTAAGAAAAAGTACAAGAAGGGAAACTGAAACTGAAAGCATATTCACTGACTTATAGATTGATAGTGACTGTAAGAGAATACTGGAACTCATAGACATGTGTCCCTATTACTCTTTTCAGGGATCTTTTCCAATGATGCAGATGAAATACTTAAATTTATTCAAAGGAAAAATTACAAGTGCTTCAGTACATTTCTTAGACTTACAAAATAAAAGTTGTACACTAAAAGTAGATATAGAAACAAAAGACATACAGTGAAAGACAAGTTACAAGATAGAATTCTATAACTAATATAAGTTGCTCAGGTTGATGTAGTCAGGTACTTCTTCTCCGAGCTCTTTTCGACGTAGAAATTCCCTTTTGATCTTCTAGTCCATCATTTCACCATATATATCATCGTCCAGCCAAAATCTGATATGACGCAAGATGTTCCATTGGACAAAGATGTAACTCAGACATTCTTTGAAAACTGACTTCACCTTCATAGTCAAGAAAGATAAATCCTAACTCAGGCTTCATGTGCATAGTGTTGGGTATGTAAGGACTCTTCGCAGGCAAGAATAGATTCAACATAGAAATGTATGGTTCTTCGAAGCCTTCAAACTCTATTGCAAATGACTTTTTCTCATCATTCAAACTCTTCTGCTTAGCAGCAATACTCTTTGAAATCTCCAAATATTTCTTTTTAGATTCCTTCTTCTCAGTCTCAATCTTAGGTCTTTCCAAAATACCTTCTCAAAATCAGTTATTTGCTCTGAAAGCTTTGTATTATTCATCTCTAGAACTTTAATCTTGCTTTCAAGAATCTTCCTTTCAACATCAAACTTCTTTTCAGCCTCTGTAAACCTCTTTTCAGCAACAAACCTCTTTTCAACATTAGAAAATTTATTCTTCTCCTTTTCAAACTCTTTCAGCTTCTAACAACTTTTCCAGTTCAACTATTCTCTTCTTATCATTCTAAAAAATTCTTCTTTCAAAAGTCAAAGCTTTCTCAGCTTCATAAACCTTTGTAGTTAACTTTGAATTATTTTTTAATAGTTCAACATTTCTATCGTGAATCTCATAATGGCGATCTCTAGTAAGAAGTTCATCTATATGAGCCTGTAGAAACTTCTTTTCTTCTCTTATTTGCTCATTTTTCTTTATTGTATCTTTCGCCCAACAAAGATTAGAATGATTCTCATAAAACATTTCATTTCTTGTTCCTTTTTAAATATCCTTTCCAATTCAGAAACTCTCTCTTTATGTTCCTTATTCTCTCTTTCTAACATAAAAGCCATTTCAAATATTTCAAATTGAATAACCCTTGATCTTTAAAACAATTCAAGACTTAGAAAATCAGAAATTTAATCCTTATCGCCAACAAGATACTTATCGGACACCAAAGACATCTGACATAGAGGTTATCGAACAAAACTGCTTATCTTTCAAAACCTTGTTATCGGACACCACTATACCTGCCAACACTTTATCGCACAAAAACTGCTTATCGCCCAAACCTTTATCGACCAACACACCTTATCACACAACACCTTTATCGATCACAACCCTTATCGGACAAGATTTGACCAGATTCAATCCTTATCGGACAACACTTGATCGGACAAGGATGCTTATCGCTCACAAGACAAGCGTTGAAGAAGATATCGCTTGACATTTTGACCGATTACCAAAGATACAAGATACACTGGGCGATGAATCAAAATCACCTATAGCGGTATGCAATGAAGGATATTAATCGGACAACAAGCAAATTCAACAGGCGATGAAGTGTCTTTAGCGCTTGATGAAGATCTTCAACAAGCGATTAAGAACACTTAGACAGATTTTCCAGAATTTGACTCAAAACTCACTCAAAGATGAATAAAACTAGCACAGTTTTATTCATAGTAATGCCAAAAACAAGTTTTTAATGAAAATTCTTACCAAAAACATATCATATTGGTCCAATTTTGATTGAATCACAAGAACAGTCAAGAACACGAATCAACAAAAAGTTCAAAATTGATGCTTGAAATCGATTCAATTATGAAATTGAATGGCTCTAATCAAATCCAAACAGAAATTCATACACAATATAATCAATCTTACACACAAATTCAAACATATTATGAGATTTTGATTCAAAACAATGAGTAGAAGAATGTCGATCAAGAATGTCCAATTATGACTCAATACATTCCGATTCAATTCAGTTTGATTCTCCAAGTTGTTGTAATTTGCTCTGATACCAATTGATAATCCCAATAAAGATTAATCAATAACAATTCAAAGATTCAAGAACACTTAGCAATGGTAGAAATGAGTAGAAAGAGAGAAATCGTCAAAGCTCCAAATGTATTGATCATCAAAGTATTACAATGTGACTAACTAATAAAACTAGTTAAGCACCCTATTTATACACAAGAAAATACACAAAGCATAAAGCTTGGATACAACATTTAAGCACAAAACTTGAACTTAACAATGAATGCTAATAAGAAATAAAGTAAAGGAGAATGTTGAGATAACACTTGAGGGAATGCTTTTGCTTCTGAAAATGTGGCTACTTTCTGGTTAATCTGTTCGATTTGAAAGTAGGTCTTGTGCCTTTTGCCATCCTTTAAAGTAGACATATTTGATTTCTTAAACCCAAGTTTTCTTGTATTTCTTAGATGTAGTTATTATTGGGATACATGTATTATCTAAAGACTTTTGGAACAAGGGAGTATTAGACCTAGCCTGAAGAACAGGCAAGAACTGCCCATTTTGTGTCATAGCTCCTGAACACGAGCAAGTCATCAGAAACTCACCCGGTTTTGTTAACCGCATGGCCAGTAAATTTGTACCTGAATGTTATAAAGTTGTGAAATATTGACCATTATTACCACCCTATCTGTATATGAATTTGTATAGTTCTAAAATGTATCTATATTCATGCATTTGTCAAGTGTCTATGTTTGTTATTAATAAGTGGTATGATTCAGACATTCTGTAGGGCGGCCTGCTCCAACTAAATCGCTTGATTTGAAGCTTACAACTTTTGCACAGAGGAGAAGTTAAAGTTATGGGCCAGATTTCCATACGAGGGATCCAAACACGCTCTAATGTGATTTTTACTAGAAAGACTACTACCTGTTGATTTTCAGGTTTGCCCTTGAAAGTTTTATATCATTTGCAAATTATATGGTATATTTGAATTGTTTTTGGTAATAATGTTCATTTTGCATCTGCTTGATCTTGTAAAATCTAGCTTTATACTCGTTTAAGCTAAAACAAATATGTGGTTGTTTTAGGACTCTTCGGAAAATATATAATGTGTATCCAAATGACTACATGTTTTCGATTTATGGGATGAGGATCTTTGGGAGCTCTATTCTCCCGGAGAAATGGCAACCTTTTTTATATGTGAATGATGATAGGTATATGATAAAGACAATGAAGAAAGCATAAGGGACTAGTCTTGAAAAAAGTATATTGAGACGTCATTAAATATAATAGGGTTGAAGTAAGTCTCATTTTAAGTTGGGTTTTGAAAGATGTATGTGGGTGTAAAATTAAGTCTCATTCTAAAGAGTACTCAAAGTATATTTTTGGTAAACAAATTCTTTGTGTAAAATAGGTTATTTGTATAATTTTGTAATTTTTAATCATTTTGAATAAAAATTGACGGAGTAGGCATGACTCAAAAAAATTATTTAAAACATTGAGTTGTTTTAAAAAGGGTTTGTTATCATAGACATTTCATATGAAGATATGTTATATTTTTACGGATGATTGTAAAAGCTACCAACACTAACGTTTTGGATGGATGGTTATTTGAATCTAACATAGGTACATATGTAATAGACTTTATGACATCTTGAAAAGATTTGATATTTTGAAATTTAAATTATAATGAACATTTTATATCACATCGCATTGCGCGGATACACAACTAATATATATAGTGTCAACTACTATATATATATATATATAACCCATTTTTTGTGTTAACTCTACTAACCAACATCAACCAATCACATTCTTTTTTTACTTTATGTTCAAATGTAACTTATAAATTGAATACAAGGGTCATTTTGTAATTTGACCATTATGTAACTCCCTAATAATTATTTGGGAGTTACAAATCTTTTAAGATCCCTCTAATTGATCATGAGGTAATTCCGATGTTCACAGTGTTCATGGTGTTCATATCCATGTAATGTCCATGAACATTCACC
>NC_037528.1:41771067-41803602 GCF_001531365.2 Cynara cardunculus var. scolymus | reverse complement strand
GGATGTTATAGATTATCTCTTTATGAACGTGTAGGCGAAAACCTCATAGAAAACGGAGGTTCGAGCAAAAAGTTATAAATAATTTAAGTGTTGATGGTCAAAATGGGTACCTAGCCGGGCCAACCCGGCCCAACTCGAGTTTTAGCATTATAAATAGGATTTTTGGCCCATTTTTCATGTCATCTAAGTCCAGAACTCACACACACAATAAAGGCGCGATTTTCACACACATAGGCTCGATTCAACTCAAATCAAAGAAGAACTACAAGATTTTTGAAAGATTTGATCATCAAGTAAGGTATAATACATTCTTTGCACTTGTTCTTGGTTGACATTCTTGTTATATAGATTGCATGTTGAGATAAAGTTAGGGTTTCATATGGGTTTGATCTTAAGTGTATAAAATGAGTGCATTTTAGTGTTTATGACATGAAATAATCATTAGACTCAAGAGATTATCAAGATTTATGCAAGTTCATCATATGAACTTTGACTTAATTAAGTCAATGATTTAGGAGATAATATAAATGATAAAATAAAGGTTGGATTTTGGTTGTTTATGTCAAATATGTTATGATAAGTTGAGATTCAGAAATTGGAATAATTTGGGATCGAAATGGTTTGAGAAAAATGTATGAAAATGAGAATTTCGATTTAAGAATGCATTGAAAATGTGCAGACTTTGAAATTTTTTATAAAATCATAAAAAAATCCAAATGAGGTGAGGCCAATTTTCTTAGTTCTATAATTGAGTCTAGTTTATTTCTTATTTTATGATCAAGGCATGAGTCCAAGTTTAAAATGGGCAAAACAGTTCTGCATGCAGCAACTGTATATAGAAATTTAGGTAAAGTGTTCAAATAAGATATGTGTATATCATGAGTTTCTTATATTGGTTGCTTATGAGATTTTGTGCATTTACTCCAGGGGGTAATTAGGACATATTTTGATGCTTTGGAAGCAATCTAAGTGTGGTAGCTTGGACTTTCTTTGTGAGTTCATTTTGGAGCTTTTCGGTATTATACGGTTGCCCGGTGAGTTATATAGTTAATTGTTACATATTGATTTGAACATATATATTTTCATATGAATGTTTTTGGTCTTGAATGGAGTCACACGATCTTGATTTGTCTTTCATTCTGTCTCGTGAGTCGATTCCTTATTACTAACTCGGTACATCGGTTTGCTTTCTGGATCCGGACTCGTTGTTTTGTTCCTTGAATTGTACGCCATAGTACGGGTACTACTTCGTGTGGTACACCGGAAGTTTATGGCGAAGTCAAGATCCCGGGTTGGATGGGTGAGACTTTCTACGGTTGTGAATACTCATTACTAGAAGAGGAGGAAGAGCAATGAGTAGGGAACCTTGGCACATACCCGGTAGAGGAAGGCGGGCAGTGCGAGGTTTCCCGTAATGTACGGTTCTGATTCGGACTTTGGCATGAGCCCGGGAGGTGAAGGACGGGGTGATGCACTGTCCTCGTTATGTTTACCGATTCGATCTCTTGGTTCTTGATATTTATTGGTATTCTAACGTTGCTGAATATATTTGGTCGTTGATCATGTCTCTTTGTTGTATTGAGCATCAATGGTATGGTATATTATGGTGATTTGAATATGGAATCCTATGATCTTAGCATCCGGTACGTAATTGTTCACTCGGTTTCTTGTAAGTCTCGGTTTGCATCTGGATGATGTCTTGAACTCTTTTATTAATAAGAGTTTATTATGTATGTTTATAAACATGTGCGATATTGATATGTAATACTTAACTATTTAACTCACTAAGCGTTGATTACCATTTAAGTGGAAACCTCTCTCAGGAAAGAAGTCGAATAAGAAGAAATAACCCGTTGTTTGACTTCAAAATTTATCGAGGAACTTGAAGATTACGATCTTGCTTTTGGGTAAATAGTAACTTATTACCGTATCTCATAGTTGTAGTAAGTGTAGCTTATATATAGTCTTATTTCGGTTATAAATATGTCATGTATTCTTTTGCTACTTAATTCGGGGTGTAAGTAAAAATCCGTTATATCCGGTTTGGAATTGTGTTTTGGGTGGTTTTATCATTAAAATAGAATGGATATTTCAAAGTTTTTCTAGAAAATTAATATCCCATATTTTGAGGTTAATTAATGTTATGCCCAGATCTGTGTGTTTCAAAGGGTTGGTCCATTTTCATAGCCTCTAGTCCTTCACGGCCTCTGGTCCTTCATGGCCTCTGGTCCTTCATGGCCTCTGGTCCTTCATGGCCTCTGGTCCTTCAAGGCCTCTGGTCCTTCATGGCCTCTGGTCCTTCATGGCCTCTGGTCCTTCATGGCATCTGGTCCTTCAAGGCCTCTGGTCCTTCAAGGCCTCTGGTCCTTTATGGCCTCTGGTCCTTCATCGCCTCTGGACCTTCATCGTCTCTGGACCTTCATCGCCTCAAGACCAATTCATCGCATCTGGTCTTCTTCTAGACTTAGTCATTTCAGCAGCCTCTGGTCCATCGCCTGCCTCTGAACCAATTCATCGCCTCTGGTCTTCTTTCAGACTTAGTCATTTCAGCAGCCTTTGGTCCATCGCTTGCCTCTGGACCAATTCATCGCCTCTGGTCTTTCTCCAGACTTAGTCGTTTCAGCAGCATTTTCAGATTTTCCATCTTTGGCCCCGATTGCTTTGACAAAACTTTTAGAATAATTAGGATCAATTTTGGTCCCAATAATCAATAAATTATATTTTATTGGAGATTTTATAAAATTGGTAAAATCTGGGGATTGCTCTAGCGAGATGTTTCAGGAGGATTAAACGAGAACGATACATATTTAAAAGACACGGAAATGGACAAATCACATGTGATTTTACATTAACATCACATACAAAATCATATGTGATTCAGGTGACCTTGCCCGACGACCTGAACACAAAGCCACAAGTAGTCTAGACACTTTTTTTAACCATTAATATAAAAATCACATTTGATTTGACCATTTTCGTGTTTACTTAAATAGGTATTGTTCTCGTTTAATACTGTCTATATATATATATATATATATATATATATATAGAGAGAGAGAGAGAGAGAGAGAGAGGAGTTTAAAATACAAACCCTATCATATGAAATATTTATGAAAATGATAAAAGTTTATTTATCATGATCTCGATATTTGTAGAAGCTTATCAGAGTTCATTTATTATAATTAACACTTTAGATCATGAAACAATCGAGATGTTTATGAAACTGACTTGAATGAATAGACGGTTGGAATTGATTTGTATGATTTATACTAATTAGAGAATTGTTTGTATTTGAAACACACACACTCTCTCTCTATATATATTTTTTAATACTGTAAATAAAGAAAAATAGAAAAGTAAAGAAAGATTAAACTACAATTTTGGTCTTTGTGGTTTTTGATTTGGCAAATGATAAAAAATTAGCAAAAGGACCAAAATACCTCTCATTTAACATAAATTTTTAACGACCGTTGGAGTAAGGGACCAAGTCCGAACGTTTTTACAGACTATGATGATCCATCTTCAAATTTTGAGATCTTCAAGGATAAAAAGTGTTATTTTGACAAACCGTATGGACCAAATTGATAGTTGACTCCTTATCCATTAACAATAAGTAAAAAATAATTTCGATAAACTAAGAGTTTTAGGCTTTAAAGGGTTGTACCTTGCCAGGCTAGCTGGGTTGTACATATAAGCATGTTATGTATGTGCCAGCCTAGCTACCTTAATTGCCTGCCTTCTTAATCATATAAAGCCATAAAGGTATCAATCATCACACCACTTGTTATTGTTAAATGTCTTTAACAATTATTTTCTATAATGCATCATTTATTTCTAACTAAAGTTAATAAAACCATTTTTAAATAGTAATATTTAATATCTTTTATTATATAATTATTCTTTCACCCTTATATTATCGAATAAAATACAATATCCATGCGTTCTTGAAAAACAAATCGGTAAAACTCTTAAATTTCAAAATTACGTATCGACTACAAAGCACTAATCGATTAAGTGTCATTATAGATTGTTTTATAAGACTTAAGTTTATACGATCAAACAATTGTGCATCCTATGTAAAAGTGTTACAACTAGTTTATAGGAGTTTTTGGATGTTCTAATAAGTTTCTAGGTCACTTTTGAAATAAAGTTTCCTATTAATCATTGCAAATTTTTTGAAATAAAGTATCCTGAAAACTTGTTAAGATGTTAAAAAAATGTCGTTTAAGTTTGTTGTAACATTTATAAATAGGTAGTGCATTTGTTTGGTTTTGTATATTTAAGTCCTATAAAGTAATCTATTATGACAGTACTCAGATGTTTATGACAATACTTGTTAGTATTTGTTGATAATATTTGTTAAAATAAAAAAGAAGGGTGTGAAGTTCTACAGACAGTATGGACCGTTAGATTCGATTATCGTTCTGTTATAAAAAAGAGTTTGGACAACCATTCTCGAGAATATGAAGAGATTTTAAGGATGGCCACTTAAAACTAATGGTTAAGATCAAGAATGTAAAAAGTTCTGGACAGGTCTTTTTATTTATATTTTATACTTAAATTAAATTTTATATATAATTAATAATTATTTTTTTGGTCAAAAAGATTTTAAAAGTCCACTCGGCTGGCTTTAGACCAAACTTTCCTATTAAGTACAACCTTCCTCTAAATATATGAAATATGTAAAATACGTTTCAAATCTCGATGTTTAAATATTTAAGGGTTGTTTAGGGTTACTTATAAAATAATTTATTGACTTATTTCGGTGTGTTACTGGTAATAAACACTCTTGAGTGTTTGAATAAAT
Source organism: Cynara cardunculus var. scolymus (assembly GCF_001531365.2). NCBI lineage: Eukaryota > Viridiplantae > Streptophyta > Magnoliopsida > Asterales > Asteraceae > Cynara > Cynara cardunculus. The sequence goes on along the minus strand of NC_037528.1, from coordinate 41,798,795 downwards.
AACTTATACCGGTGTCAAACCGGTGATAAGAAGTTTTTGAAGAAGTTAAACCCTTCTGACTTATAATAAGTTTATAAGTGCTTTTGTAGAAAAGCATAAGTTGTTTCAAATAAGTAATCTCAAACACCTACTGTGAAATAATTGGTTATTGAGAATTCGGGTTTTGGAGGTCGATAAGTGATTGGAATAGAAAAATATCCTTATCCCATATTTTGTGAAACTATTTTCCTTTTTTTAAGCTATGTACATTGTTATGATTTTACGTCATATTTTAAGAACACAAAAAAAAGTATTTACTTTAGATAATTTAAATGACTTATGATTCTATATAAGTTTCGTATTTTAAAATATAAAAGATTTTTTAGGCATGTCATGACACCATTATCAAATCTGCAAAAACAGACTTGAATTTGGTATATTAAATCCTTTAGACACAATATTAGATTGGACGCCTGTATTTGGACCAAACCAGAAAATGATCATCTATATGTTGATAGCATGGATCACATAGGCGGAACAACAAAAGGTAAAATGAGTCTCATACCTATAAAAAATCTCCAATGTTACGGTTTCAAAACGCCTCAATCAAACGAATTTTAGGATTTCATTTTTTTTCCCTCTTTGTTCTCCGGTTATAGATTGTAAAAATGTGACGTAAATCTTTGGATGATGTGAGTCTAATTTGAGAGTGGTTGAGAGTTTAGTGTGTGTCACTGTAATAATTTCACATATTGGATTTTCTCCACAATGTCGTATGTTTCAAAAAAAATTGGAACATAAAATTTGATTTTGTGAAGAGAAATTACGAAAAAAAAAGGTTTCATTTTTTGTTACAATAATATTTTGCATCTTACTGCATCATGTGAGTATACAATTAGTATATATCTATGTTATATTATACAAAATTCGATAAAACACTTTTAAAAACAACTTATTAAAACATTAAGTATCACTTATTAATGTATAATCTCTTCAAACTCAAGTTCATAACTTATTACAGATTATCGTCGACTTCTTAAAGGTCATCCAGTCGATGGACGCCCATAGCCAAGGCAACCCATCAAAGCAAACTCGCGTGAAGCATATCAACATCCACAAATGCGCTAGGGTCTACACTCCAAACGAACGTCAATCAAAGTTAGTGGTCCCCAACAAATTACTTGAATCTTGAAAATTTGTTTCTGAAATAAAATTTTAAAAACTAGTTCTTTAAACTAGAAAAAAATTGAAAAATTAATTTTATTTTAATACAATTTTACCTTATAATTTACTTATAGCAGGTACGATTTAATGATTGACTAAAATACACTTTGCGTTTATATCTCCTTATACCACAAAAAATTAAACATTACTTTTACCAAATAAATTTTAGAGTAAACTATAAATTCGGTTCATGTGGTTTATTGTTTATAACCCTTTTGGTCCCTACAATTTCAAAAGTATAGATTCGCCATGTGGAATGTAAAAACGACAAGATTTGGTCCCTCCCTCTAACAGCCGTTAGAAGAACCGTTATGTGAAGGGTAGTTTGGTCTTTTTCTACTTTTAATCACATTTTTATTTGAAAAATAAATAAACATGTAAATTAGAGGGACCAAGATTGTAACTTAAATAATATACAGAGAACTAGCTTTTGTCGGCAATAGGTTTTCGTCGGAAGACCATCGCCACAAAATCGGAAAACTACCGGCCACTTCCGCGACCTTAAACCCCTAAATCGAGAAACCAGCGGTACCCAAACCTGTTGTTCCTTGCCTCCATCCACCATGACCTGGACCCCCTTCCCCCGGTTTTTCCTTCTTTGATTGTCCATCGGAACAACCAGTCCACTCCACCTTCTTCTTTTGTGACCACCTCCAGGTAACAGAAACTCTCGTCGCACCGATCTCATCTCATCTTCTTCCACCTTTTACTTCGATCTCCCTTTCCCTTAAATCTGCAACTCTCACCAGCGAACACACAATATCTCCCCCTTCTCCATCACCGACTAATCACACGTCCCCCTTCCCTTTGAACTCTGACAGGCTAGGATCGTTCGCGTATTCCTAGTGGGCAGAATGTCCGCACAATGTCGGTGCAAGTATACGCCGACACTATGATCGCTTACAAGTAATAAAGTGGTACAAAGTACCGAGATCGTTCCCACAGAGAAAGGACGTTTGAGATTTAGAGATTTTTCAAGAACTTTTTGCACGAGTTTCGAGATGTAAAAACTTTTGATTTTTGTTTATAAAAAGACTGAAATAGGACCGACTAGCTAATTAACGAAATAAACTTTTAATATTAAATGATGGGCATGGGTGCAAATGTTGCTTAAGATAAAATCAACAATAAAATGGTTAGACTTTTACGAGTTGTTTATAAAAGTTCTGATCTCTCGAAAGTGAACTTTTATAACCGGGCCTTATAAAAGTCCATAAGGTTTTTACGTTTACCACTTCGAGACTTGCCGATCTAGCTAAAAAGTAAAAGGAATGAAAATTTCACCCAGATCTCTTTGTGATGAAACACCTATTGCTTTAGCTAAATGCATGCAAAATTCGCGTCTCCGCGTAATTATTCAAAGACCCTCTCGAGTTCAATGTGCATCACTTAAGCCGTATTTCGGATCCGCCCATCTCTGGGTCTAAGATCTAATATTAACACTTCAAAGTGATCAGTTTATCCGCATTTTTAAGTACCATCTTAAGTGACCAAGTTACGAAGTGATAAAAGATAAAAAAACACCCAAATATTATAAAAACATATTAAGTTAAACTCACACCCACACCCATACAAGTAATTTAGCTAGACATAATAATTAAAGACGTAAAGTAATACTGAAATATAAATTGCATTAATGTAAAACTAAATTACGAGTACAAGAAAATAAAATACTAGAAATTAAAGACTAGAAACTAAAGACATAAAATTAAAGACAAGAAATTAAAGACATAAAATTAAAGGCATAAATTTAAAGACATAAAATTAAAAAGCGTTTATAATATTAAAAGATGAAACATAACAAAAGATGATGTTGGGGAACTAGTTGGCACAAGTTAGCCCAAGTTAGCACACCTTGGCACCAATTTTCTCTAATCTTGGCACCCTTCAAAAGAGCTCTAATCTTGGCACACTTCAAAAGACTCTCCTAAGCCTCTTTATATAGGGGAGAGGAAGGGAGGAAGTACACACCCAATCATTATATTTGGGCAATTAGTACAAATAAAGAAAATACAAAAGAAAATAAAATAGAGAATGAAAGACAGCTCATAACAGCTGGAGGAAAAATATCTGGAGGAATCTTCAAGCTGCACGTTTCCCAAGAAGCTCTAGCAAGGCTGGAAGACTTCCCATAGTGGTGCCACAGTGGGCAGTGCTGTCAGAAAAATACAGATTTTTGGAATAATACCTCTTCCTTTGTGTTTCAACGTCTTTTTAAAACTTTTTGGAATAAAAGACAAAAACAAGAAAATTGGGTATTTAAAAATAGTAAAAAGGGAGGAAATAAAAAGGAAATAACTCTTAAAAATAAGAGTTATCAAACTCTCCTTCATCCAACTTCCCCATCTGATTCTCCTACAAATCCAAGCTCGTTTGGATGTCTATGTAAATTGAAACCATCTTGGTGCATAAAACACGAGACTGAAGGTTGTTTTGAATATGGATTTGGTTTCAAAATTTGGCTCGAATCCTGGTGCATAGAATACGAGCTGGTTTCAAACACAGACTTTTGTTGTACACACACACATACAGATTTTTTTGTTTTGATTTTGATTTTAGGGTTTGGGATGTTTTCTTGTCATTTTGATGTTGTTGTTTCTGCACGGAGAAGATCGCCAAAAAGGGATGGGTTTGGTCGAATAAAATGGTCTAAAAAGTTTGGGTTTGACCGGAAACGTTCTTGCGGAAGGTAGGGACACATAGCATGACTTAATTTGTGGATTAAAACATTTTTTTATTATTTAATGAAAAATGAGAATAGACGAAAATACCTCTTATTTAACGGAATTTTTTAATGGCCGTTAGAGGGAGGGACTAAATCCAGTCGTTTTTGTATCTCACAATGACAAATCTGTAATCTTGAAACTCATAAGAACCAAAAGTGTTACAAGCAACAAACCACATGGACCAAATTTATAATTTACTCTAAATTTTATAATCATGTTTAATACATTAATTATTAATAAAAAAAATATTGACGCTCTGGCATATAGTAAAATATCTCTAGCAGCTATGCTAAAATGAAGAAGAGATGGATTTTTGTAATTTTTTTTACTCCAACAACTATGTTATCTAGTATGTTAAAATAGAAAACAAAGAATAAAGATGGTAAAAATCTCTAAATTCAAAGAAATCTCAAAATAGAGACAAAAATTACTATTTTAATAATTTCCCACGAAGAAGAGATATTTATGATAAATATTTAGGAGGGAAAATAATATTTATTAAATTTTATGAATATTTTAATAATATAAATGTTATAATTTTCAAAATAGAATAATTGGTGTAATTAAATGTTATTTTTTTTAAGATTTTGACTTTTAATACTCTATTTTAGAAAAAATATAGATATATAACATAGCTGTTGGAGATGCTTTTAGTTGACAAAAGAGGCAGGGTAACTTTGTGTAAATACCTGTGTCTCCCTTTTTACTAGCCTTAGCAGCTAAATGATTCAAAAAATGTCCCCTCAAATTAGTATTTTTGAAGGCTATGTGACACCGATTAAAATTGCCAGTAATCAACTTTTACCTAAATAAATAAATATTAAGAGCTGAAGCCATCCAATCCTTAAAATGTTATATGCTTTAACTCAAACAACTTAAACCAGTTTTATAAAAGAAAATCAAAAAGAAAAGAAAAAAAATGGTGCAAAAGAGAATTAGAAGTTACTTTTTGATGAGTTTAGGAATAAAGTTAGGCGTGGGATCTTACATTACGGCATAAAGATTCTTATAATCCGTTTCACGTCAATACATCAATACCAACTTTTGAGGTTGTCTAATTACCAAAATACCCTTGGAAGATTCTAGTGTCACCTTTATGTATCTATGTTCGGGTCAAGATCGATTATCGCATACGTAACGAAATCGAAATTACCCATCGGTATCTTATTTTACCCTTTCAATAATTTTGAGGACTAAAGAGACGGTATGAGTTGAATGACGTGACAGATTAAAAGTTATTATTTATATGTTGAATTGATCATATTTTCGTTATCCTCGATAAATCGACGGAACGTTAGTCATTGGATATTTGCCTACTTTTCTTTATGGAGTTTTTTAGGTCCATATAGAGTTGGTGCTCATTTGGATTCTAGCGCTTATTTTGGTACGTGATCGTTTGAATTTAGACTCATTTTAAAATAATCAGTATGTGTTTATACTTAATTTCAAATGTCCAGATAAAATAAAAAAGAAACTGTGTTCTGAGAAAGTGTTAAGTCAAAACGGCCTATTTTAACAACTTCGAAATTTTAAACTATTTGACCGTGAACCTTATTCTTAATGTAACCAATCAACAGGGACCATGCAATATACTTGTTCAACATGAATCGATTGAACTTTATGGCTTTCGACTAACAAACTTGACCATGAAGAGTTGACAACCTTATGTGAAATATGATGACTAAAAAGAAAATATAAAACACTATAACAAAATTGGTTTTGTAGAATACCGAGAATGTGTAAACGTCCTAATGGTATACTTTATATAACTTAGGTTTATTGAACCGAACTATAAAGCGTCTTATGTAAAGTGTTATAATAGGTTTATACGCTACTTTTGTGCGTTAAATATGTTTTTTTGGATGTCATTAAAATAAAATATTGTGTTAACTATTATATAGGAGACTACTGAGAAGTGTTATATAAACTCATTTTTTATAGGACAATTGTTTTTCGGGCCGGTCCTATGGTTTTGGATGCCCTGAGCGGAGAGTCAAAGATATGCCCGTAATAAGAAAAACAAAGAACACACATATTTTAAGGGTTTTAGAACCTAATCAAGATAGGTGATTCATCCCACCCTGGTTTTTATTGGAAAAAAAAAAGAAGCTAGAAGGCTCATCTTGACAATTTTTTTGGTTCTTGTGGACACATATGATGTAAGCCATAAAACTTCCATGGGTATTGTTACATATTTATTATTTGGTTTTTTGCACAACGTTTGAAATGCTTACTTTCTCAAGTTATTTTATGGATTTCTTTGAATGTATCTTGGAAGCATGTAATTTCAAGTAAATGTTTTTCCTCCAAGCCCTGAGCAATTGCTTCTCATAATGAGCCTAAAGTTACACATTTTCTTCTATGACTACAAATTGTACCAAATAGTTGCTTATGTGCTTCCTTTTCTCCCCATGTTTGGATGATTTAATTAACATCAGTCATAGTAGTAGTCTTGTGGTTCCATATGATGAGGTGATGAGGAGGGGTGTTCCTAATTTTTATGTTGTTGCTCTAGGACTAAATGATATAAGGTATGTTTTAACATGTTAATCATGCATAATTGTCATATTCCTTCATGTAAGTTCTTGCATTTTGATGAATGCTCACAATATCAATTCATCCTCAATATTTTGGTGAAGTTATATCAATATGCAGTTGTTTCACTATCCTTTTTCAGCCTTCTAAGTCAAGACATCATGATAATATTATGATTTCTAATTACCATCTTGAGTTGAATCTATAGATTATTTTGTGGTTGTATTTGTTCTATTTATTTCATCTTCTGATGATCTTGCTAATCTTTCATGCGAAGCCACAAAGTTCTTTTAGAATTTAGAAAAAGAATTTCAGGTTCTTAGTTTGGGAAAGACTAGTATTACTTCGACTGGTAAAACAGTTTCACATCATAAACTAAAGAAAAGGGAGTATGACCTGTTGAAGTTCGAGGAGTCGTGTGATTGGCCCAAAGAACTGATGGCAGTTCTTCGGCCCACTTACCTTTTGTAACACCCCCGAACACCACATTTGCATATGTTGGTCCCTTGAGGGTCTAAAAGAATAGTAAAACAGTTTATAGAAGGGGGGGGGGATATATTGATAAATAAGAACAATACAAATTTTACAAAATTGTTTGCGGAAAGATAAGATGATAAAAACCTATCTAAACAATCTTTGGTTACACACGAATTCTTGGCAATACAAGAAAAGAAATGCTGTAAAGAAGATCATTTACTTAAGCTAGAAAATGCTTGAAGTAAGAATTAGGGTTAGAGAGTGAGTTGCGCGCACTCTGCATGGAGAAGAAACACTTCTATTTATACCTAGTGCATTAAATGATCATTTAATGCAATATGGTAGGGTAGAGTGCGTGTCAAGCCTTAAGAGGAAGGCTTGTCCTTTGCTACAGTGAATAGTACAAAAACACTATTCATGAGCAKACATCCTTACCTAAARTTGGTGGACAATAGAGTCGACTAGTCGGCTCCGTACCGTACCAACTTTCATAAGGGTATGATTTTGTCCTTTGTATGCATAAGGACAAGACAACAATAATCATGCTAAGCAAGCTTCTTTTGATCGCTGAATGCTGGAATGACCTGAAGGTCTCTTCATTATTCGCTGAAGCTTGAGCAGTTTTCACATATATGTAGACAGACTTGTAATCACTGAGTACCGCTTCAAATCACGTACTCGCCAGTCTCTAATCTTAAGTTTCAGTCTTCGACATTTACTGAAGGTTCTTTGGTGTGAGTGTTGTCTCCTTGAAGTATCGCTGTCTCTGATAGATTTACAATACAAGTTCTTCAGCGATCACTGAATAGTCTCAGTTGAAGATCGCTGGAACTGAAAATACAGAAACATAAATACAACGTATAAGTGAAAAGGGATTATCATCAAATCACCGAGAGAGAGGATCAACAATCTCCCCCTATTTGATGATAACAAGGCAACATAAAGAAAGTTGTCTTATCAAATAATAGTAAGGAAACGTTACATATAAAGTACATGTCCCTTTTTACTATTTTTGGATCTTTTTCAGTTAGCCAGTCTCAGCTTGAGAATTTTCCTTAAGTTATATCTAAGAAAATTACAAGTACGGAAACTGAAACTGAAAGCTTATTCACTGACTTATAGATTGTCAGTGAATGTGAAAAGTAACATTGGAACTCATAGACTTGTGTCCCAATTACTTTTTTCAGGGATCTTTTTCAGTGAAGTACATGGAATACTCATTTTTATTAATCATTGGAAATATTACAAGTATTACAGTACATGTCTAGTGCTTACAGATTATAAGTACAATAACTGAAAGTAGACATAGTACAAGAAGTTACAAGGAAAAGTGGATAATTGTTACAAAGAGAAACTATTCTAGAACACTTAGATTTTTGTAACCAGGTACATCTTCACCAAGGTTTCTTCTACGTAGGATTTCCCTTCTTATCTTCAGATCTACGACTTTTCCAGGCATGTTATCATCTATCCAGAGCAAGAGGTAAACCAGATGATCCATTGGACATAGATGTAGCTGTGACATTCTCTGAAATCTAACTTCATCTTCATAGTCAAGGAATATAACTCCTAACTAGGTTTAAAATGCACAAAGTTGGGTGTATAAGGACCCTTATCTGGTAAGTTAAGATTCAACATAGAAATGTCTGTACTCTAGTGACCCTTCAGAATTTCATCTAAGGAGAACCTTGTTTCATGTTCGTTTCTTAGGACTGGTTCATCATTAGGATCAGAGAGCTTGAGTTTCTTCTTCCCACCTTTCTTCAGAGATAGCATGTCAAGGACCTTGACATACCTGGACATCCTTTTGATGAGCTCGCTGATGGTGTCCTCAATAAGTGTCTTGTGTCTCGACTTGGATCGCTGAATGGCTTGTCTGATCTCCATCCATTTGTTGTATCCATAATGGCCAAGGTAGGAAGGGTACTCGGTATCGGCATCAAGATTGTCCCTGGTGATGAGCATTGAGACCAGCATTCCACCGTCTTTAGAACGTCCGCTGATGTTGACACTGATAATCGGGCGGGGACTGATTCTCTTTTTCAGCTTTGCTTCGCTCCATCGCTTATCCTTTTCCACCAGCTTCAGGTTCTTCTCATGCTCAGCTTCTGAAATAGAAAGAAGTTTAGCCTGGGCTTGGACAACGTTCACCTTTTTCTTGGGGAGGACCTTCTCAGCTAGTGACTTGGCCAGCTTCAAGCTGTCTTCAGTCTGCTTGTTTTGAAGCTCTAGCTCTTCTTCAACCCTCAATGCCTCGAGTCTTTCAGCTTCAGAAAGGAAGTCGAACTCACCACCACTAGAGGTACGGAGAAAATTTTTTACTCTAGTCTGGTCGAGTGACTCCTTTAGCTGAGACATCTGTTGGTCGGTAGGAGCACAAGAGACGGGGTGATCAGGTACCCGCTCTAGACGATCGCAGGTTGTTGATGGAATGTGAAGTTGATAGTTTGAAGTAATCACTACCTGAGAGGTAGCGTCTTCAAACAAAGGTTGTTGAGGGATATTGAACAATACCTTCAAGTTTCCTTCTTCAACGATCGTCTTGCCTTTCGACTTGGGGTCCTAGTTCCTTGATGGAACAGATTCACCTTGCCTTTGCTCCCCCTGGGATGCAGAATCCCTGAGAGCAACTCCCTTGGTGACGGTTGATGGCTTTTGGTACTTGATGGTAAAGTCATCTTCAACATCATCGTCGTCATCGCCATCTAGATCATTTCCGGGGTCTGGAATGGTAGGTTCATCATCATCTTCATCATCATCATCATCTTCATCTTCATCATCATCATCATCATCACCAGTAGGAGTGATGGAAGGGGCATCATCCATAGGGATGGCATCGACATCCTCAGCTGGAGCAGCTTTGGTGGTCGGCATTACAGGAGCAACAACCGCTTCAGCTCTAGGAGCCTCAGCTTCAACTGCAACTGAAGTTGATACTGGACCAACAGCCTGAGAAGGAGCAGGAGCAGCATCGGATGATTCATCAGCGTTGGACCTCATCTCCCCCTCTCTGGCTAATACTTGAGAGAATTGGCTAGATAGTTCGTTCAAGCGCTGACGCTGGAGAACCATTATCTCCTCTAGCCTTTGCAAAGCATTGGCTAGAGTTGTCGTTGCCTCACGCGTCTCATGGAGCTGGGCGTGATCACTGGCAGAGAAAGAAAGAGGGACCACTAGAGCTGGTTGACGGACAACATCCAAAATCTGTTGAAGAAGGCCAGTCTGCTAATCAGCGGTAGCCTGAGCATCGTCAGCCCTGCTGTGAAGAACAGCAATGGCATCGGTGTTGGCTTGAACAACTTCTTGGAGAGTCTGGAGATGACTTTGAACTTCTTGAACGTCCTCCTGGATGGCAAGGAAGTTCGCATCAAGATCACCCTGGCGGGGCATTTCCTGGTGGACTTCGTTGATCCTGCAGAGGACGGTATGAACAGCTGGAAGGAGAAGTTTGATATCTGATGACATATCATAGTCATCATCAATTTCTTCATCTCCTCCATCATCTTTCTCTCTTTATCTCTCTTCCTCTCCCTGAGCATCAGGCTGATGCATCGAAGAATGACCTGCAAAAGAGGAAGTGTGAGCTAAAAGCTCAAGGTTAGAAGAAAAGAAAGGGTAGGAAGATGGAATACCTAAAGGGCCATCAGTGACATCAAAAGGATTGTCACTGGCGTGAGCAAAGATGTCGTCGAGAGGATGGACATCTGTATGCTGAGGAGCATCGAGAGGAGCAACCTCAGGTCCAGTGGTGCGCGTCTCAGTATCAGGAAGGACGGTCGCTGATACATCATCGACATGTGTAAAGACCAAAGAAGGAGGATAAGAGAAAATGGTCGAGAAGAGACGTGGGTGTTCAACGGTGGCGGCGCTGATATTCACATTTTCAGTGATTTGGGTCACTGAGGCGGTTGGGGTAGGTACCACTGATACGACAGTGATAGGAGAGATCACTGAAGAGCTGGTAGGGTTAGCAGAAGATGCCTCGGGGATAAGGCTAGATTCAATAACTGAAGCCTTTTGAGAGGCTCCAGCTAGAGATGTGGCTGTCCCTTTTTTAGACTTCTTGGCCCTCTGAGGAGAACCAAGAGTTGGTTGAAAGGGTCGTTTTGAAGGGGTTTTGGTGGCTTGGCTAGACACAGGGGGGGGGGGGTTACCCTTGTCGTGGCCACCGGAGCAGGAGAGATAGTGATGGACATAATAGAAGTTAGTGCCACATTACTGTCCCTCAGCTTATGATCCAGAATCATGTTCCAAGCTTGAAAACCTGAAGGTTTCCTTCTTTGGGGTAGAGATCTTTAAAGATCTTGACAAACACCATTGAAAGAAACCTGGTGTAAGGCACCACCTTTTCTCGCTGGCGCTTGTTCAGCTTGAGCACCAGGTCATCGAAAATGACCGCAGCATAATTTATATTGCGACGCTGAATCGCAGATACGCCTATGGTTAAGGCGATCGTAGAGGCCTGGTTTTGACCTCTAGTTTTTCCACCCATGCACTGGATGAAATGAGAAAATAGGTATTAAGAAGAAATACATGTTTATGCTCCACATTGCTCCCTTAGTACAAGAATCTACTAGTACAAAATACATGGTCCAAAAATTCAAAATATAAATCTTGTACTAATCCAGTTTCATCTACCAAAACTATACATATCATCATCCATTCTTCATGCAGGTAAACATATAGGGAAATTATCACATTTTCCCTTTTCCCTTACCTTCAGCATTTCCTGCAATACATATTTAAAATCACAAAACAAGGGTTAGACCGAAAGGTCTAGTGAGTTACCCTATATATGTTATTGCAGGGTGAAAATCACCAAAATATTATTTAAATCAACTTTTCATATATATAACAAATATATGAACAAGTAAGGGCATAGTACTAAGGTGCCAAATTTCCCTGATTGCAAATAATACATCAAATCCAAACAGGTTTACACTAACCAATTTAATATAGTGCCACTTTTAAACCTTTTCCATTCAAACAAGGTTTATTCCAAGTTTCAGGCCAAACCTACTATCTCCTTCTCTATAACATTTAAACTATGATTTCCAATAAGAACCCTGTTCCTAAATCTTTAAGTCACAAAGAAATAAAGATTCCATACCATGGTAATCTTAAGGGATATGATAGTAGAAGTTATATTATATAACATACACATACCAATGCCACCCTTATAACCAGATGTACACCTCTCCTTGATATGCCACCCTTATCACATGATACACCTCTCCTTGATATGCCACCCTTATTTTATCATCCAAACATTTCACAAAAACAATTCCATATAAAATAGGCCGCAGTCAATGGAATTATTATTAGTTCAAAATCATTTTTTTCAAAATTCCCCATTTTATATATAAAAACAATTATATATAAACCATGCACAAGTAAAAATGCAAATCTGGTCAACATAGACTTGGCCGGACTTCATCTCTGGTCAAGTCTTAGCATATTTATCAAATCCGGACAACACATCATCCAAAGCCTGTCCGATTTATCACTTAAGAGAAAGACTCCAACACTTTTTTCCGGATAACAAATCCGGACATCACTATGTCCCCCCCTTTGACCGATTTAAAATAATCCGGTCAACATATGGCCGTATTCATACTTCTCCGTTTGAAACATTTAATTATAAATTCAAAATTCATGAATTGCTCAATCTTTAAACCGATTAAGATATATCCGGTTTAAAACTAAATCGCTTAACACTTGAGCGGTTTATACATAAATCGCTTACTCCTTGTCCGGTTTAAGACTAAGTCGGTTGATATAACCAGCGATTTAGTCTTAACCCGCTCACGTTTTGTCCGGTTTATAGCTAAATCGCACATCACTTGTCCGATTTATGGCTTAAATCACCCAACCCTTGTCCGGTTTAGGTCTAATCCGGACAACACTCATGTGATTAAAACTTCGAATCAAACGAAAAGTTTATACAATCAAGTTATGAAATTACAAAGAGTTTCAATGCAGTTTAAACCACTCACCTTATGAAATGCTCTTGAGAATCAACTTCAAGAATGCAGAGAAATAAGCAATCCGATCAAAACTCTTCTTCTTAAATCGCACACAATTTTAATTTTGGCAATAAGAGTGCAAAATGGAGGTTAACCCTCTTTTTATACTCTTCCCAATTAGGAAGGTCGGCTACACCCTTCCCATGTGCATGCATCTCCTAACTTACTCATATATACATGCATATATTCATGCATACATATACAATCTTTTACCATTTACCAATTAAGCATGCATATATTCATATATTCATTCATGCATTCCATGCATAAAACACACATTCCTATACAATCAACTATATCAATTTATCAAGTTGTCAAGTAAGCATATAACCAATAATCACGTATTAATTACCTCAAGTGATAACTAGGATTCAGTTATCACATTCAGGATCCACACCTTCAAGAAAGAGGGACATCCAGTTCTTCCAGAGATTAAAATTGTCACGGACAAACCGGGGAGGTTTGGCAAGAAAGCCATTGTCTTGTGTGTGTGTTTGTAATTTGTAAAGTCATTTGTAAGCAGTAAAGTTATCTAAGAAAAGAGATAAACTAATACTGAAAACAACTAAGCAGAAAGAGAGAGAAGAAAGCACTGCTCAGATACCACTTGTTGGTCCCTTGAGGGTCTACAAGAATAGTAAAATAGTTTGTAGAAGGGGGGGGGATGAATACAAACACAATATTTTCGAATTTAAAATATATATTGATAAATAAGATAAATACATATTTTACAAGATTGTTTACGGAAAGATAAGGTGATAAAAAATTATCTAAACAATCTTTGGTTACACACGAATTCTTAGCAATACAAGAAAAGAAATGCTGTAAAGAAGATCTTTTACTTAAGCTAGAAAATGCTTGAAGTAAGAATTAGGGTTAGAGAGTGAGTTGCACGCACTTTGCATGGAGAAGAAACACTTTTATTTATACCCAGTGCATTAAATGTTCATTTATTGCATTATGGTAGGGGTAGAGTGCGTGTCAAGCCTTAAGAGGAAGGCTTGTCATTTGCTACAGTGAATAGTACAAAAAGTACTATTCATGAGCATACATCCTTACCTAAAATTGGTGCACAATAGAGTCGACTAGTCGGCTCCGTACCATACCAACTTTCATAAGGGTATGGGTTTGTCCTATGTGTGCATAAGGACAAGACAACAACAATCATGCTAAGCAAGCTTCCTTTGATCGCTGAATGCTGGAATGACCTGAAGGTCTCTTCATCATTCGCTAAAGCTTGAGCAGTTTTCACACATATGTAGACATGCTTGTAATCACTGGGTACCGCTTCAGATCACGTACTCGCCAATCTCTAATCTTCAGTTTCAGTCTTCGACATTTACTGAAGGTTCTTTGGTGTGAGTGTTGTCTTCTTGAAGTATCGATGTCTCTGATAGATTTACAATACAAGTTCTTCAGCGATCACTGAACAGGCTCAGTTGAAGATCGCTGGAACTGAAAAGACAGAAACATAAATACAACGTATAAGTGAAAAAGGATTATCATCAAATCACTGAGAGAGAGGATCAACAACATATAACACATATTTCATTACATGGAAATATAGTTTACATCACAAGGTCCCACTAGCACAAGGATTCTTATATGTACAAAATCTACATATGAAAAATTCCAAAACAAAATCCTGTACTATCACATGTAATACAACATGTATCTTCAAAAATAAGCAATCTCATATAGATCTCCAAAAGTAGATATCAAATTAGGAATATAATCACATTTTCCCTTTCTCCTTATTATCCCTGGGCCCTACCATTCCTGCATTGCATATTTTTAAAAACAGAAAATGAAGGTTAGACTAGAAGGGTCTAGTGAGTGAATCCCTTCTTTGCAAATGCAGGGTGATAAACACCAAAAATACAATAAAGTATCTTTGCTCAGGAATATTTGCAATACAGTCAAATAATTGTAGTTCTCAATGATATGTATAATAGGATAAACTCAAAAACCTCAGTTCTATTAATAAAATATATCTATTTAAAGATCCAACGTTCCCAATATACAACTAATATTATAACCAAAGTTTCTTTGAATCATCAGACAATTTCTTTGTAAACTTTAACAGAAAGATTTAAGGCAATACTTGCGCTTTATGACAAACCATTTTTCCCTTCTCAATAACATCTAAATTATTACCTCTAATAGGAATAATATCACTAATTCATCTAGTCACAAAGAAATGATGATTCAAAGTTTTTAAATCCAATTAGTAACAATAATAAGAGTTATAATAATATCCACATATGACAATGCCTCCCTTATTCCAAGTGCATCTCTCCTTCATATGCCACCCTTATTCCTCCATCAAAACAGGGCTACTTATTAGAACAGACAAAAGTCACCACGTCTGAAAGTACCCATTCACAGTTTCAAGCTAGAACAGACAAAAGTCACAACGTCTAGGGGAACTGCCTTTTAAAATAAGTTTCGTACCAAAACAGACTTACGTCACCACACTTGGTAGAAACAATTTACCAAATCCAATTCCATACCAAAACAAACATACGTCACCACGCTTGGAAGGAATGTTTTCAAAAAATATAGTTTCATACCAAAACAGACTTATGTCACCACGCTTGGTAGAAACATTTCCCAAAATCCCGTTTCAAACCAAAACAGACTTACGTCACCATGCTTGGTTGGAATATATCTTTTTATTTAAAAAGATATAAAATATCCCTTTTTATAATTCCATAGTTAAACCCAATAATAGACATTCTTTAAATTAAATAAATGTCTAAAATATTCAACACTTGAAAATTATCAAATATAAGCCACCCGGACAAGTTATCCGTATATACAATCCGGATAACACTTGTCCCTTTTTGTCCGATATACTAATCTGGACAACACATGGTCGATTTAAGACTAAATCGCATGACCTATAACCGATTTAAAACTAATCTGCATAACTCATGTCCGGTTTAAGGCAATACGGACAACACACTTGTCCGATTTATAACTAGTCCGCATAACCCTTGAGCGATTTATGACTAAACCGCACAATGCTTGGTCGTATTCATACTTCTCCTTTCAAAGCCTTTGTCCGGTTTACATAATTCAAATTCTAACTAACACCCTAAATCGCACAACACTTAAACGATTTATAGATAAATCGGATGACTCCTATCCGGTTTAAGAGTAATCCGGACAAGCCTTGCCCGGTTTATACTTTGTCCGGTCACCTCTTGTCCGAATAAACCCAAATCGCACAAAACCAGTTTTTTTAAGAATAATATGCAGTTCTTTTTATAGCAATAATCAAAGCTTTTAAAAGAGTATTTTTAGAAATCACTCACCTTTATGAAAGTTTGAAGATGAAATAGAAAAATGAATCCAAACTTGATTCTTCGGACAACCACTCTCTCTAATTCCTCCCAAAACTCAAATGAGGCAAGAAGCCTCACCAAATTCTCAACCCCCATATATACACTTTCCAAAAATATGAAAGTCGGCTAAACCAGCCAACTCTTCCCCCCCCCCTTATGCATGGTTACAAGCAAAATTACCCATAATTGCATGTAAATTCATGCTCACACATACACAAACATGCATAATATCATGTGTTTTCATATTTTATGTATACATATATGTTCCACATATATGTATATATTTGTACATTCCCATATTATGCATATATTCTCATGCATAAAATACACATACTCACATATTAAATTCACGTAAGCATGTATTCATATAAACAATTAATTCACAAAATAAATGCCTTGGGTAGTATCCAAAACCCGGTTATCACATTATCCACCCCTTCAAAAGAATTTCGTCCCGGAATTCCTTTAATCAAAGAGCCATGGATAATCTGCTCTCATTTCTGATTCCAATTCCCAAGTTGCCTCGGGTCCTTTGTGAAACTTCCACTGAACCTTAATCAGAGTAATTTCTTTGTTTCTCAACACCCTGATCTTTCAGTCAATCACGGCTTCTGGTGTTTCCACAAAGTTCAGTTTACTGTCCAATTTGACTTCTGGTAACGGTATAGTGAGGCTCGGATCAACTAAACAATTCCGCAAATTCGATACATGAAAAGTGTTGTGAATCAAACTAAGCTCTTCTGGTAGTTCTAACTGGTACGCCCCTGGCCCGATTCGGTTACATATTCTGAACGGCCAACATACCTCGGACTGAGCTTACCCTTCTTCCCAAATCTGATAACACCCTTCCATGACGAAACTTTCAATATCACAAAATCACCTACACAAAATTCAATCGGGTTTCGATGATTATCATCATAACTTTTCTGGCGGTCTTGTGTTGTTCTGATTCTTTCACGGATCTGTTCAATTTTCTCTGAAGTTTCTTGAACAATTTCAGGACCCGTCAACTGCCTTTCACCTACCTCGTTCCAACACAACAGCGTTTGACATTTACGTCCATACAATACTTCATATGGTGCCATTTGGATGCTAGAATGATAACTGTTGTTATACGCAAACTCTATTAGTGGCAAATGATCTTCCCATGATCCCCTGAAGTCAATGATACAGCTTCTTAACATATCTTCGAGAGTCTAGATAGTTCTTTCACTTTGCCCGTCTGTTTGTGGATGATAGGCTGTACTTAACCGAATTTCAGACCCCAGAGCTTTCTGCAAACTTTTCCAAAACTTTGAGGTGAAACAACTATCTCTATCAGAAACAATAGATAGTGCAACACCGTGCCTGGTTACAATTTCTTTGATATAAACCTGAGCCAGCTCCTCTAAAGAGTAATTTTCTCTTATAGGTAGAACATGTGCTGACTTAGATAGGCGATCAACCATTACCCAGATTGCAACATACCCCTTTGGAGTTCGAGGTAACTTCATGACAAAATCCATCGTAATGTGATCCCATTTCCACACAGGAATCTCCAAAGATTGAAGACTTTCATATGGTTTCTGATGCTCGATCTTAAATTGTAGACACGTTAAACACTGTTCCACATATCTAGCTATATATCTTACTTCAATCCGGGCCACCAATAAAAAGATTTCAAATCCTTGTACATCTTATTTGTACCTGGATGAATAGAGTATTGGGACTTATGGCTTTTATTTAAAATAACTTTTCGGATATCCCCAAAACTTGGTATCCAAATTCGCCCTTGAAAGCACATAATTCCTTTGTCATTTGTTTCCAAGGTTGAAACCATCTTACCTAACTTTTCTGACTTGGCAAAATCTTCCTTCATATACCAAGGAAGAAACTAAGCTCTCCCATCGTACTCATCTCAAATTTTCTTTTTTCATCAGCTCTGAGAATTTTTTGCAATGTTTTGCATTTGTAGAGTCAAATATGATATCGTCCACATATATTTGTACAAGTAGTATGTCACCTTTATGCTTCTTGAGAAAGAGGGTTGTATCGATTGTACCTTTTTCGATTCCATTGTTGATGAGAAAGGTGGATAGAGTTTCATACCAGGCCCTGGGTGCTTGCTTTAGCCCATAGAGGGCTTTGTTCAAAAAGTAGACATACTCTGAATGTTTTGGATCTTCAAACCCAGGAGGCTGCTGCATGTATACTTCTTCTTGAAGTTTGCCGTTGAGGAAGGCGGACTTGACATCCATCTGATAGACCTTAAAGCCTTTGTGAGCTGCATAGGCTAGGAATATCCTGATGGCTTCAAGTCTTGCGACGGGAGCAAATGTCTCATCATAGTCAATCTCTTCTTCCTATCAGTAGCTCTTGGCAACAAGCCTGTCCTTGTTCCTTATTATTATGCCATATTTGTCCTTCTTGTTTCGGAAGACCCACTTGGTTCCTATGGCCATCTTCCCTTTGGGTAGAGGCATAAGGGACCATACCTTGTTTCTCTCAATCTGGAGTAGTTCTTCTAGCATTGCATCTATCCAGTTTGGATCTTGTAGGGCTTCAGAAATTTTCTTTGGTTCTATCATGCTAAGAAAGTTGGCGAAGAGGCATTCATTGGCTGTTGTTGATCTCATCTTTACACCAGATGTTGGATCACCAATGATTTGGTGATGTGGGTGGTCTTTTGTCCACTTGGTGATTGACTGGGGTTCTAGAGCAACAAGATGCAGTTCTTCATTGACTGATGGAACTACTTGCTCCCCCTCGAAGAGATCATTTCCAGAGTTAGACTCTGGTTGTTCTTGATTTGAAGACATAGAAGAAGTAGAAGGTGAAGTAACATGAGTTTCAATATGAGTTGTACCTTTAGCATTAGAGACTTCATGTTCTTCATCGGTTCTAGAAGTGAATTTTGCAGTAGGTGCAAGTCCAGAAATTACTTCTTCTTCGAAGATGTCTTCAAATAATTGAGCTAACTCTGATTCATTGGGTTTGCCAAGTGATGAATTAGATGCTCTTCTTTGAAGTTCGAGCCCTGAACTGTTGTGTGCAGAAGTCATTGGTGTGGAGTCATCAAAGGACATATTGATGCTCTCTATGACAATTTTTGTCCTTTTGATGTAGACTATGTAGGCTTTTGCAGTTTGAGAGTATCCAAGAAAGATCCCTTCATCAGATTTTTTGTCGAACTTGCCAAGATATTCCCTATCATTGAGTAAAAAGCATTTGCTCCAAAGACATGGAAATACTTGACATTTGGTCTTCTCTGATTGATGAGCTCATTGGCTGTCTTCTAGTGCCTCTTGTTGATAATGGACTGATTTTGGGTGAAGCATGCGGTAGAAATTGCTTTAGCCCAGAAGGTGATGGGTAACTCTGATGAAGCAAGCATGGTCCTTACTGCTTTCACAAGGGTTCTGTTCCTTCATTCTACCACTCCATTCTGTTGTGGGGTTCTGGTTGCTGAGAAGTTTTGTGTGATGCCTTCATTGATGAGGTATTCATCGATTCTGGCATTTTTGAATTCAGTTCCATTGTCGCTTCTAACTTTAATGAGTTTTTGTTGTAGAAGGACTTGGAGTCTTTTCATCATCCCAATGAGTAGGTCAGGAACTTCTAATTTCTTCTTCACAAACTCAACCTAGGTGTATCTGGAGTATTCATCAACTAGTACCAATATGTACTTCTTTCTTGAGAGGCTTTGTGCAAATATGGGCCCATAGAGATCAACATGGATCATGTCCAAGGGCTTGGTGCACGAGGTTTCTGACTTTGTTCGGTGAGAGGCCTGTTTTAGCTTTCTCATCTCGCAGGCTAAGCATAGATGATCTTTTTCAAAGTTGAGATAAGGAATCCCCTTGACCAGCTTCTGTTTGGCTAGCTTTCTTAAGACATCAAAATTCAAATGTGAGAACTTCTGGTGTCATAGCCAATTTTATCGCTCTTATGGGATAAAAGACAAAGAGTGTCTTGTCCCTCAGAGGATTGAAAATCCAGAAGATAGAGATTCCCTTCTCTCTTGGCCTTGATGATGGTTTGGCCGGGCTTTGTTTCTATGATACAGAAACCCTTGCGAAATCTGACTTCAAGACCCATGTCGCAGAACTGGCTTATGCTTGGTAAGTTGTGCTTCAAACCTTCAACATAAGCCACTTTGCTGATGGAGATGTTGCTTTTGATGAGAGTTTTGTATCCCTTGATGGTTCCCGTGCTGTTGTCTCCAAAAGTTACAGAGCCTCCAGATTTCTCGATGAAGGAGGACAGCTGACTTTTGTCACCGGTCATGTGCCTAGAGCAACCTGAATCCATGTACCATGGATGCACATGATGGTCCTATAAGACAAGTTAAGGGGTTTTAGGTACCCATTTCTTAATGGGTCCACGTTTGTTAGTAGAAGATACCTCTCTCTTTTCATCACCCTTAGCCTTTGCGGGCTTGGGTTTGTTAGCATTTCCCTTGCCCTTGGACTTGGGCTTTTTCACGTTTTCATTGGATTTAAATTTATAGCGATAAACGTGTTGGGAGAATATGCAGTGATGTGTCAACATGTGATTCCTCAGGTTTTGTAAAAGAGCTAAACATTTACAATCATTATACTTTGGACATGAATGTCGAGCATTCTTTTTATTCGCTGAAAATGAAGAATTAAATGCAGGGGATGTAAATCATGTTCTAGCATTGGTTGTTCTATCTAGTTCAGATTTTTTTATTTGAAGGGGTCTTTGTATTACTTCTTTTCTTTTGAGGAAGGACTGCTTTTCTTCAGCTGAATGAGAGGAAAAGTGGTGGTTAGATTTCTCAGAGGCACGCCAATTCTATTTTTGCTCACGAATGAACTTAATGAACTTAGAAAATATGCTAGGGCCTTTTGAGTTATCGTTGGCAGATTTGATATCTCTTAGTTTTCCCTTTCCTTTATCTGAAGATTTCATCGATGGAGGAATACCAGATTTCAATGAGGGTTTGAAGTTTTGAGGCTTCTTATTCTCAATGATCTTTGGTGATTTACAGATCATCTCTTCTTCAGATTCGGAATCGAGAACATCTCTTGCTGATTTCTCGAAATCAAAATTAGCATGGATGTTCGAGGGAGGTGTGGGTTCAGAGGTTGATGCTTCAGAGTGATCTGCTTGAGGTTCCATCATTTCTGACTTAGATGAATTTTCAATGTTACTTGGATGATTCATCGATTCATCAGATGATGGTTCCTTATTAGGATTCTCCTTTTCATCAATAGTACTTGCTGATGAAGTGGGATTGACAACCAGAGATTCTGGTTTAACCATAGGGTTTCCATCCGTCTCTGATATGGAGATGTCATTTTTTTCATCAGAATTCTTACATGTACTGCTCTCGTACACCATGTTTTCAAAATCCTATCTTAAAACGACAATTTTTCCGTCGACTTTAACTCTTTTAAAATTTGCTTTTGGTTTCGGGATAAAGTCGGGTTTTTCAATGCATCCAAGTTTGAAAGTGGATTTAAGTGTGGATTTCTTTGATTCGATGAAAGGGTCCAATTCATTGAATCCAATCCCTTGAGTATCCGTTTGACCGTTTAACTTTTCATAAACATTTTGGGCATCCCTGTATTTCTTCATCAGAAGTTCATTGGTTTGAAGCTTCTGGTGAAGAACCTCCCTTTCTTTTTGAAAGAAATCTTTGAGAGCTACTGAGTTAAGTCTCTTTGCCTCGGATTCTTTTAAGACCTTAGTTTTCTTTTCTAGGTTTTTAGTTATTCGCTTGTTTAATTCCAGAAGTTTTTCTTCCTCTGATTTTTCGAGAGTGGCGATGCGAGTCTTTTCCTTAGCGAGTTTGGCTTTTTCTTCGGTTAGAAGATCGGTTTATCTTTTCTAGAAACTTGCTTCTTTTTATGCTTTTAGTCTTTCAGATTTTTTAACATTTAATTTTTCTTTCAGTTTCAAGAAGTCCTCTAAAAACTTTTTTACCCTTAACTCTAGCTCAGATGGAGCAAAGTTGGTTTCATTGAAAGTAGACTCACATACCTGATCATCAGAGTCAGAGGCGGATTCTGCATTAGACGTGGCCATTAGATAGATAAGTGTTTTATCTTTTTCATCGGATCTAGAATTAGACACCCAATTTTCTTTCTCAGCCATCAGGTTTCGCTCTTTAGTATTGTACTTATATTTATTCTTGTAATAATCAGCATCCTTTACTAGTCGTCCTCTACATTCTTTGGAAAAATGACCGATTTTTTCGCACCTGAAGCAGCGGATGTCATTTTTCCTTCCATCTTTGTCCTCTTTCTTTTCCTCTCTTCTATCTTCTGTATTGACTTCTCTCTCTTCTCTTCCATCTCTTCTGTCTTCCCTCTGATGAAATTTATATGGCTTCCTTAGGATAAAGCTTATCTAAACATGGATAAACATTAAAAGAAGATAAACTTTGTAGAATCCAGCTGTTGATTGGTCATCTCCAGCTGTCTTCCATGGGATATGAGTTCAACCTTATCTTCATATCTTCATTGCTTGCTTCTGGTTGAACTGGTGAGGGAAACTCCAAGTGTTATTTCCCAGAGGGGTTATGGAGATGCACTTTCCATCGCATCTCTGGTCAGTTCATCGACCCTCTGGTTGTTCTTCAGACTTAGTCATTTTTCCTTGAAGTCTTCCATCGGCCTTCTGGTTCTTCATCACTTGTTTGTCTTCATTACTTCCATGCATAATACTCATGGGGTCTAACAGCTTCTTTCTGACATCTCAGAATTTCTTTATGTATATGAGGGACTAAACTTATTCTCATTGCCACAGTTTTAATAGTCTCGCTCCTTTCTTTTCTACTTAAAGCGTCAGCTACCACGTTGGCTTTTCTTGGGTGGTAAAGGATTTCACAATCATAATCATTAACAAGTTCAATCCACCGATGCTGTCGCATATTTAAATCTTTCTGACTGAACAGATGCTGTAGACTTTTATGATATGTATAAATCTGGCACCTTGTTCCCAAAAGATAATGCCTCCAGATTTTTAGAGCAAATACCACCGTGGCTAACTCCATATCATGAGTCGGATACTACTTCTCATGATCTTTCAATTGTCTTGATGCATAAGAAATCACCTTTCCTCTTTGCATTAGAACACATCCCAATCCTAGTTTTGAAGCAGCACTGTATACCACAAAATCTTCTGATCCATCAGGTAGGGTTAACACCGGCGCGCTATAGAGATGAACCTTCAATTGTTGGAAAGCTTTTTGTTGTTCTTTTTCCCACTGAAATTTGACGTTCTTCCGATTCAATTTGGTAAGTGGCACGACTATCTTAGAAAAGTCCTGAATAAACTTACGATAGTAACCTGCCAAACCCAAAAAGCTACGGACTTTAGAAGGAGTCTTTGGAGCTTCCCAGTTTTCAACTGCTTCGATTTTAGCTGGATCGACCTTCACCCCTGCTTCTGAGATAACGTGACCCAGGAATTGGACTTCCCTTAACCAAAATTCACACTTGGACAACTTGGCATACAACTTTTCTCTTTTCAACAATTCCAGTATCAGGCGAAGATGTTCTGCATGCTCTTCTTCGGTCTTAGAGTATATAATAATATCATCAATAAATACAATAATGAATTTATCAAGATATTCCTTACATACCCTATTCATCAAATCCATAAAGTTGCGGGCGCATTAGTTAAGCCGAATGGCATAACTAAGAATTCATGATGCCCGTACCTGGTTCGAAAAGCTGTTGTAGCGACGTCTTCCTTCATGACTTTAAGCTGACGATACCCCGACCTTAAATCGATTTTGGAGAAATAACTTGCTCCTACCAGTTGATCAAACAAGTCATCAATCCTTGGCAGATGATACTTGTTCTTGATTGTCAATTTATTCAATTCTCGATAGTCTATACACATTCACATAGATCCATCTTTCTTCTTGACAAACAAGACCGGAGCACCCCAAGGTGAAGAGCTAGGTCTAATGAATCCTTTATCAATTAGATCCTTCAATTGAGTAACAAAATCTTTCAATTCCGAAGAAGCCAATCTATACGGTGCCTTAGCTACTGGTGGTGCCCAGGTATAAGAAAAATTCGAAATTCAATGACTCGATCAGGCGGTAACCCAGACAAATCCTCTGGAAAGACTTTCGGGTATTCATTAACGATTGGAATCGATTCCTGCTTCCCTTTTTTTCTTTGTATCAATAATATATGCCAAATATCCTTGACACCCCTTCGGGATAGACTTTTGGGCTTTTTTTACTGATACAAGATTAGTATGATGATTCTAATGATCACCATAAATAATAATTGTTCCTTGATCTGGCAGAGTAATTCTGATCATCTTCTTATTACAAATAATACTGGCCTGATGTTTTGCCAACCAGTCCATACCCACCACTACATCAAACTCTTTCATCGGCATAGGGAACAGTCGAATCGGTAACGCACACCCCTCAATAACAATAAGACAATTATTGAATACTCTAGTAACAGATTCTTCACTATTAGTAGTGTCAACTAGTAATTCATCATTAAGGAGCATACAATTCAAGCTTGCAGATTGAGCAAATGATGGTGATACAAACGAAAAGTTTTCACTAGAATCAAACAACACCTTAGCACGTATAGAATTCAGAAGAAAGGTACATGTTACCACGTCGGGGGTTGCTTCTTCCTCGTTCTCTGTTATTTAAAACGATCTACCTCTGGCTCCACTCTGGCCTCCCCTTGGTGCACTAGGCCTTCCATGATTACTGGGAGCATTTACTTCCATTGTCAAGCGAGGAGCTCTTAATTCTGGACAATTCGGTCGGATATGGTCAAGTGAATTGCACTAAAAACACCTTTTGGATGTAGTGCAGTCTCTTGATAAATGCCCTGCCTCCCTACAACGATAGCATCTCTTTGGTTCAGATGGACAATTCCCTTGATGCACCTGCTGACACTGTGGACAAGTCCCAACAGGTAGCGACTATGGAGCATGGTTATTAGATTTAATAAACACAGGTCTTCGAAAACTGACTGAAGACCCCTCCCACTTTCTTTTCTCTATTATTTTCTCTTCCCCTTGCCGATTCTTATTTATTTCAGTAATTTCGGCAGCATTAACGGCTAAAAAAAAGTATCAGGGTTCATAGCAAACACAAACTCCCGAATAGAAGGTTTCAGTCCCCAAATATACCTCTCTACCTTTCGGGATTCTGAAGATACGTAATGTTCCGCGAAACGGGAATACTCAATAAATTTCTCGGTATAATCCCGTACAGATCTACTCCCTTGTTCCACCTTAAGAAAATCTTCTTCTATCTGTCTTACTGCCGTCGTAAGACAGAATTGTGTTTTGAATTTATTCACAAATTCTTCCCAAGACATTGTTTGCAGTATATTTGGTTGTGCTGAGGACTCCACATCCCACCAATATAAGGCATTAGATTTGAGCATAGATACTGCAATCTAACCTTATCTTCTTCAGAACATCTACTAGTATTGAACATTGATTCAATTTATTTTATCTAGCACATTGCTTTTACTGGATCTCTTTCTCCTGAAAAGGTCGGAGGTTTACATGTCAGAAACATCTTTATATCCCCTCCCCGATTATTGCTTCCTGCTGAAGGAGCTGGAGGATTAATTCCAACTCGCTCGGTTTCTACTCTAGCTGGTAGTCCCATAATGGATATCAAAGTTTCTCTCAGTTTCCCCATTTCTTCTGCCAAAACATCTCTTGTTATAAACTCAGGTTGTTGCCTCTGTTCTTGATGAGCATTCCCAGAAATAGTTCCTCTTGATCAGGGCGAATCTCGGCCTGACTTCTCTCAGGAATCTGACACCTTCCTCGACCTCTACCCCTACCCCTTCCACGACCTCTACTCCTTGAAGCATAGGTTGGTGGATTAACGGGAGATTCCTCCCTTTCTTCAGATTCAGGACGGGCAATTCTTTCTGATCTTCGCGATCGACTAGACATCTGTAGATATTTTAGTATTAAATATCACGTATTCATATTCCCAAATATAATATGGTATCCGAATATAGGTCTGTACCTGTAAATTCATAATTACATTGGTCATTTGTAATTCGAATTCACCTTACATACTGCCCACTTTAACCCATTATATTTTATTCTAAGTGATACTAATTATGTCCGGGACTCTTAACATACAAATGACAGTTTAAATCTAGGCATCATGCTTTAAATACCTAAATCTCTTAAACTAAGGCTCTGATACCACTTCTGTAACACCCCCAAACACCACATTTACATATAAAACATATTTCATTACATGGAAATATAGTTTACATCACAAGGTCTGTGATAACCGGATCCTGGTTACCACCCAAGGTAATTAATATGTGATTATCTGATTAAATGATTACGTGATAGCATGATAAATTGATACGTTTAATCATGCTGGTATGTGAAATTGTGCATTAATTGGATATATATATATACATATATATATAAATGCATGGGTGAAAATATATGCATAGGTATATATATATATGTGATTACACACACATGCATGTTGTGAATGCATGGTATATGGATGGATGCATGAGCATGTGATGGGTTAGCATGGGAACGGGGATGTTAGCCGACCTTCCAGTTTTAGAAAGTATAAAAGGAGGTTGAAGCCTCCATATTTCTCTTCTTGTCATTTTAAAAGATTGTGCGATTTAAAGAGAAAGAGTTGACCAGATTGCAAGTGTTTGATTTCAAGAAGGCTATTCAAAAGGCTTGTTAAGGTGAGTGATTTCTAAACCTTTTTGCATAAAATTTGTTACTGGTTTTATTTGAATGTTATATATTATTGGAAAGAAATCAGTTATTTGTTTAAGGGTTTTATCCGGGCAAAGGCTGACCGGATTAAGTTTAAATCGGACAAAGCTTGTCCGGATTATTTGTAAATCGATCAAGCTTTGGGCGATGTATTGTCTGGACTTTTATCCGGACAAAGTTGTTGAAATTTATTTTAAGTGTTAAATCGATCAAGCTTTGGNCTTTGGGCGATGTATTGTCTGGAC
This sequence comes from Cynara cardunculus var. scolymus, assembly GCF_001531365.2. Classification (NCBI taxonomy): domain Eukaryota; kingdom Viridiplantae; phylum Streptophyta; class Magnoliopsida; order Asterales; family Asteraceae; genus Cynara; species Cynara cardunculus. The sequence goes on along the minus strand of NC_037528.1, from coordinate 41,771,505 downwards.
TTTTATCCGGACAAAGTTGTTGAAATTTATTTTAAGTGTTAAATCGATCAAGCTTTGGGCGATGTATTGTCCGGACTTTTTATCCGGACAAAGGTGTTGGAATTTATTCTAAATGTTAAATCGGACAAGCCTTGGGCGATGAGTTGTCCGGATTTGGTAAACCGGCAAAAACTTGACCGGAGATGAAGTCCGGCCAAGCCTAGGTTGACCGGATTTGAGTTGTACCTTGTGCTTTAATGATAGAAATTGTTATTTTATCATAAAATGGAGATTTGATATAAATAATTTTGGATTGATAATAGTTCCATTGACTGCGGTCTATCTGGAATTGTTTTTGTTAAATGTTTTGATGAGGAAATAAAGGTGGCATATCAAGGAGAGGTGTACCATGGGATAAGGGTGACATATCAAGGAGAGGTGTACCATGGGATAAGGGTG
>NC_037528.1:41766164-41770962 GCF_001531365.2 Cynara cardunculus var. scolymus | reverse complement strand
AAACTTTATATAAACCTTGTTTGATTAGAAAAGGTTTAAAAGTGGCATTATATGAAACATGATTGGTTCAGAGGTATGAGATTAATAGCTAAATGCTTTGCTTGAAAAGTGGAAAGGATCGGGTAGTATGTTCCTATTGGTCATATATTTGTTATATATATGAAATCTTCTTTTCCATAATGATTTTGGTGATTTTCACCCTGCAATAACATTAATAGGGTATCTCACTAGACCTTTTGGTCTAACCCTCGTTTTGTGATTTTAAATATGTATTGCAGGAGGTACGGACGGTAAGGGAAAGAGGAAAATGTAATATTTTCGTATATGCATTTCTGCATGAAGATCTGTCTTGATGTATAGTTTTGATTGATCAGTACAAGAAATGTGTTTGAATTTTTGGACCTTGTATTTGGTTATAATAGATTCTTGTACTAAAGTACCTGAATGGGATAATATCATGTATTTCTTTTATATGAAATATGTGTTACATGCAATATGTGGTTTGGGGCGTTACAGAAAGTGGTATCAAAGCCTGAGTTTAAGAGATTTAGGTATTTAACAGTGTGATATCAAGACTTAAACTGTTTTATTGCATATTAAGGGTCCCGGACGTAGTTAGCACCATTGGAAATAAATATGATGRGTTRAAAKAACAGWGTGTAAGGTAAATTTTAATTACATCTGGCCAGTGTAATTATGAATTTACAGGTACACATCTAAACTTGAATACTTCATTATATTTGGGAATGTGAATACGTGATTATTAATACTAAACTCTACAGATGTCTATCCGAACTAGAAGATCTAAAAGAACGGCTCCTCCAGAGTCTGAACAAAGGGAAGAGTCACCTGTTCATCTTCCAACTAGCACATCTAGAAATAGAGGTCGGGGAAGACCAAGGGGATGAGGTAGAGAAAGAAATCAGTCTCAAGGGAAGGGTCGTACTGAAGTTCATTCTGAACCTGAAGAATCCCATTCTGAGAATGTTCAGAAGAGATCGGTGGCACACCCTGAATATGTAACTAGGGACATGTTGGTAGAAGAGATGGGGAAATTGAGGGAAACTCTGACTTCTATTATGGGAATACCAACCAGGGTGTAAATGGAAAGAGTGGAAGTTCATCCCTCTGTTCCAGTCACCCACAACAAGGAAGGAGACATTAAGATGTTTTTGGCATGCAAACCACCAACCTTTTATGGGGAAAGAGATCCAGTGAAAGCTATGTGCTGGATCAAGGAGATGGAATGTGTGTTCAACACCACTCGGTGCCCGGAAACAGATAAAGTGCGATTTGCTGTTTCTGTATTAAAATCAAATGCTTTGTTTTGGTGGGAAGTTGAATCGTCAGCCAGAACAGATGTTTTACAGACTTTGTCATGGGTAGAATTTGTGGAATGATTCAAGAATCAATTTTGCCCTAAAACAGCAGTAAGACAAATGGAGGAAGATTTCCTGAAACTAGAACAAGGAAATAGAACAGTTCGAGAGTATACCGAGAAATTCATTGAACACTCTCGATTTGCCGAGCACTATGTTTCAACTGAACCCTAGAAGATAGAAAGGTATATTTGGGGTTTGAAACCTTCAATCAGAGAGTTTGTTATTGCTATGAACCCCAATACCTTTTCATTAACGGTAGATGCAGCTGAAGTGACTGAACGAAATAAAAACCGACAGCCAGAAGGAAAGATTGTAGAGAAGAGAAAATGGGAAGGGCCTTCATCTTTTCGAGGGCCGAAAACTGTAAGATATGATAACAGATCTGAGCAGAAGAGCAGTGAGAAAGTTTGTTCACAATGCCGACAGGTTCATCAGGGTGAATGCAAGATGGACCCAAGGAAATGTTATAAGTGCGGCGAAGTAGGTCATCTGTCTAGAAATTGCCCAGCTAACAGAAGGTGTTTTAATTGCAATTCTCCGGATCATATTCGACCAAATTGTACCTTGTTAAGAACTCCACAGTTAACAATGGGGAGTAACTCGTCGGGTACTCGGAGAAGGCCTACTGTGAACAGAGGAGGGCAAGGAGGGGCGCAGGGACGGTCCTTCTAAATGACTAAGAACGAGGCAGAAGCATCACCGGATATAGTAACAGGTACATTCCTTCTAAATTCAGTACGTGCTAAGGTGTTATTTGACTCTGGTGCAAACTTTTCGTTTGTATCACCATTGTTTGCTCAAATTGCATGTTTGAATTATGTGTTACTTGATGACAAATTAGTAGTTGATACTGCTAATAGTCAGGAAACTGTTACTAAAGTATTCAATAACTGCATTATTGTTATTGAGGGTTGTGAGCTTCCGATCCGGTTATTTCCTATGCCGATGAAGGAATTTGATGTAGTGGTAGGTTTGGACTGGTTGACAAGGTATCAGGCTAGTATTAATTGTGATAAAAAAATAATCAGAATTATTCTGCCAAACCAAGGGACAGTTGTTATTTATGGTGATCGTCAGAATCACCATACCAGTATTTTGTCAGTAATGAAAGCCCAGAAAAGTATTCGGAAGAAGTTCCAAGGATTTTTGGCATATGTAATTGATCTGAAGAAAGAAAAGGGAAAAGAAGAATCAATTCCGATTGTTAGTGAATATCCAGAAGTCTTTCCAAAAGACTTATCTGGATTACCACCATATAGAGTCATTGAGTTCCGAATTGATTTAGTACCAGGGGCTACACCAGTAGCAAAGGCGCCGTACCGTTTAGCTCCATCTGAATTGAAAGAACTGGTTGCACAGTTGAAAGATTTAWCTRATAAGGGATTTATTAGGCCCAGCACTTCACCTTGGGGTGCTCCGGTCTTATTTGTTAAGAAGAAGGATGGGTCTATACGAATGTGTATAGACTATCATGAACTGAATAAGTTGACAATCAAAAACAAGTATCCTTTACCAAGGATTGATGAGTTGTTCGACCAATTGGTAGGAGCAAGTTATTTCTCCAAGATTAATTTAAGATCAGGGTATCATCAGCTCAAGGTCAGGGAAAAAGATGTTGCCACAACAGTATTTAGAACAAGGTACGGGCATCATGAATTCTTAGTTATGCCATTCGGCTTAACTAATGCGCCTGCAACCTTTATGGATTTGATGAATAGGGTATGTAAGGAATATCTTGATAAATTCGTTATTGTATTTATCGATGATATTCTTATATACACTAAGACTGAAGAAGAACATGCAAAACATCTTCGTCTGATACTGGAATTGTTGAAAAGAGAAAAGTTGTATGCTAAATTGTCCAAATGTGAGTTCTGGTTAAGAGAAGTTCAATTTCTGGGTCACGTCATCTCAGAATCAGGAGTAAAAGTTGATCCAGTGAAAATAGAAGCAGTTGCAAGATGGGAAGCTCCGAAAAATCCTTCCGAGGTTCGAAGCTTTTTGGGATTGGTCGGTTATTACCGTAAGTTCATTCATAACTTTTCTAAAATAGCCGTGCCATTGACTAAATTGACTCGGAAAAACATTAAATTCTAGTGGGAAAGAGAACAGCAAGAAGCTTTTCAACTGTTAAAAGATTATCTTTGTAGCGCAACAGTATTGACTTTACCAAATGGATCTGAAGACTTTGTGGTTTATAGCGATACCTCAAAATTAGGGTTAGGATGTGTTCTGATGCAAAGAGGAAAGGTGATTTCTTATGCGTCAAGACAATTGAAAGATCATGAGAAGCAGTATCCAACCCATGACATGGAATTAGCTGCAGTGGTATTTGCTCTGAAAATCTGGAGACACTATCTTCTGGGAACAAAATGTCAGATTTATACTGATCATAAAAGTTTACAACATTTGTTCAGCCAGAAAGAATTAAATATGCGATAGCGTTGGTGGATTGAGCTGGTTAATGACTATGATTGTGAAATCCTCTACCACCCAGGAAAAGCTAACGTGGTGGCTGATGCTTTGAGCAGGAAAGAAAAGAGTGGATCCATTAAAGCTGTGGCAATGAGAATGAATTTGATCCCTGACATTCGTAAGGAAATTCAAAAATGTCAACAAGAAGCTGTAAAAGAAGATTTTGTTAAAGCAGAAAGGCTGGGTAAGATGAATTCAACCTTGGAACAGAATGACGAAGGACTAATGTGCCTTCAAGGGTGAGTTTGGGTACCATGTTTTGGAAATATCTGAAATATGATATTAAATGAAATCCATAAATCCCGATACTCTATTCATCCAGGCACCAATAAGATGTATAGAGATTTGAAACCTTTTTATTGGTGGCCAGGATTGAAAAGAGATATAGCACGATATGTAGAACAGTGTCTGACATGTTTACAGGTTAAGATTGAACATCAGAAGCCGTATGGAAGTCTTCTATCCTTAAAGATACCTGTATGGAAATGGGATCACATTACCATGGATTTTGTTATGAAGTTACCTCGAACTCCAAAGGGGTATGACGCGATTTGGGTAATTGTTGATCGTCTGTCTAAATCTGCGCATTTTCTGCCAATAAGAAAGAAGTACTCTTTAGAAAGGCTAGCACAGATTTACGTCAAAGAAATTGTTACCAGACACGGTGTTCCATTGTCTATTATCTCTGATAGAGATAGTTGGTTTACTTCGAAGTTCTGGGAAGGGTTACAGAAAGTTTGGGGTCTGAAATCCGATTAAGTACAGCTTATCATCCACAGACTGATGGGCAGAGTGAAAGAACTATCCAGACTCTCGAAGATATGCTAAGAAGTTGTATTATTGACTTCGGGGGATCATGGGAAGATCACTTGCCATTGATAGAGTTTGCATATAACAATAGTTACCATTCCAGCATCCAAGCGGCACCATATGAAGTGTTG
>NC_037528.1:41735455-41766109 GCF_001531365.2 Cynara cardunculus var. scolymus | reverse complement strand
TGACGGGTCCTGAAATTTTCCAAGAAACTTCTGAAAAGATCAAACAGATCCGTGAAAGAATCAAAACAGCACAAAATCATCAGAAAAGTGATGCTGATAATCGTCGAAAGCCGATTGAGTTTGGTATAGGTGATTTTGTGATGTTAAAAGTTTCGCCATGGAAGGGTGTCATCAGATTTGGAAAGAAATGGAAGCTCAGTCCGATGCATATAGGGCCATTCAGAATATGTAAGCGAATTGGGCCAGTAGCATATCAGTTAGAGCTACAAGAAGAGCTAAGTTTGAGTCACCACACTTTTCATGTGTCAAATCTGCGGAAATGTTTGGCTGATCCGAGTCTAGCTATACCGTTGCCATAGATTCAATTAGACAGTAAACTGAATTTTGTGGAAACACCAGAAGCTATAATTGACCGAAAGATTAGGGTGTTGAGAAACAAAGAAGTAAGTTTGGTGAAGGTTCAGTGGAAGTTTCACAAAGGACCGAAAGCAACATGGGAATTGGAATCAAAGATGAGATCAGAGTACCCATGGCTTTTTGATTTAAGGAATTCCGGGACGAAATTCTTTTGAGGGGTGGATAATGTGATAACCGGATCCTGGTTACCACCCAAGGTATTAATATGTGATTATCTGATTAAATGATTACGTGATTACGTGATAGCATGATAAATTGATACGTTTAATCATGCTGGTATGTGAAAATGTGCATTAATTGGATATATATATATATACATACATATATATATATATATTTATATTTATATATATAAATGCATGGGTGAAAATATATGCATAGGTATATATATATATATATATATATATATGATTACACACACATGCATGTTGTGAATGCATGGTATATGGATGGATGCATGAGCATGTGATGGGTTAGCGTGGGAAGGGGGCTGTTAGCCGACCTTCCAGTTTTAGAAAGTATAAAAGGAGGTTGAAGCCTCCATATTTCTCATCTTGTCATTTTAAAAGATTGTGCGATTTAAAGAGAAAGAGTTGACCAGATTGCAAGTGTCTGATTTCAAGAAGGCTATTTTCAAAAGGCTTGTTAAGGTGAGTGATTTCTAAACCTTTTTGCATAAAATTTGTTACTGGTTTTATTTGAATGTTATATATTATTGGAAAGAAATCACTTATTTGTTTAAGGGTTTTATCCGGGCAAAGGCTGACCGGATTAAGTTTAAATCGGACAAGCTTTGGGCGATGTATTGTCCGAACTTTTATCCGGACAAAGTTGTTGAAATTTATTATAAGTGTTGAATCGATCAAGCTTTGGACGATGTATTGTTCGGACTTTTTATCCGGACAAAGGTATTGGAATTTATTCTAAATGTTAAATCGAACAAGCCTTGGGCGATGAGTTGTCTGGATTTGGTAAACCGGCCAAGACTTGACCAGAGATGAAGTCCGGCCAAGCCTAGATTGACCGGATTTGAGTTGTACCTTGTGTTTGAATGATAGAATTTTTTATTTTATCATAAAATGGAGATTTGATATAAACAATTTTAGATTGATAACAATTCCATTGACTGCGGTCTATCTAGAATTATTTTTGTTAAATGTTTTGATAAGGAAATAAGGGTGGCATATCAAGGAAAGATGTACCATGGGATAAGGGTGGCATATCAAGGAGAGGTGTACATTTGGATATAAGGGTGGCATTTGAATGTGTGTTATATGATATAACTCTTTCTATTATATCTCTTACGACTACCGTGGTCTGGAATCTTTATTTCTTTGTGATTTAAAGATTTAGGATCAAAGTTCTTATTGGAAATCATAGTCTGGATGTTATTGAGAAAACATCAGATTTGGCCTAAAACTTTATATAAACCTTGTTTGATTAGAAAAGGTTTAAAAGTGGGCATTATATGAATCCTGATTGGTTCAGAGGTATGAGATTCGAATAGCTGAATGCTTTGCTTGAAAAGTGGAAAGGATCTGGTAGTATGTTCCTATTATTCATATATTTGTTATATATATGAAATCTTCTTTTCCATAAAGATTTTGGTGATTTTCACCCTGCAATAACATTAATAGGGTATTTCACTAGACTTTTTGGTCTAACCCTCGTTTTGTGATTTTAAATATGTATTGAAGGAGGTACGGATGGTAAGGGAAAGGGGAAAATGTAATATTTTCCTATATTCATTTCTGCATGAAGATCTGTCTTGATGTATAGTTCTGATTGATTAGTACAAGAAATGTATTTGAATCGTACTAAGGGACCTGAATGGGATAATATCATCTATTTCTTTTATATGAAATATGTGTTACATGCAATGTGTGGTTTGGGGTGTTACAAGGTCCGACTAGTACAAGGATTCTTATATATACAAAATCTACATATGAAAAATTCCAAAACAAAATCTTGTACTATCACATGTAATACAACATGTATCTTTAAAAATAAGCAATCTCATATAGATCTCCAAAAGCAGATATCAGATTAGGCAAATAATCACATTTTCCCTTTCCCCTTATTATCCTTGGGCCCTGCCGTTCGTGCATTGCATATTTTTAAAAACAGAAAATGAGGATTAGACCAGAAGGGTCTAGTGAGTGAATCAATTCTTTGCAAATGCAGGGTGATAAACACCAAAAATACAATAAATTATCTTTGCTCAGGAATATTTGCAATACAGTCAAATAATGCAGTTCCCAATGATATGTATAATAGGATAAACTCAAGAACCTCAGTTCTATTAATAAAATATATATATTCAAAGATCCAATGTTCCCAATATATAACTAATATTATAACCGAAGTTTCTTTGAATCATCAGACCATTTCTTTGTAAACTTTAACAGAAAGATTTAAGGCAATACTTGCCCTTTATGACAAACCATTTTCCCCTTCTCAATAACATTTAAATTATTACTTTTATTATGAATAATATCTCTAATTCATCTGGTCACAAAGAAATGATGATTCAAAGTTATTAAATCCAATTAGTAACAATAATAAGAGTTATGATAATATCCACATATGACAATGTCTCCCTTATTCCAGGTACACCTCTCCTTGATATGCCACCCTTATTCCTCCATCAAAACAGGGCTACTTATCAGAACATACAAAAGTCACCACGTCTGAAAGTACTCATTCTATGTTCCAAGCCAGAACAGACAAAAGTCACCACGTCTGGGGGAACTACCTCTTAAAATAAGTTTCGTACCAAAACAGACTTACGTCACCACGCTTGGTAGAAACAATTTATCAAATCCAATTCCATACCAAAACAGACATACGTCACCACATTTGGTAGGAATGTTTTCCAAAAATATAGTTTCATACCAAAACAGACTTATATCACCACGCTTGGTAGAAACATTTCCTAAAATCCCGTTCCAGACCAAAACAGACTTACGTCACCACGCTTGGTTGGAACATATCTTTTTATTTAAAAAGATATAAAATATCCCTTTTTATAATTCTATTATTAAACCCAATAATAGACATTCTTAAAATTAAATAAATGTCTAAAATATTCAACACTTGAAAATTATCAAATATAATCCACCCGGACAAGTTATCCAGATATACAATCCGGACAACACTTGTCCCTTTTTGTCCGATATACTAATTCGGACAACACAAGGTCGATTTAAGACTAAATCGCATGACCTATAATCGATTTAAAACTAAACCGCATAACTCATGTCCGATTTAATGGCAATCCGGACAACACACTTGTCCGATTTATAACTAGTCCGCATAACCCTTGAGCGATTTAAACCGCACAATGCTTGGTCGTATTCATACTTCTCCGTTCAAAGCCTTTTGTCCGGTTTACATAATTCAAATTCTCATTAACGCTCTTAATCACACAACACTTAAACGATTTATAAATAAATCGGATGACTCCTATCCGGTTTAAGAGTAATCCAGACAAGTCTTGCCCGGTTTATACTTAGTCCGGTCACCCCTTGTCCGAATAAACCCAAATTGCACAAAACCCGTTTTTAAAGAATAATATGCAGTTCTTTCTGTAACAATAATCAAAGCTTTTAAAAGGGTATTTTTAGGAATCACTCACCTTTATGAAAGTTTGAAGATGAAATAGCAAAATGAATCTAAAATTGATTCTCCGGACAACCTTTCTCTCTAATTCCTCCCAAAACTCAAATGAGGCAAGAAGCCTCACTAAATTATCAAACCCCATATATATACTTTCTAAAAATAGGAAAGTCGGCTAAATGAGCCAACTCTCCCCCCCTTTATGCATGCTTACAAGCAAAATTACCCATAAAAGCATGTAAATTCATGCTCACACACACATGCAAAATATCATGTGTTTTCATATTTTATGTATACATACATGTTCCACATATATGTATATATTTGTACATTCCCATATTATGCATATATTCTCATGCATAAAATACACATACTCACATATTAAATTCACGTAAGCATGTATTCACATAAACTATTAATTCATAAAATAAATACCTTGGGTAATATCCAGAACCTGGTTATCACATTATCCACCCCTTCAAAAGAATTCCGTCCCGGAATTCCTTTAATCAAAAAGCCATGGATAATCTGCTCTCATTTCTGATTCCAATTCCCAAGTTACCTCTGGTCCTTTGTGAAACTTCCATTGAACCTTAACCAGACTAATTTCTTTGTTTCTCAACACCCTGATCTTTCGGTCAATCACGGCTTCTGTTGTTTCCACAAAGTTCAGTTTACTGTCCAGCTTGACTTCTGGTAATGGTACAGCGAGACTCGGATCAACTAAACATTTCCGCAAATTCGATACATGAAAAATGTTGTGAATCAGACAAAGCTCTTCTAGTAGTTCTAACTGGTACGCCACTGGCCCGATTCGTTTACAATTCTGAAAGACCCAACATACCTCGGACTGAGCTTACCCTTCTTCCCAAATTTGATAACACCCTTCCATGATGAAACTTTCAACATCACAAAATCACCTACACAAAATTCAATCGGCTTTCGATGATTATCAGCATAACTTTTCTGGCGGTCTTGTGCTATTCTGATTCTTTCACGAATCTGTTCAATCTTCTCTGAAGTTTCTTGAACAATTTCAGGACCCGTCAACTGCCTTTCACCTACCTCATTCCAACACAACGGTGTTCGACATTTACGTCCATACAATACTTTATATGGTGCCGTTTGGATGCTAGAATGATAATTGTTGTTATACGCAAACTCTATTAGTGGAAAATGATCTTCCCATGATCCCCTGAAGTCAATGATACAGCTTCATAACATATCTTCGAGAGTCTGGATAGTTCTTTCACTTTGCTCGTCTGTTTGCGGATGATAGGTTGTACTTAACTGAATTTCAGACCCTAGAGCTTTCTATAAACTTTCCCAAAACTTTGAGGTGAAACAGCTATCTCTATTAGAAACAATAGATAGTGGAACACCGTGTCTGGTTACAATTTCTTTGATATAAACCTAAGCCTGCTCCTCTAACGAGTAATTTTCTCTTATAGGTGGAAAATGTGCTGACTTAGATAGGCGATCAACCATTACCCAGATCGCGTCATACCCCTTTGGAGTTCGAGGTAACTTCATGATGAAATCCATCGTAATGTGATCCCATTTCAACACAGGAATCTCCAAATATTGAAGACTTCCATATGGTTTCTGATGCTCGATCTTAACCTGTAGCCGAAATAGCAAAATGAATCTAAACTTGATTCTCCGGAGAACCTCTCTCTCTAATTCCTCCCAAAACTCAAATGAGGCAAGAAGCCTCACCAAATTCTCAAACCCCATATGTATACTTTCCAAAAATAGGAAAGTCGGCTAAACCAACCACCTCCCCCCCCCCCTTTATGCATGCTTACAAGCAAAATTATCCATAATTGCATGTAAATTCATGCTCACACACACACATGCATAATATCATGTGTTTTCATATTTTATGTATACATACATGTTCCACACACACACACACGTATATATGTACATTCCCATATTATGCATATATTCTCATGCATAAAATACACATAATCACATATTAAATTCACGTAAGCATGTATTCACATAAACAATTAATTCACAAAATAAATACCTTGGGTAATATCCAGAACCCGGTTATCACACTTTTTGTGGCCTTAAGCCTTTTCTTTATATAATTTATGATGACCTTGTTACTTGATTCTGCTAATCCGTTCGACTGAGAATAACAAGGTGTTATTACAATCTTCACAAAATCGCCGAGTTCTACCGCTGATGAACTGTGACCTATTATCCCAAATGATTTAAGAAGGAATACCATAACTGCATATGATGTTAGTCTGGATGAAAGAAATAACTTCTTTGTCTTGGACTTGAGAGAAAAAGGCAACTTTTATCCATTTTAATAAATAATCTGTAAGAACTAATAGAAATACCTTTTGACCTAAGGCTGGAGGTAATTTTCTGAATATATCCATCCCCCATCGCATGAAGGGCTATGGGACTAACGATGTATGCAAGGTTTTAGAAGGTTGATAGGTCATACCTGAGTGTCGCTGGCAGGCGTCACAACGTTGAACATATTTAATGGTGCTTGTCGTAAAGTAGGCCAATAGTAGCCTAGTCGTGATATCTTGTTCGCTAGACTTTGACCTCCGGAGTGGTTACTGCATTCCCCATCATGCATTTCTTGAAGAATGTCTTTACTTTGACTATTGGTGACACATCGCAAGTTTAAACCCGTTAATGATCACCTGTAGAGTCTGTCAGAACTCATGACATACTTGGATGCTTTGAATTGGATTCATCGAGCTTCCAACTTGTCTTCAAGAAGATGATCATTCATTAAATAATTTTTTATGTCTCTTGTCTAGTCGTCCGCTTCGTCTTGATAGAGGGTCTGATCATTGTCTTCGAGAGAAGGTGACGTCAAATATATTAACGATGCGACATCAAAGGAAGATTTTCTTAATGTTGACCCTAGGTTGGCTAAGGCGTCAGCTTGAGTGTTATGATCTCTTGGGATCTGCTGAATGGAGAATGGATCGAACATTTATGCCTTTCCTTGGCTTCCTTAAGATAAGCCGTCATTTTGGAGTCCTTTGTCACAAACTCTCCTTTCGTTCGGTTGAATAATAATAAAAAGTCAATTCTGACTTATAGACTTGTTTCTCTGAGATCTTGAGCCAAATTCATTCTTGCGATTAATGCCTCATGTTGGGTCATTGACCAGCATCTTCCTGAATCGAAACGTGGAGCTGGCTACTATGCAATAAGGAAATAAGTTGTGCCTTCTCCACCAACAATTGCTTTCATCGTAGTGGTAAGCATTTGGATCCTAACATGTGGTATCAGAGCAGGTCATGGGTTCGAATCCCATGGAGTGCATAATAATTCCAAAGGCATGCTGTGCAGCCATTGACTTCTAGTGAATATCTTGTTAGTGCTGGCATATGCTTGGGGGGATTGTTGGGTTTTTGACCAGCATCTTCCTAAATCGAAACGTGGCGCTGACTGCTATGCTATATGGAAACAAGTTGCGCCTTCTCCACCAACAATTGCTTTTGGCGTAGTGGTAAACGCTTGGATCCTAACATATATTCTGCTTCGTTATTCATTGCTTTAAAATCACAACATATTGAGTATACCTTCATGCCTCCCTGTGGCAACTTCATGACAATGCCAAGTCCTACTCCTCTGATGTTGGATGATCTGTCAACATGTAGCGTCCATAGGCTATTGTCTTTAGTCACCATAGAGAGCATTTCAGCGTTCACCTGTTTTTTCAACTTTGGACTGAAGTTAGCGACAAAATCCTCAAGGACTTGAGATTTAATCGCAGTTCTTGGTTTGAAGCTTATATCGTAAATACTAAGATAAATGCTTCATTTTCCCAATCGCCTTGTTAACTCCGGTTTTCTCAAGACAGGCTTAAGTGCATGGTTAGTTACGAAAGTGATTGCATGAGATTTAAAATAATGATGCAACTTCTTAGCGGCAGTTACTAGCGACAAGAGTAGTTTTTCCAATGAGGAATGTCGCTTTTCTGTATCAAGTAAAGACTTACCAACATTACAAACAAGTGGTGTTGCAATGTTTCATCGTCTTTAGATTTCGATAACAGAGGTGGTGATAACATATATTTATTCAATTCTTCTAATGCCTTCTTGTGGTTGTCCGTCCAATCAAACCCTTTGTCTTTTCTTAGGACATTATAGAATAAATTACACTTATCTGAGGATCAATAGATGAACTTGTTCATAGCCGCGACACACCCCGTAAGCCGTTGTACCTCTTTGAAATTTCTTGGTGATTTTAGATGTTTATGATCGCCTTGATTTGGTCAGAATTTGCTTTAATGCCACGTCGAGTGACCATATGTCCTAAGAATTTTCCAACATGTACACCGAATGAACACTTAGTAGGATCCAGTTTCATCTGATACTATTGGAGGATATCAAACGACCGTTTTATATGGCTGATATGGTATGTCGTTTTTTTAATTTCACGAGCATGTCGTCGATATAAACCTTCATTGTATCACCCACTTGTTTTTTGAACATTTGATTTACTAATCGTTGATATGTTGAACATGCCTTTTTAAGACCAAATGGAATTACTTTGTAATGATAAATACCTTTTTCTGTCATGAACGACGTCTTTTCTTGGTTGGCGGGATGATCAAGATTTGATTATAACCAGAATATATGTCCATAAATGTTTAGAGCTCGTGATCAGTTGTTGCGTCTACCATAGCATCGATATGGGGTAGTGGGAAGGGATCCTTCAGACATGCTTTCTTGAGATTAGTAAAATCGACACAAACTCGCCATTTTCCATTCTTTTTATTTACAACGACGACGCTTACTAGCCAGTCAAGGTACTTTACTTCTCGAATCTTCCTTATCTTTAAAGATTATCGGCTTCGTCGTTGATTACCTTGTTTCATTCAGGATCAAACTTACGACGCTTCTGCTTAACATGTTTGAACGTTGAGTCGATATTGAGCTTGTGAGAAATGACCTCTGGATCAATACCGACCATATCCTTATGCGATCATGCGAAACAATCAACATTATTCTTCAGAAAAGAGATTGATTCTTCTTTGATGTTAGGATCTAATGATGCCTCCATGAACACTGATCGATCAGGCCTACTCTGATCGAACTTCCTGTAATTGGTAGTCGTTGACAGTTTTGGAGTTTTCCTGGCTCTATAATTGCTAGATATTGTGCTTCCATGGCTTCAATGTTGTCTTATAACAGTTCCGGGGTACCTTTTGCTCGCTTTTAATTTCTTGAATTCCCAACGGGGTCGGAAACACGATCGTTTGATGAAACTTCGAGGAGACAGCTTTCATGTCGTGAATCCATGGCCGCCAAGGATCACTTTATATGCTGACGACCAATCAATGACGTTGAATTTAGTTTGTTTATTGATCCCTTTTGCATAAATTGGAACTATCTTGCGGACTGTATTAGCTGAATCACCATTAAAGCCAACCAAGACTGTCGTACATCGTACGATCTTTGTTTCATCAATTCCAGTGGACTTTAACTTCTTAAGGAATATGACGTTAGTTGAGCTTCTGCCATCAATCAATATTCTTTTCGTTAAACAGTTCCCGATCGTGAGTTGGACGATTAACTCATCATGGTGTTTCTACCGATGATCACAAAAGTTTTCTTGATCGAAGGTTATTGGCATTGCCTCCAATTCTAGTTCGGTCTTTGATCTGTGGGACTGAGGGATGAACACGTCATCCATATTCCGACTGATGTTCCTCTTGGCTGCAGAATAAGTGAGTCCGTAGATTTTTGATCCTCCTGTAATGTAACTTATGACTTTCGAATGTTCTGGTAATGGGGTCGAGAGTTGTTTTTGACAACATGATTTGCCATTAGATCATTCAAGTATCCTTTTGGGACCAACCATGTGATTTCCTTCCTTAGAGCCAAGCAATCATCTGTCAAATGGCCATAGTCTTCATGAAAGTCACAGCATTTATCTTTTTTATTATTTGGCTTGTCGCTCTCTTTTGGCCATTTGATCGCTGACGAGGTATTCCTCAGGTTTCGATAAGATCTTTCGTTGTCCCCTTAAACCCATACGTCGAAACTTTTGGGTATTGTAGGAATTTCAGATTGGTCGGAGCATTTATGTCAAACCGAGCATTTGATATTTGTCTTGACTGTGCATGCTTAGGAATAGCCTTGACTTTATATTCTGACCTTTTGACATTGAGAGATTTCTTGTCATAAAGCCGAAAGGCCGCGTCATCATCGACGTGCATATGAGCCAACATCCTGCCTTTAACGTCTCAGCAAGATATTTGGTTAGATGCAAATATAATTCCAAACTGTTGTTCATACTGTGCTTATAAGCTTCAGTCATCATTCAAATGTCACACTTGTGAATTTCCAATCATCTCAGAATTGAACCAATTGATGTAGTTTTGCACTAATTCCCCGTCTTTCTGGATGACATAATACAAATCACTAGTTTGCATCTCCATCTTGCAATCACTAGCGAATTGTTGAAAAAAACTGGTTGACCAACTCGGCAAATGAATTGATCGAATTCGGTTTTAAGTTGATAAACATTATAGAACGGCATCAGTGAGCATCAGCCTTAAACTTTTGCACATACATATTTCTTAGAAATGTTGAGGAATTGATGTCGTCCACATCAGTTGCTTATATTGAACGACATGCTCATTCAGATCTTTCACCCTGAATATATTTGGAATGAAAGTAGGGATATTATATTTCTTAGGTACGTCGACTAGTGCAATCGAGTCAGTGAAAGGCGATGCTTGGAATCATGTTGGTGGTTCTATGTCAACGGGAACAGCTGGTCCTGGTAATTTTAACAATAATGACAACATCTTCTCATTTTTCTCTTCTAGTTGTTTCAAGCGTCGCGCGACAGGACTGCCATGACCAGCGCCATTGACCATCATCAGAATTGATACAGGAGGAGGAATGACGCCTGAACTCTAGGTCATAAGACCTAATGTCATATAGGGATCCAGTCGCATGGTCGATGGAATATTTGTGACAGGAATTGTTGAGTTCATCAGGAATGTTGGCATTGGGAAAGAAGTACTTGTAGGTATGGGAATTGAGAGGATAGGCATCGATGGAATTCCCATTGACGGAGGCGAAACAAACATCATAGGTTGTGTCAAGGGTGGCGGTGGAGGCAGTCGCACATCGCTTACTGAAGAAAGGCTTGTAGGGTAAAAGGGAGGTCTTGCTGTCGATCCTGAGCTCCTCAAGTTATAGATTTCCTGCTGAGCATTGCGATTTTTCTTATCCAATAAATCGATGCCTCGACAAGCAGCTTACAATTCTGTCCTCATTTGGGCCAAGATGTCATGACTTGCTCCAGCCATATTCCTGAAAATCATAAAACTTGGTGGAAATTGTTAGAAGGACATATGTTTTTCGAAGAATGTTTATAGTTGGGGTCCCACGGATGGCGCCAAACTATTCAAGCCAAAAATTACTTTGTAAAAATAACTTAAGGTCGTTATGGAGTTTTAACAACTAAAAATAGTATCATTTGATAAACACACGTTAATCGCAAGAAAGTAAATAAAACACAAGAAATTGGTGATGTGGAAAAACCTTGTGAAAAGTAAAAACCGCGAACGATACTTAAGATCGTCAATTCACTAGTGACGTCAAATAGGGACGTCGTTCTTTATACGAAAAAGGTCATTAGTATAAAGATTACATTATGATTGTAAACAAAGAATCGTGAGTTTGCTTGAAAGCTTCGTGAGTGCTTTGAATGAACTTCATATGTTGCATGTGCGCTTTCAATATGCCCCTCCCCCCTTTCCTTTAAGGCGAGCTTAGTTTATATAGGAATTGCCTTCATAAATATGTCTTTATGAACCTTGTCATCAACAACGTCTTTGTCTTTATTGGTCTTGAATGCTAGCTTTCGGTTATGTTTGTTATCATTAAATATGGGAAAACCTGCATTAAACACTATAGAATGTTGTTTGTCGATAGTTAATGGCGACAAATGTAAGAAACCTATGATTGTCCTTAGTTAGTAGTGACCAATAATATGAGTATCGCTAGTCCTACGCTTTATCACACGTTTATTGTCAATAGTGGAGATCGCTAGTCTCAATGTATTTAATCGACTGTTCTCATCCATGATATATACTTGGTCGTTAGTTTCTAACGTCTGTCGTGACTTTGATAATTTTTACCGAAACAATCATTATTTGCATCTCGATAGTCAACAACAACAACTTTAGGAGAAGGAGCTTGACTTGCGGAGGGAATGAGAGAAATGAAATCATATTCAATTCGGAATGGGACAAATTCAAAGGCGCCCTTTTGAACTCCCTTGTGTTTGATAATGTTGTCATTATTGCTACCTTCCTATTGGTGCTTTTTTTCTACTTTAGGTGCACAAAGTTTTTGAATTACTCTATGGGTTTCTATGCTTTTCTTGTTTTAGGGTTCATAGATGGCGAGGTTGCTTTTTTCTTGATTCAAATCTATAAAATAACCATTGATTCTTTTAGGTATGTTTTGTTATTGTTCAACTTTACAATTGTTGGGTTTTGGGGTTCCCATAACGAAAATTGCCATCTTCGTGACTCAATCTTATATGGTGATTATTGGGGTGTTGACTGCTTATTGGTTTATGATGTTGCATGAATGGACCACTTGGGTGCTTTTAGATGTCATGATTTGTATGATCTTGTTGTTGTTTTGTAACATGGTGGTGATCAATTGAAGTTATTAGTCGAGCTCGCTATCTCAAGGGGTGAAAGATATCCTTGCTCTTGTTTATGATGCCAATCCCACAATTGTTCCTAAGAGGGATAACACATTTCAAAGGAGGATATGGAGAAATGGAGGAGTTACTCCTAAATCACTCATTGACTCCAATGTTGATCTGGAATCCATTTTAGGTTCTGAAAATTAGAGAATTATATCGAATGCTGAAGAGGGTCAGGGTCAGGGTCAGGTTTGTGAGTTATCGACTCCATTGATTGACCACACTTGGGACTATGGGCCTAGAGATGAGAACTTGGCTGAATTGGTTTAGATAAATCAAGTGCCATCAAGTTTGTTGGGAGGACTTTATCTTTTACAGTGTAACAGTTATGCCGAGTCTAGAAAGATTTATTCATATATTAATTCGATTTGTATTTTCGGTTTTCATTCCTTAATTGAAATGAAAACAAAGTCAAATTACCAAAACATCCTTGAACAAAACTCAAAGTTAGAACAAGAGACATAATTCATAACAAAAATGAAACCACAACGACAATGGCTGTAATTATTTCATTAGGGGACTTGATCCATAGATTTTTCATATAACCACATAGACCAAATTGGTAATTAACTCTTTAAACAATGTGTGTGCCTATGTGTGTGGATGTAGTGGTTTATACATGTCGACTATGAGCCCCAATTGTTTGGTCCCCAAGATGTATGGTGGAGATCTAATGTCCAATCGTACTTGCTTCTTGAAGTTGTCTCTAACCCCAATAATAAAACCTATGTTTTTGTTGAAACGTTATATCAGATTGTTTTATTAACTTAAATTTATAATTTTGTTGGGTCAGAGTTTTCTTTTTTAAACGTGGAGTTTTAAATCAACTTAAATGTACCGATTATCTCTCAATCAATCATGAATGATTTGGAACCATCACAGATGAAACTTTATAAAAAAGGGTTTTGACAGCGCCTGATTTTAAATTGAGATAGATGAGAGATTAGAGTTAGTGGGTATATAAGTTAACGAAGTTTATGAGATTTTGAAATTAATATTCAGATAAATCTTTTGATAATTCTGAATATGCTTAAATTCGTCATCAGCGATGAGTAAACTCAATGTCTAAGCTACCTCAAATTAAAGAGTTAAACTTGTAAAGGTTGAACTCAGATCAGTTATGTCATATAATACACAAGTTATTAGAACAATATTTCAATGAATTTTTTTGATTTTGATGTTGTAATAGATACCTTAAATATGTATAATTTATTGTAACTTATGCAATTGTTTTTATTTAAATTATAAAAATATGAATATATATATATATATATATATATATATACACATACATATATATAGACTTGAGATCATGCGAGACAAGGTTGTTTTCCTGAGACACGTGAGACAACATTTTTACACTTGAAACTTCACAGCAAAACACTATGAAGGTAACATTCACAGTGTTTTTAATGTGAAGGTTCAAATTTTTTTTACCTTTACAACATTTTGTTATGAAGTTTCAAGTGAAAATGTTGTCTCATGTGTCTCACGAAAACAGTTTTGTCTCGCGTGAAACCAACTCTCTCTATATATAGCCAAATATTATTTTGATAAGTCGTAAATATTTGATAAGTAAAGAAGTGTTTATAACCTTTCATACAGTTAAGATCCGATTTGACTTGTTAATAATTGTAGATTTGACTGGTCAAGAATTGCGGTTTTGACTAATAAAAAATTGCGGCAATACGAAAAATAGAAGAGGTGGTTTCGTAACTTTTAGAAATAGACGGCAAACGAGTTTATATGTGAACCTATGTGATTCACATATGAACTATACGTTCATATGTGAACCCGTGAAATTCATATATGAACTATTTTAACTGATTCACATATGAATTAAATTAACCGTGTCACATATAAACCCGTGTGATTCATATATTAAGTAATTAACGGACTCACATATGAACTTGCTGGTTCATATATGAATCTATTAAATAGTTCATATGTTAACTAATTAACGGGTTCACATATGAACATATAGTTTATATGTGAATCACATGGGTTCACATATGAACATGTTTTTGCCGTCTATTTGTAAAAGTTACGAAACTACCCCTCCATGTTCCGCATACCCCTGCGAGATATTATCTGATGCTTCACGGTCAAAGACACAAATGTTGACCGGATAAAGGGTTATGATCAGTTATTTACTTCTCATATATATATATATATATATATATATATGACAAAAAAAGATGAGAACCACAAAAAGATTGAGAACTAATCTCAACCATCTAATCACTCGAACCTTAATTAATATTATATCTATAATTAAGAAAGGATATGATGGTAATTTTATCTTTTTTCTTTATTATTTCCATTTCTCTTTCTTATAGATATCAAAATTCAGAATAAATGATTATTTTGTTTTAATTCAATCTTATATGATGTAATTTATATGTAATAATAAGATATTTTAATTTTCATTAATTGAAAATAATCTTTTATATTTCATTAGCTTATTATATTATTAATTTAGTTTTCACTTGTTTACTTTCTCACATATACATTATTTACTGGTACGTATAGAAAAACTTACATATTTTTAACTAATAAAAATATCACATGAGAAAACAAAATATAGTAATTATAAAAAAATTGTAACTAAAATATCACATATAAACAACAAAGTTTTATTTCACACAGCAAAATGTTACAATATCGCTAAAATGAAACAAAATTAGAGTTGTTTGATGATGCGAAAACAAAATAAAGTTGATATGAAATGTGATGTGAAAGTGAAACACTAAAATGTTATTTCACACACACACACACACACACACATATATAGATAGATGATATTTGCTTTACAAATCATGTTATTTGTACAAACCGTACAAAGCTCATTCGATCAATCATAATTTTTCATTTTTTTGTAATTATGCGAGACTGATTAATCATTTTTATTGTGAAGGGTGTTAATCATGATATTATCATCTTTATTATATTAATTTAAAAAAAATACATAAAACAATTTAATTAACATTTCATAAGTATTATATGAAACATATTCATAATATTAAACAATTTCATGAAACAAAATCATTAAATTAAACAACAAAATCGACGAATAAGGGTGATTTGCACGGTTGTTACAAATATGAGTGGTTTGTATTTGATCTCTCATCTTTCTCTCTCTCTCTCTCTCTCTCTCTATATATATATATATATATAGAGAGAGAGAGAGAGAGAGTGATAACCGAGTTTTTGATTAAGCACTTGAGGTAATCATTACGTGATTATTATTTGATTATGTCGAAATTTGCATATTTATGTATGAGAAAATATGTATGCATGTGATTGAGAATATGCATATGTGTATGCATGATTTATATTGATAACATGCATGAAGTTTTGAAATATGCATGATTATCATACATGGTCT
The DNA here is from genome assembly GCF_001531365.2 of Cynara cardunculus var. scolymus. Classification (NCBI taxonomy): domain Eukaryota; kingdom Viridiplantae; phylum Streptophyta; class Magnoliopsida; order Asterales; family Asteraceae; genus Cynara; species Cynara cardunculus. The sequence goes on along the minus strand of NC_037528.1, from coordinate 41,749,953 downwards.
TGTGATGATTTATGTGTGCATAAATTATAATTTTACTAGATTGCGGAAGAGTGTGTGTGTAAGCTCAAGATATTTGTGAAAAGAATTTTATAGTATTTCTTCAAACTGCCTCTTTTAGAAGAGATAAGAAGAAGAAGCCATTTTATTATATTTTCACAACGAGATGTATTAACAACACCAAGTCGATGTTCTTGATGTTGCTTAATTCGATGACTTTGATTTTTTGTAACCGGTGTTCTTGATTTGGTGCTTAAGTCGATGATCTTGATTGCATGAAAAAACAAATGGATCACTATATGTGTATGCATATAGAACCAAAGAAATATGAAAAAAAAAAAGGTGAAGATGGAGGTGGTGGGAGGAAGGGGTCATGGTGGTTGATGGAGTAAATTACATTCTTCGTTCATGTGGTTTTTAAATTAAAGGATAAACTTTTTATTATAAAATAAAAAAATAATAAAGAGACTAAAATACCCTTAGAGTCAACTCATTCTAACATAATCATCTAACATTGTTAAGACAAAAGGACCAAAGACGTGTAAAAATGTAAACCACAAAGATGTATTCCATAATTATTTGGATTTAGGGACGTACAAAATGATTATGTATAAATCACAAAAACCAATCATGTAATTTACTCTTAATTATAACAATAAGTGTAGTAGAAAAAGAAATATTAAAAAATTCTAAGAGTTTATATTGTAAATATGCAATGAGTAAAAATGAAAATTCAATTTATATATCTACATGATATTTTGGTTTTTCAGTGTAGAAAGAGGTAGAAATAAGGACATAATGAGATGGAGGGGAGTATGAATAGAATAAGTCTCGCTAAACCGCAGATGCTAAATTTGATTCTACATCTGTTAAATAACAATACATCAAAATAATGTCAAATTATATATTAATATTACTTGATATTGACGTGTGTGAAAATGACATCAATAACTAGGTGTGCATTTAGCACATTATAGGTGTTCATTAAGATCATCTCTAAAAACTATGTTAAAATAGAGATTTAAAAAATTAAAAAATAAATTTATTCAATAATTATGCTATAATATATGTTAAAAAGAAAAATAAGGAGATGAAAATCTTTAAAACTTATTATTTAAGAAGGAGAAAAATAATATWTAATTTTTTCATACTAATAAGAAACATGAAAATTAAATTTTAAAATAGAAATATTATATTTAATTAAATATATCAAATTTTTTAATAATATAATAAATATAAAAATTTCTAATATAAGTTTTTTGAAATTTCACTTTTAATATTTTACTAGAAAAAAAATTATAAAGTAAATTTTGGAGACCAACAAGATTTTGGGCTGCAACTTTGGTATTTACTCACTTAAGCAGATATTAAATTTATTTTATTTATCATTAATATTTTTTCTACGAATACACTATAATTTTTATTTAATAATAATTAGTAAAAGGATTTATGACATTATTCATTTACATCATATATAGTGTTAAAGATTTAAAATGAAAAAAATTGGTCTTCACGTTTGAGATTTATTTATTTTTACTTTACATATTGTATTATAAACTTTTAATTATATATTATTATATCACAAATTGTTATAGGATAATTAAAAAGAATCATAGAATAGAGAGAAGAAATATGTCATTCTCATTAATGAAAAGCCCTTTAAATAAGAATGAGATACAAGTAAATAGCTACGATAAATATTAGTTATAATCTATCTCTAATATGTTTATCGTTATCTAGATCGTTATATTTTAGACGATGACACATTATCCTACAACACTCCCCCTTGTGCCGAGTCAAATGAGTGATGGTGTACAACTGTTGTCTTGTTAAAACCTTACGCCAAAACAAAAACCCGGTGGAAAATAATATGACAAAGGAAATAGTACAACGCACTAGTTTTTTTGCAATACCTAGACTTTTCCTTTGGTCTAATATTCTCTCAGATTCATACACTAATCACGAGCATTAGGAAAGCAATATGGTATATCAATTGTTGCCTCAGTAAAACCTTACACCAATGAACAAAACCCAGTGGGAAAAATAAAATCTTGGGTGAAGGAAAGAGCACAACATACCAATATTACATGTATAGTAGACTCCCCCTTTTGTCTAATACTCCCCCTGATACGTACATTAATCAAGGAAGTTTCTCAAATGTGGCTTTAGGCAGTGATTTGGTAAACAAATCAGCCACATTCTTCTTAGACCTTACTTGATTCACTTGAATCTTGAGGAGAGTTTGTTGTTGCTGATTATAGAAAAACTTTGGCGAAATATGTTTTGTAGTCACCCTTGATATATCCTACTTTCATTTGTTCGATACAAGCTGCATTATCTTCATATATGCATGTAGGATTTTGAGTGGTTGAACTTAAACCACTAGCCCCTCTTATATGTGTAATGACAGGCCTTAGCCATATACACTCCTGAACCACCTCATGTAGAGCAATAATCTTTGAATGGTTCGAGGAGGTAGCTACAAGGGTTTGCTTGGTAGATTTCCAAGAAATCACTATGTTCCTAATTGTAAAAAAATATCCTGTTTGGGAACGACCTTTGTGTAAGTCAGAAAGATAACCAACATCAGCAAAACCTACTAATATATCATTTAGGGTTTCACTGTATGGGATAACACATTCTTTGTTAATACTTTTAACAAGTATTGTAACCCTATTTTTTTCTTTGTAGGGAAAGAATAAGCCCACGTCGATGGTTCCTTTTAGGTATCAAAATATATTCTTGATACCATTCTAATAATGTTGCGTTGGCGTCGAGCTAAATATAGATAACAAGTTCATTGAGAACACAATATTTGGTCGAGTACATTGTGCTAAGTACAATAATGCGCCTATTTCACTTAGATAGAGAATTTCAGCTCCCAACATCTCTTCGTCATCATCCTTTAACGAAATGGATCTTTCCTTATACCCAAGCTTCGACCGATCATGGGAGTGCTAGCCGGATGCGTTTTATCCATATTAAATTTCCTAAGCATTTTTTGGATATAAGCAGATTGGTGGATAAGGATTCCACAAGCTCGGTGTTCTAGCTCTATACCCAGACAAAACTGAGTATTCCCAAGATCTTTTATCTCAAATTCAGATTTTAAATAGCTTGCAGTGTCTCTTATTCAATTAAGAGTACATATTATGTTTATATCATCAACATATACAGCTACGATTGAAAATCCAGAACTTGTCTTCTTTATAAAAATGCAAAGGCATAATTAGTCATTCTTATATCCTTTCTCAATCAAGTATTCACCCAGACGAGTATACCACATTCGTTCGGATTGTTTTAATCCGTAGAGTGAATGCTTCAGTTTGTTTGCAAACACATTCCATGGTTTAGTGTTAGTTGAATTGGGTAGTGGAAGACCATTAAGCACTTTCATGTATATCTTTAAATCTAGATCCTCATAGAGATATGCAATGACCACATCCATAAGCTGCATTTCCAATCCTTCGAAAACTACTAGGCTAATTACATAACACAACGTTATTATGTCCATTACTAGGGAGTATGTCTCCTCATAATCAATTCCAAGGCATTGTGAGAAGTCTTGCGCCACAAGGGGAGCTTTATATCTTATGACTTCATTATTCTCATTACGCTTTCTGACAAAGACCCATTTATGTCTTACAGGATTTACACTTGGTGGGGTTAGCACTCTCGGACCAAACACCTGTCTCTTTGCCAAAGAATCTAGTTCTACCTAGATTGCATCCTTCCACTTAGTCCAGTCTTCTCTTTATTGGCATTCTTCATGTGCTTCTCACATGAAGGAAAATTGGTTCTTTTACCTCTATTAAAAATATATATTATATATTAAAAAATATATTATAATTATATAAAATAATATTATAATTACTTAAATTGGAAAAAAGATCATCCATCAACATACAACGTGCTGTGATTATTTCCTCGTCTTTAGCAAGATCAACAAATGTTGGCGTGCTTTAACTTTTTCTGCTTGATGAAACTCATATTCCTGCAAAACACCCCCCCCCCCTTTATGTTTCCCCTCCCACTCTCTAATTAGTGAATATTGCTCACATCCTCGTTAAGAGATGTAGTAGCAATGTGGACCAACACGACGAACCTTCAGTGAACCATCACCGATGGGTTCAAGATGTAGAAGTAGATGAAGTATTTGGTAGGTTTCTTCAAGTGAAGCAACACGTTGGACCTCCGATAAACCAACACCATGAAACCTACATTTCTTGAAGCATCTGGTGGGTTTCATCTAGAGAAAATCCTAGATCTCGAAGCAACATGACAAATGATTTCTCTCTACATCTAGTAGGTCGAGAAAACCCTATATTTTTGGTATTTGATTTTAGTGTTCTTTTGGTTCACTATAACGTGAATCTTCTTTTTATTAAATACGTCGAACTCGAAGATCTAACCCTTGGAAACAATGATTTATGTAATCTTCTCTTGATTCACTTTTGTATTCTAGATTTAGATTTATGTTCCTGTGTATGAATCTGATTTAGGTTTGAATATTTGATTAAAGTTTTAATGTTTTTGTATGAATCTGATTTAGGTTTCGGGTTTGAATCTCATTTAAGCTTTGGTTTTGAATGTTGGTGGGTGATGGGTGGTGGTGTTGGATGTTCTTGATGAAGGCTAAAAAGACCAAATTGCACCTCACAAATGACTGACTTATGTGATACATCATTAACAGTGTTAACTCGATGGATCAATTTACTATGTGAAACATGAAATAAAGACCACTAGTGTACTTATTGATATTTAGTGACCAAAACATAAAAATAGTCAAAACATAGGGACCATTTGTGTAATTCACTCTTATTAACATATTAAATATTCCAATAAACTTTCAAACAAATTTTACATAAAATAATAATATGTTAAACTTAATTGGTAAAAACAATAAAAAATATTTTCTCTCTCTTCACAATAAATTTGGGATCATTCTTCAAATTTGGAAATTTTTATACTTTTTTCACACTTTAAATATTTTATTTGCAAAACCCGTTAGAACAAAAAGCACATAGAAATTTACAAAATCTTCATTTTGTTAATTTTAAAAATTTGTTAGAGATGCTCCTATTGTTTACACACAAAGAAAAATTAAAAAAATTTCAATATATTATTGATTTATATCTAATATTTTAATTATTATAATTTCAAAAATTAAGAAATTTAAATAAAAATATTTTATATAAAAATACAAAAGTTTTATAATACAACATAGATATGGAAATTGGAAGACTATTGGCAAAGTCTATAGCATCTTTAACGGTTTTTCTTCAATTATTTTTAAAATATAAAATAAAAAGTTAAAATCTATAAAAAAAATTACATTCAACTTTTACATATTTTGAAAATTTAACATAAATTATATTATTATAATATTCTTTAAATTATCTTTCCAGTACATTTAATTTTTTTATATATATAAKAATAATGATAATTTAATGTTATTAGTAGAATTGAATAAAATAATAATTTAATCTTTCTTAAAATCAGGTTTTAAAAAAATCTTTAAATTTGGAGGTTTTTTTCATGTTTTATACATTTTCAAAGAATATTACAAAAAATTTATTAAAATAATATATAAAAGTTAAAATCTTTATTTTCTTTATTTTAAAGAATCTCTTAAACTGCTGTAAGAATGCATTAGATCTTAGCACTTGAATTTGATATTTATAATAAAGAAAAATACCATTTATCCCCTTGTATTATGTTAAATTTGCTAATTTAATCTATTATTATTATTATTATTATTATTATTATTATTATTTAATCTTGAAGCTTCTTAAACTCTGTGTTTACCTTATGGATTCTTCAAAATGAACTCAAACCTATCATTTTTCATGTACATTTTATATCAAGTAAACAAATTTTTAAACAATCACATATATTTTAATGTTTTGCTTTATTATACTGTAAAAATATCAATATATGAGATTACTGAAAATTACTTTGGATAAACTAGAGAGCTTACATCCATGTGGCAAATATATAACCAACTTGCACACAATTTGACAAATTTTACAAGAGCCAATAATTAACAGTCGCACAAACCTCCACTGGTATTGAGAGGAGTGAAACCAGTGAGCATTGAGGAGCAATTCCAAGGTCTTACGAATTGAAGTGCCCCCAAAGATTTCCATGTCATATTTGTGTATATTTTTTTAATGAATTACTAACGACATGTTAACAAATAAATGATGAAAAGTTTCATCATCTTCATCGAAAACCCTCTTAAAGACAATCTCGAGGTCATTCTTTAAAATCATCACCTTAGGATTTTTTTTTAAATCGTAAAATGTCATCTTCCAGCGAAAAATTAGCATTCACCTATCGATTTCAAAATACATGTGACCACAATGAAAGGAACGTCAAATGACTTTTTATTTTTCTTTATGATTTCTACATAATCACTTATTAAAAAGTAGCTCCAGATTAGAATGAGGACAAAAGGAAATTTAAGTTTGGACCCGAAGAAATGAAACTTCTTAATCGTTAATAAAAGTAAAATAGTATATATGCATATTACCATAAGATAATGATTGGCACATCCAGAATTTCCAATCAATGTATATTATACTCTCTTTTTCTGTAACGAACTTCTACTTTTTACATTTGTTTTGGATAATTATTGGGTGTCCAAATTAACTTGCGTGCACAACAACATTCTCTCAGGACCATGAAATTAAAAGTCAGACAAGTCTTTAATAGTTCTTAAACAAACCCGGGGACCATACCCCTAATGGTTATAGTTTTTTATTACACTACAACAAACTAAACGGGTTTTTAGCGTATGAACGTGCATATCGAAAGGAAAACGTTTTTTTAGTTTTAGGGTTTAAAATGTAAAAGATGATAGTACAGGGACTAAAATAGTCAATTAATTATAATAGTAGGACCAGAAAAATATTTATTCCTTTTCAACAATGCTTGCTTTTGTCCATTAGCTCAGGCGTTGTCATGTTGATGAATTCTAAGCTCCAAATTGTTTTCACCTCCTCTCTCTCTTCATTTCTCTCTCTACAAGCTTTTTCTCTCTCAAGAATCCTCTCTGCAAATTCTTCTGATCGGCAATTACAGACAATCGATAACGACTTCTGGAGTTCAATTTTCATCGCCACCCATTTATTCGAATCCGCAATGGTAAATCTGCAGTGTTTATATGTATAATTGAGCAATTGTGATCGATTTATTCATGTGTGTGTTTTACTATGTGTTTCTTCCGTGTGTTCTTGGTGACGGTGAATTGATTCTAAAGCTTGGCGAATGCAGCAGCAATTGGTGCCGCCATGGCTTGAAAAGCTCCTTGGTACGGCATTCTTCTCGGTGTGCCGGACGCACGGTGCTGCCGCCAGAAGTGAATGTAATATGTATTGTTTGGATTGCAATGGGGACGCATTTTGCTTCTATTGCAGATCTTCCCGCCATAAAGATCATCAAGTTATTCAGGTTTGTGTGTGTTGTTTTTTTCTTCTTCCTTCGCATCAATAACCGTCAATCTCATGCTCTGATCGGTTGTACTTGCATTGTTGTAATGTACCATCTCATTGATTCTATGACTACCTGAAAACTCGTAAGATTATATTTACATTATTGAAATTAAACAAAAGTATATTGAAATTAATTATGTTTACATGATTAATATATATATATATATATATATATATATATCACATTATTTTAGTTTTACAATTTTCCAAAAACTTTTTTGGAAACTTTTTGGAAATTCATCATTCTCGTGTATTTTCACATTGGTAATTTCATTTCAACAATATAGAAAGTGGATTTCGATATTTTTTTTTTACAATAACTTTTATTGGATTGACGAATGTAGATCAGGAGATCATCATATCACGATGTTGTGAGGGTTTCTGAGATCGAAAAAGTATTGAATATCGGTGGAGTTCAAACATACGTCATAAACAGTGCAAGAGTTTTATTTCTAAACGAAAGGCCGCAACCTAAATCAGGAAAAGCGGTTTCTCACATTTGTGAAATTTGTGGAAGGAGTTTGTTGGATGCGCTTCGATTTTGTTCACTAGGCTGTAAGGTTAGCATAATCTCCTTCATTAATTACTCTTAATTAATATTATTTAATATCTATTTTTACTTTAATTGTTGCCTTTGCTTCACAATGTTGACAATACAACTCACCCATATGAATTGGCATGTACCATATGCTCATGACCTCATCATCCACATCATTTCCATATTAAAGAAATTAAAAACCAACCCATCATCCACCAATAATATAATATATATATATATATATATATATATTCAACAGAAAATCAATATTGAGATAAATTAAAACTTATATCTTTCTGGATATATTTTTTCCGTCGTCATTTTAAAAATTTGTGTGACAAGTTAAACACGACTATATTTAATTTATGTGAGATCAATGTTTCTATCTGACAATGTAGACCGTTAGGAACATTTATTTTGATCTATATTAGGTTTTTAAATGACCTTTTAATTGGTTTTTGCTTGATCAAATTAATGGGTTCAATAGCTTGTTTGCTCAACCATTAATAAACAATGTTTGTTTTTGGCTTATTAGTTAAGCAATGACTAGAAATGGCTGAATTGGATAGGTCACAATATATCATGTTATCTATGTTAAACCATCTTATTCAAACCATGTATTAATAGAAAACATATACGCCCCAAATATATCTATCATTATTTATGACATTGGCCATTTATTAATTACATCATCGATCAAATATATCTGTCATTATATAGGATAGAACCATCATGACATTTCGGGCGTTACTTCAAGTTCTTAACGTATTTATGTGTCGTTTACTTGATGTGAATAAAAAATGAAGGTGTAACCCGTGAATCGAAAAGAAGGAATGAGAAAGAGGTGATATATATATATATATATATATATATATATGAAATTAAGCAACGGGTTTTTTAGCTTAAAAATCTTTATTGGATTTTTCCAGGTGTTATTGTATCGTTGTTTTTATGTCATTGTTTGAATCACAACCTACATTAATGATGACATGGATGGAAATCAACATTTCTAGAATTGTGAAAGATGACATGTTATTTATTATTTTGTAATAAAAGCTTGTAGGAATAAAAAGAAATGGAAACACAAGCTTTATGTTAGAGGGGATATCATCATCATCAACAAGAGTGATATCATCATCATCAACAAGAAGAGGAGAAGAAGAATTGCGTGAAGGCTCACAACAAGACATTTACCCGCCCACACCTCCTCCACCTCCTTCAACTTCCTCCACTAGGAGGAGAAAGGGGATTCCTCATAGGGCACCTTTTGGATCCTAATTATATATATATATATATATATATATATATATATATATATATATATACAAAGAAGTAAATTACTCAATTACCCTTTCAAAAAGCAAAGGAAACAAATGCCCCTTCAAGTCTCCTACTTTATACAACTCATCAACATTGACAATTTGTTTCACCAAATACATACCCATCTTTGGCATTGCGTCCCCAAGCCTTTATAGGCTATCATTTATATGTTTCTAGTTCAAGAAAGTAGTATATGAGGTATTCCGTTCGATGATGCGTACAACCATATAACGTGTTACATGTAAAGAGTAAACGTAATTTCTTGACCTCATATATTGCTGTATTTTTTATTTTCGTTTTTTAATTTCTTGAATTTGAATAGTTCTAAAATGAATCAAGTTATATATATATATATATATATATATATATAAAGATTATTTAAATATAGATTGATGTAGAAGTATCAACAAAAGAGTTGGTATAGCGATTGGGGGGGTTGGGGTTGAGGGGTCCCAAGTACAAAACAAAAGGTCTTGTTGGGTGAGGCCATAAGCCAATAATTCATAATTGTTATTTATAGTTGAGAGGTGTAGATGCAATTAAGCAAATCTCTTTTGTGGAGTCCATTTTATAATTTTCATTGGCCCCCCAACCCACATGGGCCATTTACCAAAAACAAAACCTTTTTCTTATTTAATTTCATATGCACCAAGCAAAAAGTTGGGTAAAAGTCTTGTTTCTTTGATGGAACCTAGTTTGGTTGGCTCAATGAATTTGGCTATCAATTTCTATATTTCTTTACATTTTTTGAACCTACTTTTGATTATTTCTATAATCCAAATGATTAGTTTCTCATTTAAAGATTTATGCCCCTTTTAAAACACTAGTAGAACAAGAAATATACTAAGTTAGTTTTTATCAACTTATATGATAAGCTAATGCTCGACTATGGAAAATGTGTACATATCGTTTAGTTGGTTCTCCTAAACTACACTTTGGCCTTCTATGGCTTCAGATTAATTCTCTAAACCTGGATTAGTCGTGTGGTAGTCAAGATTGATATCACACCATTTGGAAGACGCTCCTCAAGTTTGATCGGGTTTCCACTCGTCTTTGGTTTCATAATGTCCTAAAGATATTATTAGCTTAATAACTTTTAAATCAAATTTAAATCATAATGAAAGTCATTGGTAGCCTACAACTTAAGATTTATAAGAGCTCATAAATCTTACTTTTTATCCATGTAAGGTGGGTTGTCACAACCCCCATCCAGGTAAATGATCTCACAAGCTTACAAATTACTTTCCATCTATGTGAGACAAATTGTTATGAAATCCCTACTCAAGTTCTTGACGTCCTTGTTAGGCCCATCCAAGATCCTCCTTCTTCATTGATAATATGAGATTCTTCTAAGATGCTAGCTACAAGTCTTCACTTGAAATTAAGGTAGCTATATGAGCTTTAACATTTCTTTCCTACCTAGGTCTAGGAAATGCTTGATGTTGCCTCATGAATTAGGTTTCAACACAGTTGGTGAGAATGTTGGCATGGTAACTACGTTAAATTTATTGATATTTTAGTTAGGTTTTGTTTTGAGAAATAATGAAACTTATGACTACAAGATGCTTAAAAGGGACTTGTCCCTCTCGCTCGGACTACTCATTCAAAAGAAAGTCGTTTAACCACATATTGCACGCCAAATACTGGCTTTTATCAATTTTAAATTTTTTGATAGTTATCAATATAACATAACAATAAGAAGCTAAAAGATCGGCATTTGTTCAAAATAGAATTAGAGTAATGACTTACAAAATTTAACAATGGATTGAAGCAGATAATAAGAAATATAATTATAGAAAACACATACTTTTGCATTGCATGCAAAATTATCAAAATAGATGTATCTTATTTCAAAACTTAATTCATCATTTTAGTCATCACTTTCAAACCCCAATAACTACGTTATGAACCAAACTAAATAGAAAGGGAAATTGGGGATTGTTCGGTATTTTAAGTTTGTCGAATGTTTATGGCTGCTTCTCTAGTGGTGGAATCTCTTTGAAATTCTTGTGCTTTACCTTCTAATTAATAAGGGGACCATTATGGTTATATTATTTTGAAAATTTATAAATCACTTAACAAACCCTTACGTTGGGCCATACCTAGATGTAGACTCGACCATACGAGACCAACAATTTACGTACTTTTAACAATGCCAAATTTTAAAGACCAAATTCTTTAATGCATCTAGCACTTGCTATAGACTTCTATAAATTCCCCTTTCTTTGTGGCCTACATCAAAATGTGGGGCTATGCTAACTAGGAAGACTATCCTAGCTACTTCTAATTCCCAACAAAAAATGGAGCATCGTATATACAAGGGCACACTTGGGCAAGGTCATTGTAATATGTGTTTATATTTTTGGCAAACATCGTATCTTTTACGCTTATTAAAAGAGGTGATATGATAAGATATGCATACCTACGTATTTACACACACATACACATATACATATTTACATATTGATGGAAGTTCCTTTAGGAACCTATAATTGAATATAGGAACCCGGGAACCATCCATGACGCGGTATGTGTCCATATTCAGAATGAATATTAATCATGAATAACCCATGAATGATGAATACGGAAGTGTTATTCATCATGAACTACACATTATGATGAATATGATTGTGTTATAGACATGCTATTCATCATCAATCACACATTCATAATGAATATGGATGTATTATAGACTTGTTCTTCGTCATGAATTGCATATTCATGATGAATACTACGTCTTCCACGTGTTATGTTGTGGGCGATCCCAAATTCCTATTTATGCATATGACAGTATATACACTACCATTAATTTTAATAGTGTAAATCGACCGATACTTGTTAGAAACTTGGAAAGTTGGATTAAAGATTGTTAAATCTTTAAGGAAAAAACAATAAGAAAGAACATAGTAATGTAAAATAGCTAATACAAGAAATAATTTTTGATTCAGAGAGAAGGTAAAAAGTAGTAAGTTATATGTGTATATGAATAGTTTACATGGTTAAATACATACAAACATACATGATACAACGATAGATGTAGGATTTTAAGAATATAGTGCATGCAATTATTTTAAATAAAATATAATAAATTGTATTGTAAAGAATGCTATTATTTCACATAAACGAGTCGATTCACAATTGGAGAAGGATATTCTATTGTGCTTTTGAAAATCATGGTCCAAACCCTCTTGACAACACTAACAAAAGTAGAAGATTTGCACTACAATCCTGAAAACTTCAATCGATGAACAATTTCGTCAGAAATCTGTCGTCGAAGTAATCTCTGTCGAAAACCTGTCCAAGTCTAGAAGTATGTTGGTTAAAACTTGGTCGGAGAAGATGTCACCGACAATTTTTTTTATTACAAATATCAGGGACAGATTTTTGACAAACCTAATTCCACAAAATTAAAGATTTCCTTTAATTCACTTTTACCAATGGATTAATAAGGGCTCTCATTACCGATGGATCGTTGAGTACTGACGTTACTGATGGATTTCAATTGTCATCAATTACGGACAGATTTTTGACTCCTCTCCAACAACCTCTATCACCAAATATTACCAACGAGCATGTATTCATGACAAACTATCCAGTAGTAATATTTGGTTTTAAAAAATGTTTTGCAGTTTAATGGATCTTCCACCTCTTTGATAGGTTGGTTAAGAGAAAAAACTACTTCACTACACCAAAAGTGGGTTTATAAGATGATAATGGATTTGCAAGTGTCCCAATATACTACTTTATAAGACTTCAGTTTATATGACCTAAGTTTACATGACCAAATGATAAAACTTCCTACCTACTAGTGATATAATAAGTTTATTGGACGCTTTTGGGCATTTAAACAAGTTTTTAGGACAATTTTTTAAAAAAGCATCACATGAATTATTTTATCGGACAAATTTTCAAATAATGCCCTATAAAAAGAGTGTCCTATATAAAATGTGTTTATAGGATAGTTCTTAGAAGTGCCCTATAAGAGGGCTAATACAATGCTTTATTTTAAAAATGTCCTAAAAAACTTATTAAGACGTCAAAAAGCGTCTATAAACATATTATAATGTACACTTTTAGGTAAGACACTACCATTTGATCCTATAAACTTTAGACTTAGGGGTTGTTTATTTACCATTTATTAATGTCATTGTGATAACCGGGTCCTGGTTATTACCCAAGCTATTGTTTATGTGAATTAATTGTTTATGTGGATACATGCTTACATAGGTTAAAATGCGTAAGTATGTGTATTTTATGCATAAGGATATATGCATAGTATGTGGATATATATATATATATATGTGTGTGTGTGTGTGTGTGTGTGTGTGTGAGTGTGTGCATGATATTATTATGTATGCATGTGTGTATGTACTTATACATGCATGGCTGAGTTTAATTGCATGCATAATGTGGGTGAAGGCCTGGTTGGCTGACTTTCTATATTTAAAAATTTTAAATAGGGACTTTGGGATTTGGGGGAAATTTTCTTCTTCCTAGGGATTTTTGGAGAGCAATTAGAAGAAGGCTGTCCGATTTACAAGTTTGAAGCCAAAAAGGGATTTTCAGTCTTTCTAAACTTATAAGATGAGTATTTCTTTTAAAAGTCTCTTTTAAACTTTGGTTGATTATTTTAGAAAGAACTACCTACTATCTATAAAATCTGTTTGTGCAATTTAGAGTTTTATCCAGATAAGAGGTGACCGGATTGTTTCTAAACTGGTCATAGTATTGTCCGAATTACTCTTAAACCGGATAAGAGGTGTCCGTTTATTTATAAATTGCTTAAGTGTTGTGCGATTTAGGGTGTTAGTGAGAATTTAAACTATATAAATCGGACGAAGGTGTTTGAACGGAGAAGTATGAGTACGACCAAGTATTATGCGATTTAGCCTTAAATAGCTTAAGGGTCGTGCGGATTAGTCATAAACCGATCACGTATTGAGCGGTTTAGTTTTAAATCGATCATGTGTTGTTAGGATTGCCTTAAATCGGACGAGTCATGTGGTTTAGTTTTAAGTCGATCATGTGTTGTCCGGATTGCCTTAAACCAGACATGAGTCATGCGATTTAGTCTTAAATCGACCAAGTGTTGTCCGGATTAGTATATCGGACAAGAAGGGACAGTGTTGTCCGGATTGTATATCCGG
>NC_037528.1:41728246-41734670 GCF_001531365.2 Cynara cardunculus var. scolymus | reverse complement strand
TATTTTATAAATAGAACTGAGGTTCTTGAGTTTATTCTATTATACATATCATTGAGGGCTGCATTATTTGATTGTATTGCAAATATTTCTGAGCATAGTTACTTTATTATATGTTGGTGTTCATTATCCTGTATTTGCAAAAGAAGGGATTTACTCAGTAGACCCTTCTGGTCTAACCCTCATTTTTTGTTTTAAAAATATGCAATGTAGGAACGACTGGGGCCAGGGATAATAAGGGGAAAGGGAAAATGTGATTATTTTCCAAATTCTGATATCTGCTTTTGAAGATCTGCATAAGATTGCTTATTTTTGAAGATACATGTGATAGTACAAGATTTGTTTTGGAATTTTTCATATGTAGATTTTGTACATATAAGAATCCTTGTACCAGTGGGACCTTGTGATGTAAACTATGTTTCTATGTAATGAAATATGTGTTATATGGAAATGTGGTGTTTGGGGTGTTACAAAAGTGGTATCGGAGCCTTAGTTTAAGAGATTTAGGTATTCAAAGCATGATGCTTAGACTTAAACTGTCATTTGCATGTTAAGAGTCCCGAACATAATTAGTGTCACTGGGAATAAAATATAATGAGTTAAAGAGGGTAGTATGTAAGGTGAATTCGAATTACAAATGGCCAATGTAATTATGAATTTACAGGTACATACCTATACTCAGATAACATATTATATTTGGGAATATGAATACGTGATATTTAATACTAAAATATCTGCAAATGTCTATCGATCGCGAAGATCAGAAAGAATTGCCCGCCCTGAATCTGAAGAAAGGGAGGAATCTCCCGTTAATCCACCAACCTATGCTTCAAGGAGTAGAGGTCGTGGAAGGGGTAGGGGTAGAGGTCGAGGAAGGAGTCAGATTCCTGAGAGGAGTCAGGCTGAGGTTCGCCTTGATCAAGGGGAATCTATTTCTGGAAATGCTCATCAAGAATAGAGGCAACAACATGAATTTATAACAAGAGATGTTTTGGCAGAAGAAATGGGGAAACTGAGAGAAACCTTGAAATCCATTATGGGACTGCCAGCTAGAATAGAAACCGAGCGAGTTGGAATTAATCTTCCAGCTCCTTCAGCAGGCAGCAATAACCGGGGAAGAGACATAAGGATGTTTCTGACATGTAAACCTCTAACCTTTTCAGGAGAAAGAGATCCAGTTAAAGCAATGTGCTGGATAAAAGAGATTGAGTCGGTATTTAACACTAGTAGGTGTTCTGAAGAAGATAAGGTTAGATTTGTAGTATCTATGCTCAAATCTAATGCCTTATATTGGTGGGATATGGAGTCCTCGGCACAACCAAATATACTGCAAACCATGTCTTGGAAAGAATTTGTGAATAAATTCAAAACACAATTCTGTCCTACGACTGCAGTAAGACAGATGGAAGAAGATTTTCTTAAGCTGGAGAAAGGGAGTATATTTGCGCGGGATTATACCGAGAAATTTATTGAGTTTTCCCATTTTGCTGAACATTATGTTTCTTCAGAGTCTAGAAAGGTGGAAAGGTATATTTGGGGATTGAAACCCTCTATCCAGGAATTCGTGATTGCAATGAACCCTGATACTTTCTCTTTAGCCGTGAATGCTGCCGAAGTTATTGAAAGAAACAAAAATCGGCAAGGTGAAGAGAAATTTGTTGATAAAAGAAAATGGGAAGGATCTTCAGTCAATTTTCGAAGACCCAAGTTTATTGAAACAGATAACCGCGCTCCACAGCTGCCACCTGTTAGAACCTGTCCGCAATGTCAACACGTGCATCAGGGAAATTGTCCGTCTGAACCAAAGAGATGTTATCATTATGGGGAGACAGGACATTTGTCAAGGGACTGCACTACACCCAAAAGATGTTTTCAGTGCAATTCACTTGACCACATCCGACCAAATTGTCCACAATTGAGAGCTCCTCGTTTGACATTAGGAGGAAATGCTCCCAGTATTCGTGGAAGGCCTAGTGCATCAAGGGGAGGTCAGAGTGGAGCCAAAGATAGATCGTTCCAAATGAAAAAGAACGAGGCAGCAGCAACCCCAAATGTGGTAAAAGGTACCTTTCTTCTGAATTCTATACGTGCTAAGGTGTTGTTTGATTCTGGTGCAAAATTTTCATTTGTATTACCATCATTTGGTCAATCTGCATGCTTGAATTCTGTGCTCCTTGATGACAAATTAGTAGTTGACACTGCTAATAGTCAAGAGTCTGTTACTAGAGTATTCAATAATTGTATTATTGCTATTGAGGGGTGTGAGTTACCGATTCGACTGTTTCATGTGCCAATGAAAGAGTTTGATGTAGTGGTGGGTATGGACTAGTTAGCAGAACATCACGCCAGTATTGTTTGTAATAAGAAGATGATCAGAATTACTCTGCGAGATCAAGGAATAGTTATTATTTATGGTGATCGTCAGGATCATCATACTAGTTTACTATCTGTGATGAAAGCCCGAAATCTATTCGGAAGGGATGTCAGGGGTGTTTGGCATATGTTATTGATGCAAAGAAAGAAAAAGGGAAGCAGGAATTGATTCCAATCATTAATGAATACCCATAAGTCTTTTCAGAGGATTTGTCTGGATTACCGCCTGATCGAGTCATTGAATTCCGGATTGATCACATACCTGGGGCAGCACCAGTGGCCAAGGCACCGTATAGATTGGCTCCTTCGGAATTGGAAGAGTTGGTTACTTAGTTGAAGGATCTGACTGATAAAGGATTCATTAGACCCAGCACTTCACCTTGGGGTGCTCCGGTCTTATTTGTCAAGAAGAAAGATGGATCTATGCGAATGTGTATAGACTATCGAGAATTGAATAAATTGACCATCAAGAACAAGTATCCTCTGCCAAGGATTGATGATTTGTTTGATCAACTGGTAGGAGCAAGTTATTTCTCCAAAATCGATTTAAGGTCGGGGTATCATCAGCTTAAAGTCAGGGAGGAAGACGTTGCTGCAACTGCTTTTCGAACCAGGTATGAGCATCATGAATTTCTAGTTATGCCATTCGGCTTAACTAATGCGCCCACAACTTTTATGGATTTGATGAATAGGGTATGTAAGGAATATCTTGATAAATTTGTTATTGTATTTATCGATGATATTCTTATATACTCTAAGACTGAAGAAGAGCACGCGGAACATCTTCGCCTGATACTGGAATTGTTGAAAAGAGAAAAGTTGTATGCCAAGTTATCCAAATGTGAGTTCTGATTAAGGGAAGTCCAATTCTTGGGTCACGTTATCTCAGAAGCAGGGGTGAAGGTAGATCCAGCCAAAATAGAAGCAGTTGAAAAATGGAAAGCTCCAAAGACTCCTTCTGAAGTCCGAAGCTTTTTGGGACTGGCAGGCTACTACCGTAAGTTCATTCAGGACTTTTCTAAGATACCGTGCCATTAACCAAATTGACTCGGAAGAATATTAAGTTTCAGTGGGAAAAAGAACAGCAAGAAGCTTTCCAACTATTGAAGGATCACCTTTGTAGTGTGCCGGTGTTAACCCTACCTGATGGATCCGAAAATTTTGTGGTATACAGTGATGCTTCAAAGTTAGGGTTGGGATGTGTTTTGATGCAGAGAGGAAAAGTGATTTCTTATGCGTCAAGATAATTGAAAGATCATGAGAAGCAATATCCAACTCATGATATAGAGTTAGCTGCGGTGGTATTTGCTCTAAAAATCTGGAGGTATTATCTTCTGGGAACAAAGTGCCAGATTTATACAGATCACAAGAGTCTACAACATCTGTTCAACCAGAAAGATTTAAATATGTGACAACGTTGGTGGATTGAACTTGTTAATGATTATGACTGTGAAATCCTTTACCACCCAAGAAAAGCCAACGTGGTAGCTGACGCTTTAAGTAGAAAAGAAAGGAGCGGGACTATTAAAACTATGGCAATGAGAATAAATTTAGTCCCTGATATCCATAAATAAATTCTGAGATGTCAGAAGGAAGTTATGAAAGAAGATCTTATCAAATCTGAAAGGTTGGGTAAGATGATTTCAACTTTGGAACCAAACAATGATGGAATTATGTGCTTTCAAGGGCGAAATTGGGTACCAAGTTCTGGGAATATCCGGGAAGTTATTTTGAATGAAAGCCATAAGTCCCGTTACTCTATTCTTCCAGGTACCAATAAGATGTATAGGGATTTGAAAACTTTTTATTGGTGGCCCGGATTGAAGAAAGATATAGCCAGATATGTAGAACAATGTTTAACGTGTCTACAGGTTAAGATCGAGCATCAGAAACCATATGGAAGCCTTCAATCTTTGGAGATTCCTGTATGGAAATGGGATCACATTACAATGGATTTCGTCATGAAGTTACCTCGAACTCCAAAGGGGTATGACGCGATCTAGGTAATTGTTGATCGCCTATCTAAGTCAACATATTTTCTACCAATAAGAGAGGGATACTCTCTAGAAAAGCTGGCACAGATTTATATTAAAGAGATTGTAACCAGACATGGTGTTCCATTGTCTATTGTTTCGGATAGAGATAGTCGTTTTACCTCAAAGTTTTAGGAGAGTTTGTAGAAAGGTATGGGGTCTGAAATTTGGTTAAGTACAACCATCATCCAAAACTGACGGGCAAAGTGAAAGAGCTATCCAGACTCTCGAAGACATGTTGAGAAGCTGTTTCGTTGACTTCGAGGGATCATGGGAAAATCATTTGCCATTGATAGAGTTTGCGTATAATAATAGTTACCATTCCAGCATCCAAGCGGCATCATATGAAGTATTGTATGGACGTAAATGTCGAACGCCGTTGTGTTGGAACGAGGTAGGTGAAAGGCAGTTGATGGGTCCTGAAATTGTTCAAAAAACTTTAGACAAGATTGAACAGATCCGTGAAAGAATCAGAAAAACACAAGATCGCCAGAAAAGTTATGCTGATAATCGCCGAAAGCCGATTGAATTTTGCGTGGGTGATTTTGTGATGTTGAAAGTTTCGCCATGGAAGGGTGTCATCAGATTTGGGAAGAAGGGTAAGCTCAGTCCGAGGTATGTTGGGCCGTTCAGAATATGTAAACGAATCGGGCTAGTGGCGTACCAGTTAGAACTACCAGAAGAACTAATAGAAGAACTAAGTCTTATTCACAACACTTTTCATGTATCGAATTTACGGAAATGATTAGCTGATCCGAGTCTCGCTGTACCATTACCAGAGGTCAAACTGGACAGTAAACTGAATTTTATGGAAACACCAGAAGCCGTGATTGACCGAAAGATTAGGATGTTGAGAAATAAGGAAATCAGTCTGGTTAAAGTACAGAGGAAGTTTCACAAAGGACCAGAAGCGACTTGGGAATTGGAATCAGAAATGAGAGCAGATTATCCATGGCTCTTTGATTAAAGGAATTCCGGGACGAAATTTTTTTGAAGGGGTAGATAATGTGATAACCGGGTCCTCGTTATTATCCAAGGTATTGTTTATGTGAATTAATTGTTTATTGGATACATGCTTACATGGGTTAAAATGCGTAAGTATGTGTCTTTTATGCATAAGGATATATGCATAGTATGTGGAGATATATATATATATATATATAAATATATATGTGTGTGTGAGTGTGTGCATGATATTATTATGCATGCATGTGTGTATGTACTTATACATGCATGGCTGAGTTTAATTACATACATACATGTGGGTGAAGGCCTGGTTGGCCGACTTTCTATATTTATAAATTTTAAATAGGGACTTTGTGATTTGTGGGAAATTTTCTTCTTCCTGGGGATTTTTGGAGAGCAATTAGAAGAAGGCTGTCCGATTTACAAGTTTGAAGCTAAAAAGGGATTTTCAGTCTTTCTAAACTTATAAGGTGAGTATTTCTTTTAAAAGTCTCTTTTAAACTTTGGTTGATTATTTTCGAAAGAACTGCCTACTATCTATAAAATCTGTTTGTGCAATTTAGAGTTTTATCCGGATAAGAGGTGACCGAATTGTTTCTAAACCGGTAATAGTGTTGTCCGGATTACTCTTAAACCGGATAAGAGGTGTCCGATTTATTTATAAATCACTTAAGTGTTGTGTGATTTAGGGTGTTAGTGAGAATTTAAACTATATAAATTGGACAAAGGTGTTTGAACGGAGAAGTATGAATACGACCAAGTATTGTGCGATTTGGCCTTAAATAGCTTAATTTTCGTGCGGATTAGTCATAAACCGATCATGTATTGAGCGGTTTAGTTTTAAATCGATCATGTGTTGTCCGGATTGCCTTAAACAGGACGAGTCGTGTGGTTTAGTTTTAAATCGATCATGTGTTGTTCAGATTACCTTAAACCGGACATGAGTCATGCGATTTAGTATTAAATCGACCAAGTGTTGTCCGGATTAGTATATCGGACAAGAAGGGACAGTGTTGTCCGGATTGTATATCCGGGTGATTTATATTTGATAATTT
>NC_037528.1:41695813-41727471 GCF_001531365.2 Cynara cardunculus var. scolymus | reverse complement strand
GCAGATATATTTTATAAATAGAACTGAGGTTCTTGAGTTTATTCTATTATACATATCATTGAGGGCTGCATTATTTGATTGTATTGCAAATATTTTTGAGCAAAGTTACTTTATTATATGTTGGTGTTCATTACCCTGCATTTGGAAAATAAGGGATTTACTCACTAAACCCTTCTGGTCTAACCCTCACTATCTGTTTTAATAATATGCAATGCAGGAACGGCTGGGGCCAGGGATAATAAGGGGAAAGGGAAAATGTGATTATTTTTCTAATTCTGATATCTGCTTTTGAAGATCTGCATAAGATTGCTTATTTTTTAAGATACATGTTGTATTACATGTGATAGTACATGATTTGTTTTGGAATTTTTCATATGTAGATTTTGTACATATAAGAATCCTTGTACTAGTAGGACCTTGTGATGTAAACTCTGGTGGGACCTTGTGATGTAAACTATGTTTCTATGTAATAAAATATGTGTTATATGCAAATGTGGTGTTTGGGGGTGTTACAATCATTAAGAGGCTAGGATCTGAATTGGTCAGACTTAGAAACTATTTGACTGTTGGTAAATGGTTTGTTGCAGGATGATTTAGCGGTCAGAATGATTAAGAGCCTCTTATGATATACTACAAAATGAAATATGGTTGTTTGGTAGTAGTTCAAAATGAAATTAGGGCTTTGAATGGTTCAAGAAGGCCTAAGATACAAAATCATTCAGAGGGCTTTAGAACCATTAAGAGGCAAACATTTTTTTTTTGCCAAACAAGATTCACCTCTTAGCGATTCAGATATTGTCTCTTAATGAAACTATTAAGAGGTAAACAAACATCCCCCTAATCTTGTTTGGCAAGACTTTTTAAAAAATTCTGAATGGTATTAATCTCTTAATCACTCGTGCATATATCCCAACCCCATATGATTCAGATCCCAAATTTTTTAATGTTATCCCTCACCTTCTCATTCTCTAGGTACAATCCATTGATTTAGTCTATCTCTTGATTTGCGGTCTGTCTCTCGATTTTTGATTCACCCCTTACTCTTATCGTTTCCCTCTAGTTGATCGAACCAACAATCACACAAGGAACCAACCTGTCGCACTTGTTGAAGAACCAACTGTAGCACCTGTTGAAGAACCGATTGTAGCACCTGCTGAAGAACCGATTGTAGCACCTGTTGAATACACAACGTTCGATTCAAGGTACCATATCTCAACTTTAGTATGTTTTTAACGATTCAACTTTCATTTGTATATCTTTAGTGATTTGAGTTTAAACCTAATGTTTTACTTGTTCTTTTGACATTATTGTAGTACATAAGAAAAAAAGCTATCGTTTTGATTTCTACTGTTTTTTTCTACTATTTTGATTACTACTATTTACACAAAATACATCCTCTTACTGTTTTGTTAATGGAAAAGCAAATGCAGTAGACATACAGTTCCATTGTTATAGTTCGATTTGGAAGTTCCAAAAATATTAGACACAAATACATCCCTTTACTGATTCCTACTGTTTAATTTGTGGCATTTGTTAATGGAAAAAAGGTGCCATTTTTGGGAGTTCTATTGTTATAGTTCCATTGTTATAGTTCAATTTTGAAGTTCCAAAATGATTAGACACAAATACAGATGCCAAATAAAGTTACATTGTGGTTTCATTGTTATAGTGATTATTGTTAATGGAAAAAAGTTCCATTTGGGATTGTTATAGTTCAATTTGGGAGTTCTAAAAAGATTAGACACAAATACAAACACCAAAAAAAGTTACATTGTGGTTCCATTGACTCCACAACGCTACCTCCAATCTCTTTGATTACTTTGGTTTCACCTACTGATAAATGGGTGTTTGCAATAGATGAAATACAAACCTCTAATCCCTTTTGCTAAAATGAATAATACAAGTAGCTTGGCTTAAATAAAATAAAGACCAAACTTCATCATTGAACCAAGAAGAAACAACATCCTTACTCCAATCCAACATAATTGCATAAATGTCGCCATAGGTTTTGAAA
Organism: Cynara cardunculus var. scolymus; assembly: GCF_001531365.2. Classification (NCBI taxonomy): domain Eukaryota; kingdom Viridiplantae; phylum Streptophyta; class Magnoliopsida; order Asterales; family Asteraceae; genus Cynara; species Cynara cardunculus. Next base: position 41,725,457 of record NC_037528.1, on the reverse strand, counting down.
ACAAATCAATAATATGAAAAACAAAGAGCTTATAAAGTAGTAGGATTAAAATGTCGACTTCTATATCAAACCATCCATGAAGTACAACAAATAGGAAAATAATGGTGTTAAATGCATTCAAATTAATCATATTCAACATGAATTTGAGAGGTACTTGTTTGACAACGGAAAGTCAAATGTATAAACTTAAGACCAGTATCTAGGTGATTTCTAGGTACTTTTAACATTTTTGTTATTGGTAATTTGATAATGGTATAGATTATAGCAAGCATTAACCCCATTGATAGCTTCTACTTTTAATGATATAATGCTTTTGATAGCTTATACTTTGGATAAGGAGTTCTAAACTATTTGTTCTATATGGTCATTTGTTTGAATTTCAATCTTGATTTGCTAAATGTCGTTCTTTTTAAGGTATAGACATTGTTGATGAGGGTTCACAACCAAAAAGACGTAGAATAAACTGGAAAAACGAGAGTGTGGTGGGAACGTTTCTTGAAACATGTATACATGAGGTCATTATACATGGACATGGAGGCACCAGTCTTAATCCGCATTCATGGAAGAATATTATGAAGAAGCTTAAAAACAAACATAACTTTGTCGAATATCAAAAACAATTGAAAAACCATTTTGATCATTTGATAGCAAAATACAATGCATGGACGAGAGTGAATAACAAAACGGGCAACATGTATGAACCAATAACTAATACGTTTAATTAAACTGATGAAGAGTGATTGATAGAAATTGAGGTATCTTTATAATTTTATACTAGTTTGCATTTTGGTATCTTTGTAATTCTGTTTATATAATCTTTTTTAAACTAGAGAAGAAAATATGTAGAACCAATCAGGAGGACAAGACTGCTTTTTCTTGATCTTTATGTTCAACTATTTGATGGAGTACAAGTAATAGGAACTGAAAGTCATGGGCCACGTTATAGTATTCCCGACATCTCTTACCCACTTTCTGATCACTCAAGTGAAGATGTTGAGGTAGTTCTTAATACTCAACAAATCCCGACCCAAACTTTAGGACAAGCGTATGATTCTCGTCCAAGTACCCAAAGCAAAAAGCGAAAAGGTAAACAAGCAAGTAAGTAACAAGTTGACGAAGACATGTCTAAGGCCGTGAAAGAAATTATGGAAAAGTATTCAAATGATGTGCCTGTTTGGAAAAGTTGGATGAACTTGGATGGGGAACAAATCACCCGCTTTGTAGCTACTTTTATCTTTAGTGAGAGTGCCGACTATAGGAAAGTATGGTTGCGTTTAATATCGAAAGGTTGTGCAGGTTGGGTTAGGATGATAGAACAAAAGTTCAGGATTGTGTAGTTGGAGCATATTATGCTTTTGAACATTGTGTTTTGATATGATGCTAGCTTTTGAATGATATTTTGCTTTTGAAAACATAATTTTTGGTTGGTGCAACTATTGAACATGCTTTTGAATGATGTTAACTTTTGAATGGAGATGTTTCTTTGATATTATGTTAACCTTTCATCCATATTTTGTAATCTTTTTATTTGCAAGGTGCTCTATGAATGTTGAGGAAGAATTGTTGCTTTTGTTACTCTTTTGGTTATAATTGAAACAAAAAACTACATCAAGAATCAAAAGAATAATAGATAACACTTCATTGTTGACCGGGCATGCGTATTGTGTAGAACTATTAAATGGCTCAAATACGCAATGTCTTGAGTTGATGCGTCTTTCTCTTGATGCTTATATACTATTATGCAACCATTTTAAACAAAAGAATTGGTTGCAAAATAGTAGGAATGCAAGTGTTAAGGAGAAGATGACAATTTTGTTTGACAATTATAGGTCACAATAAAGGCTATAGAATGATTAAAAGAAGATATCAACACTCAACGGAGACTATCAATAGATATTTTCGTCAAGTACTTCGAGCAATGATGAGATTTGCTAGAGAAGTTGTGGGACCAATGCCCAATGAAGAAACCTCCAACATATCAGAACGACAAAAAAATTGGAGAAGAATATTTCTGATATGTTTTCAAGTATATAACTTGCAAAATCAAAACGTAGATAAAACGTTCCTTATATTTTATATATTTTTTAATAAAGGGGCAATAGGTGCATTGGATGGGACTCTCATACATGCAGTTATGCCTGTCGATCAAGAAGCTCGTTATAGGGGCAGAGGAAGAGGTGAATGTTATCCAAACATTTTAGCGATTTGTGGTTTTTATATGGTATTCACTTATATTTGGATTGGATGGGAGGGCATAGCACATGATGCTAGAATTTTAAGAGAAGTAGCATTGAACCTACCTTTTGGCTTTCTATTTCCTTCACCTGGTATTTATATTTTTTACTTAATATTAAATATAATATATTTCTTATACATTTACTTAATAATAACTTTTTCTTACATGTTAAATGTAGAAAAATATTAACTTTGTGATGCTACATATGCCAACACTCGTGGATTTTTTTTTGACTCCAACGCAATACAAGATACTGGCTAGCTAATTTTCAACGTCGACGAGTGTTGAACAAAGAAAAAATATTCAATCATGCCTACACACAACTCAGAAATATTATCGAGCGTGCTTTTGGTGTATTGAAAGCAAGATTCCTAATTTTGAAATAAATGACCCCTTATCCTTTTCAAATACAAAGAAACATTGCAATTGCTTGTTTCTCGATCCACGACTTTATAAGAAGATGCAATATTGTTGGTCCCAGCCGGATCTACAAGAGTAAAGGTAACAGTTTGTGGAAGGGGAGGGGGTGAATACAAACATAGTAGCTTTCACTTTTTAAACTCCTTTATTGATAAAGAAGATAAATACATAATTTTACAAATTGTTTGTAGAAAAGATAAGATACATAACTTATCTAAACAATCAAAGAAACACAAGATACATAAAGCAAGAAAGAAAAGATTTGCTAAAAGAAAAGGTTAAGAAGTCTTGTGCTCGGGAAGAAGCCTTTACTTAGGTAGAGAGTTGATCTTCAAGAAGTAAGAATTCTTGGCATCAGTTTGCTTCTTCTTGTTGGAGTGAGTGGTAACTGAGAAGGAAGAGCTTCTCAGCTATTTATACCTAGTCAGACGGTACAAAGCACGTGGCAAGCTTCTAGAGGTGAGTTTGTCCTTTGTTCCAGATATACATGCTTTTGCCATATATGAATAGTAATCTTTCACAAAGTAGGTAAGTACACTTCGTAAGATAAAAAGATCATCATCAAATCACTGAGAGAGAAGATCAACAAATATACAAGATCAATTATTCATGGCTTATGACAATGACCCCATGTTCATCAATGAATCACAAGAACAAATTGGCGGAGGCGAGGAAAAAGAGATAAATGCAACGCCTTGAGTCCCTAAGACAATGAGTACATGGATAATTTGCGTAATGAGATTTCAAATCAATTGGTGTTAAATGCTTCAAATTAGATGTTGTACTCAACATATTGGTTTTTATCTTGCGTTTCATGTGATGTTTTGTTATGCCAAAACTTGAATAAACAATTGTTATGCTTGTTTGGATTGATATGATATCATGCATTGGCTTGGACCATCAATTATTTTCTATTTTTCATTTAGAAATTTCCATCAAAACTTTTGTCAGACGTTAATTTTCATTAAACACAATACTCGGGGTAAGTGGTAATTTTATGTCATTCAGACTGTTTTCCAAACAACCATTTTCTATCTAACACTAAATCATATAGAGTCTCTTAATTATTCTGACCACTTAATTATTCTCCATTCAATCATCCAGTATTTGCCAAACAACCCCTTATAAAGGGATCTATTAGGACACTTAGACATTGCTAGCATATAAATCAGTTTTTATTATAGTATTCCAAAATTATATTATTGTATAAGTTATGCATAACCTATTTATAATGCATGCTAAAGTTGACTCATATAGTTTAACATCTCATGATAATGCCCTTAATGTTATGTAAGGCTGAAATTCATCTGGAAGTTGTTGTCCTTGAAGATGTAGTCTAGAATAATATTCAAGTTTTTGTTCTAGTTTAGAAGAAGGAACACTGAAGATTTCCTTAGTACTTGCTGAGCTTCTTGCTTCAATGCTCATATTTTTATATAAATAGATATTTTGAAAATACTTAAGTTCTTCTTACCTTTATCTTCGATGTAGGTTGAATTTATTTTGTTTTAAAGATTTGAGACTTAATCGGGTGTCAAAAGAGATAGTTGCATTAGGTAAGCATCGTCTCTCACTTGGGTGAACATTCGGTGAGCGCTAAATATATACAAATGTTAAACATATTACATGATAGAAATGAAACAAAAATAACTAAGTAATGGGGTAAGTTATCATCAAAGCACTGAGTAAGGTTCAACAATCTCCCCCTTAATAATGATGACAAAGCTATTAGTTTAAGACACTAGGTTAAGACACTTTGAGAAATAAGATTCATGAACTGAGTGTCATACTATCAGTTTTCAGGGATGTTTCAAGCACTTAGGTTAAAGCTTTTCACTATATTCAGAGTTACACATACTTAAAAAGAATGATGTAGGATGAACAAGATGGACTTCTATACTAAATTGGTAAATCATCAAGTTCTATAAAACTTGATATAGAAGCACCTACTTTATCTTGTCTTTTATTTAACTCTATTCAGATCTTTATGTGATAGGCATTACCAACATGGTTAGTTGTATCATAGTAGCTGAGTAGGAAGAAGAGATGTTCCACTAGGGCAATGGATAGTTCAACCATTCTAGACATTTGCTTAAGGCTGGTGCGACTCATCCCTTGTACTTAGGTTTGGACTTCTGGATGGCCTTCATTAATTCCATCTATTCAAAGCAGCCATATCTTTCTCAGTAAGAAGGATAGTTAGTGACATTTAGAGAAACCGTATATGAAGATTGTCAAGGTAACCGCTGGAAAGTTTCCTCTGATTTTTCCAACACATAGTGATTTTTTCCTTTTTCTTAGACGTTGTTCAAATTTCAACTTGCACCATGTGATCTGCTTATCATTTATGTTGTCTTCCTTGACCCTTTCTCTTATAGCTTCTTTCGTCAAAATAGTCTGAGCAGTGATAAGATCTGTTTTTGTGAACTTGCCTTAAGAGTGAGTGTCTGCTGCAAACTTGTTGGTTCTATATTTCTCAATTTTATAGATCTAATTGATAAGAACATAAGAGTGGAAGCAACTTAGATCTATTTAGGCAAGAATAAAAGTGAATGATAAGCATAAAAAATACAACCCTGAGAAGTTAGCCATCATCTTGTTGAATTGACTGAAGAGATAAAGATACACTTGGATTATTCTTCATGGTGCTCACAATTATGTGTATAATTGTATTCAAAATATTACAACAAACAAAGTATGAACTACTATATATAGGCCTATAAAAACTAAGGCAAAGCACTATCCTATGGAATGAGTCCACGTATAAAGTGACCTAACAAACTTTAGGCGGGAACGGTTGAGAACGAGAAGCTTCATACTTGAACATTGCAGGAGATGTTGAGTCCAAAGGTAGATCCAAAGATAGGTTGAGGTCTGCCTTATCGTGTATCATCAGGTTAGGCGTCTGTGGTATATCTTGCAGATTAAGTTCTGGACTTCAACACGTCTTTTTATAATTCTTTTACAAATCAGAATTGGGGTCTAACAATTTCTACCTAAGTATTGAAAAAAGTAATAAAGATATATCTAAGAAAGCAAGAGGATAAACAGTGTCCTCTTTAAAAGATTTAATTAAAGGATAAAAATGATAAGGATAGATGAAAATTATTTACATTTCTGCATCTGGAGCATTCCTATAGATTTTCTAGAAGCGCGTCATGAGTTCTATGTAATTTATCATAGAAGAAACAAGTCTTATGAATTCTTTCTCTAGTTCTATAGAAACCTTCACTATTCCCAAACAATGAAACACTTCTTTCTTCAATAGTTCATTGTCTTGTTTGAGTACTTGAATGACTCCAAGACAAGGAAGAACTTCTTCTATTTTTGTTCAATGTTGTAGACTAATGCTAACAATGATTCTGTTAGAAGTGCAGTTGAATGGATATTCTCAATGTTTTCTTAGAGTTCGTTTGGTGAAGTCACAGAAAGTCTCTGAAATCCTAATTCTAGAGCGAACTGGAAATCTGTTTCAGCTCTAAAGTGACCAACTCTCCCATAGTCTCTTTTATCTCGCCCAGTGCCATGTTAAACTTCTTGGCTTTGTCTAAATTGGCATTTGCATAAGCGCAAAGGTTAATCAGATCCTATAGGTTCAGGTTAAGAAGGTCATTGTCATTGAAGGTGGAGAATTAGTTGTTGGATCTCAATAGTTTACTCGAGGTACATGAAAGCTTTATGGGTGAAGGTTCTGACCTTGGTTCCATGAACCCTTCCGATTCCATGATTTGTAGGAGGTGCAAGCTTTTTCTTACGTCTTCGATTAATTCTGGATGAAGTGTAGGAGGTTCAAGCTCAAGTTCTTTGTCTCCTTCAGAGTATAAATACTTATGGATATTCTCGATAAATACTGGTTCTTGAAAAGACTTAGAAGTAGAGGATCTGAAAGGATCCATCACAAGTCTTATTAAGGATTCCATCTAATCTACGATGGTTTAAGATTTGTCCTCTGAAGGTTTAGGAGCAGAAAAAGACGATGTTGGTTCTGAAGATGATAGAGGTGGCTCTGGAATGTTTTGAGGCCGGGGATGGTTTCTTTGAAGCAGATTCTAAACTAATTGGGATGTCTTGCATAGATAGCTCTTATATTACGGAGATGAGAGAAGCCTTTTTTAATGGTGCAAAAATAACTGTTAAAGTTACTAATGTTGATACACCGATTATCGGTTCCTTAGAGGCAACATTTTTGCTACACTCTAGTTCCTTCACCAAAATTTCTTTATCTTTAAGTTCTGGTTGATCATGCTTTGGTTGTTCTGGTCGGACTTGATGGGATGAGGCATATTCTATTCTCATTCTTTTAGCAAGGGGCCTTTGTCTCCCCCTTTTGATGATCATGACCCCCCATCACCCTCGGGGTCTTGGTCTTCAAACTCCTTCTTCTTGGAGGCCTCTACAACACACACAGTTGTAGTTGCTTTTTTCTTTCTCTTATGAAACTTAGCAATGCTATGAACAACTATTGAGGTGTCATCCACATAAGCTTTTATCTCAATGTGCTTTTGAGTGAAGGGTTCTTCATTAATCTGTATACTAAGAGGAATTGAAGTCTTGAACTTATTCTGGATATCATGGCATAAAGATTCAGAGACTTTAGTGTTTTACTCACTTAAGCATATGTGACAAGAGAGTGAGTAGCCAAATACTTCTTTAGCTCAAAAACTGGCTCTTTAGACTATTGAAACAATTTTAGCGTTGACTTTAGTATATTTCTGTAAGATGGAAGTCTTGAAATCTTGAGATATGCTCTAGAGATGTGATCAAAAGGAACAACTGAAATTTTCGAGTCTGTTAATGAGGTCTTGATCTTATCGGTGAAAGAGGTTAAGTCAGTTGTAGAGATGGTTGGTGCAGAAGTTGATGGTGCTGTAGATCATCTCTGTATCTATAGAATAGTATTTCTATAAATGTAAGAAGTTGTTGGTTATGGAGCTGTTGGTTGTGGAGATATATGTAGAGAGACTTTCAACTTTTCCATCCAGAGTTGAGATGGAAAAGTAGTAACAATATCTATCGAATAGTATCTCTGGTTGATCATTCTATGAAGTTCTTGGAGTATTTGTTTATAGGTGTCAGAGGTAGTTTGGAGACTTAAGACCGAGGCTTTGGGAGATTGAAGTTCATAGCTAGTAAAGGCAGAAGCCTCGACCTAAGAGATTGTGAGTTTTAGATATTTCATGGATCTCTACATTGAATCAATAAAGGCCATAAACTCTGACCTTGTGACCAAATTAGAAGTAGGGGTAACATTAGAAACAAAAAGTGTTTCTAATTGAGTCTCGAGTTCATAGGTGCCTTCTTTCAACCCTGTATTAGCATTGAGGTTGGAAAGACTTCCACCCCTTCCTTGCATCTCTGGAGGTGGAGATACCTATGTTGTTCTAATATGACTTTCTATCATCTCATCTTTAGATTCAATGAGATTGAAGTATATGTTTTTATCCAACTCTTGTAGTTCAAGTACAGAGAGGCCTTATACAAGAAGTGATTGCCATTGCCTTTTTGATATGAAGTCTATGTCATCAAGATGATTAACACCCATAGACTAGAGGAGTTGGTTCTTATCAACATCGACAACAAATGTTTTGGTATGTGTGAGTTGTGTTCTGTTCTGAAGCCAAGAAACAATTGTTCAAAAACATCATCCTTTTTTAGAGGATGAAGTTTGAAGATAGACTTCCTTAGATATGTTCCGTCTAGAGGCATCATGAGTGGTCTCTGGATGCATGGCTTAGGGTTCTAGGATCGGACTAAGCAATGATTCTATTTCAATATCCCTAAGTGTTTGACCACTAGGGATAATAGATGTGGTTGCTCTAGGTGGACTCAGCTGTTATCTCTCACTTGTGCCTTTTGGACATATTTTTTTCATGCTCTCTTCATTCTTCCCCTCTAATTCGGGTTTAGAACATTCAAAATTACTCTCATATTATTTTGCTTCACCCTCATACTCCTTACTATATATTGTGGGCTATATGTGTTCTGGAGTAACATCCCTTGGTCCTAAGGGTTGTATAACGCTCCTATAAGAGGGAAAAAGGTTGATTTTTTGGGATATACCTGAGCATGGCTCTGGATAGAGGTCGAGCCACTGTGTAGACTTGTGGAATCTCTGTTGTCTTGTGCGAGTTCATTATTAAAGGAGTCTTCACAACATCATACATAGGTAGAGAATGGGCGATGATAGCACCTCTAGTGAATAGATCCCAAGACTACAGGGGAGAGTACATTTGAGTTGGTTCTTTTTGTAAATACAGTTGAGCATCTCATTATAGACATACATGACATAGTCTAAGTTCAGGTCGAAGTACATGTCGTACATTATGGTCAAGATGTTAAGGATTCCTTTGTCCATGCTCCCAGTCTTGCACATAAGACTATGACTGATAATATTGGAAAAAGAAAATCCACATTGGGGGTAGAGCTTGCCTCTTAAATCTACTTACATTTTTATCTTGATATTGTAGACAATAAATTGTAAGAACGTCACAACTTCATCGGATGTAAGAAATTCATGATAATGTGCAATTCTAAGTTCTATTATGTTGGGAATTACCAAGAATTGTGGGAATTTTGACCTAGGGATTCTAGAAGCACATTCCATGTTGTTTGGATCATTAGTTTGTCCAACTATTCCTCTCTCTTGGGTGTTAAACTTACAAGTGTCCCAAAAGTGTTGGATATATTTTTCTAGAACATCCATATCGACATAAGTAAGGGCATGTTAAATGAAATAGCATTAGAGGTATTGGATGATTATGTGATATTTGTCATCATAGTTCATGAATCACATGTCAATATTATTCGTTAGGTTTAATTGGAAGCCAGATGAGGCCATTGTTTTATGCTTCAATTGAGCGAAGATTGCTTTGAGGGTTGTCGGAGTTCTGCGAGTTCTCAGAGTAAGCAGGGGACATCATTGTTGTAAGAAGAAGTTAAGAGTTATTGAGACAATTCGAATGCAAATAAGAGTGTAAGAAGAAATTAGGTCTTAGATTGTACTTTTTATAATATAAAAAGTACTCAAGTGTTTTCCAAATCTACGCTGATTGGATGTATCAAATGAACTGCATATGTCAGACACTGTTGGATTTTGACACATGGCATGAGGATTCCAAGAAATTGCCATGTCATAAAACTGTCACCAAAGAAATATGTAAAGAGACATGACAGTCACTTTGGTACATGACTCTCACCTTAATCAATAGATGCAAAACCACACATTTTTTTTGTCTAAAAGATGTTCTATGCAAGCATAGCCTCTGGAAACTGATTATTTGTGCATTTGGACATAATACTATTGAGAGTCCCAAAAATCTTTGAAAACTTAATTTTTGTCTAAGAATGAACTTTGAAACAAACAATTTTGATTCTTCATAAGTTCTAAATATTACAACTAAAGATTGTTGAGTTGAGTGCTTAAGTATTTTGAAAGATTTTGTAACTAGAAAGAGGTTTTGTCTTTACCTCAACTGAGCATCATTCTTGAGTTTAGAATACAAATCTTTATGATGATATAGAGTCTGAATCAGATATGCTCCTTCTTGATAGAACAATGTTAGCTCCCCTTGAAATATGCGTATATCAAACAGTAGTAAATTATGCTCAAAACATGTTTCAAGAACTTTAGAGGCTCTGGTCTATAGAACAAAAGCTTTGGGCTGTCTACGATTTTTTGTGAAGAAGTTAGCACCAGAAGCTATGGAGAATAGAGATAGAGGCTCTATATCAACGATGAAATTCTTCAAGTTATTTTTGTTCAAGTGTAATACACAAAATCTCTAAAAAGTGTGACTAGAAGTTCTAGTTTAAATGAAAGACCAAAATGATGAAGAAATATGTTTAATAAAGAAGATTAGAGGCTTTAACGTTCAACCAGAAGCTATGCACATATGAATGACAAGATGTTAATTTTGGATGAAACATAAGCTTATGATAGTATAGACAAAAGCCCTAGATGTTTAATACTTAGTAACTCTATTCTCCAGAAGCTCTGGCCTTTACAACCAGAATCTCTATCTTTTGAAATTTGAGATTAAGTAGACATATTGAGAATACCCATCTTGCTGATCAAAAAGTTGAATCTCTTTTCATCAAGTGCCTTTATGAACAAGTCAGCAAGTTGGTAAGATGTTGAAACCAAGTACATCTGAATTGTGCCATTCTCAACATGCTCATTAATGAAATGATACCTGACATCAATATGTTTTGTCTTTAAATTTTGCACTAGATTTGTAGAGACGACAATTGCACTTCTAGAATCACAAAGAATTGGAATTTTGTCATACTCAAAGCCATAATCCTGGGTATTCCCATAGCACAATACCCATATTCTACACTAGAAACATAGAAGATCTTTGCTATTCTTTTCCAAAGTAGAAATCAACTTACCCAACCGTTCAGATTTGAAGTTATTTTCCTTGACTGCTTCTTTCTGACACTTTACAATTTCACCATGAAGATCTGGCAGCAGACTCATTCTTATAGCCACAGTCTTGATTGTTCCACTCTTTTCTTTTCTGCTCAAGGCATCTGCTACTACATTAGTATTTCTCGGATGGTAAAGGATTTCACAATCATAATCATTTACAACTCGATCCATCATCATTGTCGCATGTTCAGCTTCTTTTGATTGAATAAATGTTGGAGACTTTTGTGATCAGTAAAGAGCTGACACTTAGTTCCCAACAAATAGTGTCTCCAAATCTTTAGAGCAAAAACTATAGTTGGAAGCTCCATGTCGTGTGTTGGATATTGTTTCTCATGATCTTTTAGCTGTATGGATGCATAAGTAATTACTTTCCCCCTCTGCATCAAAACACAACCCAAACCCAGCTTTGAAGCATCACTATAAACAATGAAATCTTCTGTTCCTTCTGGCAAAGACAAAACTGGAGCGCTACACAAACGATCTTTCAATATTTGAAAAGCCTTCTGTTGATCTTCTTCCCACTGGAACTGAATTTCTTTGATGTTAACTTTGCAATGGCGCTGCAATTTTGGAGAAATCCTGAATGAATTTTCGGTTGTACCCTGCTAACCCCAGGAAACTACGGACTTCCAGAGGAGTTCTCGGTGCCTCCCATTTTTCTACTGCCTATATCTTAGCAGGATCAACTTTTACTCCTGCTTCAAATATGACATGACCCAAAAATTGAATTTCTCTCAACCAAAATTCACATTTAGACAACTTAGCGTACAACTTTTTTTTCCTCAGAAGCTCCAGGATCAAATGAAGATGCTCAACATGCTCTTTCTTTGATTTTGAGTATATAAGAATATCATCAATAAACACAATAACAAGTTTATCGAGATATTCACTACATGCTCGCTTCATAAGATCCATGAAAGCCACGAGAGCATTGGTTAGACCGAAAGGCATAACCAAAAACTCATGGTGTCCATACCGATTTCAAAAGCAGTCTTAGCAACATCCTCCTCCCTGACCTTTAACCGGTGATATCCTGACCGTAAATCGATATTAGAAAAGTAACTGGATACCACTAGTTGATCAAATAGATCCTTAATGGTTCATTTGTTTAATTGACGATAAACAGTGCACATCCACATTGATCCATCTTTCTTCTTGACAAACAGAACCGGAGCACCCCAAGGTGAGGTATGTGGTCTGATGAAACCCTTGTCCAGAGAAGATCTTTTAACTAACTAACCAATTCTTTTAGCTCTGATGGCGTAAGCCGATACAGTGCTTTTGCCACTGGCGCTGCTCCAGGTGTCAGATCTATCTTGAATTGAATAGATCTATCTGGCGGTAGACCAGTTAAATCTTTCGGATAGTCACACACAACTGGAATAATTTCTTGCTTATCTTTCTCTTTATTTGTATCTACCACATAGGCCAGATAACTCTGACATCTCTTCTATATACACTTTTGAGCCTTCAGAACATATAAGTATACTTTACCAATTGGTTTTTTTCCCGACAGCTCAATACGGATCATTTTCCTATTGCATAAAATACTTTCCTGATTCTCTGTTAACCAGTTCATTCCTACCACAACATCGAATTCTTTCATTGGCATTGGGAACTGTTGGATCGGCAGCCCATACCCCTCATTTCAATTATACAGTTTTTAAACACATAAGCAACAAGTGCTTGACTATTAGTAGTATCAACTACTAATATATCGTCAAGTGGTACAGAAATCATACATGCGGATTCAACAAATGAAGGTGATAAAAAAGAATAATTTGCACCCGAATCAAATAACACCTTAGTATGTATGGAATTCAGAAGAAAGGTACCTGTTACCACATCAGGTGTGGCCTCGGCCTCATTCTTTGTCATTTGGAAAGACCGACCTCACACCCTTCCTTTCCCTTCTCTAGATACACTGGGTCTTCCATGAGCACCCGATACAATACTTCCCATGGTCAATTGCGGAGTCCTCAACAATGGATAGTTGGGTCGAATATGATCTGGTGAGTTACAATTAAAACACCTTCTGGTAGTTGGACAACTTCTTGATAAATGACCCACCTCACCACACTTATAACATTTTCTTGGGTCCGCTTTACAGTCATCCTAATGAGCCTGTTGGCACCGAGTGTAAGCTCTCTCACTAACCTTCTGTTCAGCTCTGTTGTTATATTTTACTGACTTTGACCCTCAATAATTAGATGAAGGTCCTCCTATTTCCTCTTATCAGCAACCTTTCCCTCTTCCTACCTGTTTTTGTTTCGTTTAGTGACCTCAGCTGCATCCACGATCAATGAAAAAGTGGTAGGGTTCATAGCAATTACAAATTCTCGGATCGAAGGCTTTAGACCACAAATATACCTTTCCACCTTTCGGGATTCTGACGAAATGTAGTGTTCAGCAAACCGGAAGTATTCGATGAACTTTTCAGTATATTTCTGAAGAGTTCCATTACCTTGTTCTAACTTCAGAAAATCCTCTTCCATCCCTCTTACAGCTGTTTTGGGACATAACTGATCTTTAAATCGGTTTACAAATTCTGCCCAGGATAATGTTTGTAAAACATCTATTTTAGCTAAAGATTCGGCTTCCCACCAAAATAGAGCATTGGACTTTAATACAGAAACAGCAAACCGAACTTTATCTGTCTCCGGACACTTAATAGTGTTGAACACAAATTCAATCTCCTTGATCCAATACATGGCTTTATTGGGATCTCTTTCTCCAGAGAAAGTTGGTGGTTTGCATGTCAAAAACATTTTAATATCTTCCTCCTTGCTGTGTGAAACCGGGACAGAGGGATTTACTTCCACTCTCTCTGATTCAACCCACGCAGGTATCCCCATAATAGATGTCAAGGTTTCCTTTAGCTTTCCCATTTCTTCTGCCAGCATATCTCTAGTTATATATTGTGGCTAAGACATTTGCTCTTGGTTGACATTTCCAGAGTGAGATTCTCCACGCTCAGGATGAGTCTCAGTCTGTCTACTTCCCTAGGCTTGGCTTCTCCCTCGGTCCCTACCCCTGGTTCTTACCTGACCTCTATCCCCAGAAGTGCTAGTTGGAAGATTGACAGGAGATTCCTCTCTTTCCTCAAAATCAGAGTGGGCGATCCTCTCAGATCTTCGTGTTCGGCTAGACATCTGCAGATTTCAATGTTAATAATCACGTGTTCACATTCTCAAATATAATGAAGTATCTAAGTCCAGATATGTACCTGTAAATTAATAATTACACTGGGTAGATGTAATTAGAATTTACCTTGCATACTGTTCTTTTAACACATCATATTTATTTCCAATGGTACTAACTATGTCCGGGACCCCTAACATGCAATAAAATAGTTTAAGTCTAGTTATCATGCTTTTAAATACCTAAATCCCTTAAACTCAGGCTCTGATACCACTTTGTAACACCCCACATCATATATTGCATGTAACATATACTTCATTCACAAGAAATACATGTTTTATACCACGTAGGTCCCAAAGTACAAGAAATTATTGTATAAAATACATGGTCCAAAAATTCCAAAATACAATTCTTGTACTGATCATCAAACATCTACAAAACTAGGTTCAACATGAACAGATCTTCACAAAGATATGCCCATAGGAAAATATCACATTTTCCCCTTCCCCTTACCATCAGCAATTCCTGCAATACATATTTAAAAATACAAATTGAGGGTTAGACCAGAAGGTTTAGTGGGATCCCTTTTTCCATGTCATTGCAGGGTGAAGATCACCAAAACTTTACTTAAAATCAACTTTTCATGTAAACAAATACATATTCATGTAATCCATATTATCAGTACCTTTCCGATTCCCAAAGCCAACCACTTGACTTTATTGATAACATATTAAGCCAAACGGGCTAGAACTTTTCAGGTTTTATATAACACATCTCCTAAACCTTTTTATCAGAAATATGGTTTATTCAAAGCCTTTGGCCAAAAACCAGTTATCTTCTTCTTAATAACATCCTTACTACGATTTCCAATAAGAACCATGATCCTGAATCTTTAAATCACAAAGAAATAAGGACTCAAAGCCATCGTAATCTTCAAAGATATAATAGTAAGAGTTATATCACTAAACCCACACACAAATGTCACCCTTATATCTAAAGGTACATCTCTCCTTGATATGCCACCCTTATCCCAAAGTATACCTCTTCTTGATATGCCACCCTTATTTTCTCATCAAAATTTACAGATTATTCCCAATCAAGACAGACCGAAGTATTAAACATCTAATGGAATATCATCTATGGTTTTATCCAAACAGTTCCCAAAACAAATATTGAATATTCATCCTTTATCATTTTAAAAAAGAATGATATGTCATTCACAAAATTCACTTGTGAATAAAAATGCTCATTAATTATAACCGGTCAACAAAATATTTTCAGCCGGACAACATATCCGATCAACACAATAACTTGGCCGGACTTCATCTCTGGTCAAGCCTTGGCTGGATTACATATCCAGACAAGAATCCGATACATCAACATAATTATATCCAATATCCGGTCAACACAGTTATATAAATTTTGGTCAAGAAACCCGGGCAACCTTACAGCCAGATTGAAACATATCCGGACAACTCTTTAGTCGGATTAAGACAAGTCCGGTCATCACTTATGATCGTATTCCTACTTCTCCAGTCAAAACCATGACCGGATCATCATTCACAGATCTTTCTAACACCCAATCCGGTCAATACTATGACCGGATATCCCCAATCCGGACAATACTAGGTCCGATTTTAAAACCAAATCCGGTCAACTCTAGACTCAAGAATCAAAATAGAATTTCAATACACAATAGATGAAATCATATGAATCGAAGATGTGAACCACTCACCTTATGTAGTTTTAGCAAAAGCAAGCCAACTTGATTCCCAATAAATATGAGTAACCCGGACAACCTTTTCTCTCAACTCTCTTTCAAGTTTCAAAATGGCCAAGAGTTTTACTTGTAAGCCTCTTCCCATATTAATACCCTTTCCCAAAAAGGAAAGGCACCTAAAACCGCATGCATGCCTATCCCATAAGCAAAACCCATGTATGCATATTAAATCATGTATACATAAAATACATCATTTCATGCATACCTATAATCATGCACACTTTCATACATACAATCTCATGCATGCATTCACATTATGCATATATCTCTTATGCATAAAAATACACAATTCACATGATCAACATAATAATTCATCATGCTTTCACGTAACCATATAACAAATAATCACATATTAATTACCTCAGTAATAACCAAGTGATAACCAAAAACCGGTTATCGCACTGAGTGATGTAAGGAGTTAAGTTTTTTGCACTAGTGTGATGCGAGGAGTTGATATGCCTCGTCAATATGATGTGAAGAAATTTTATAATTTTCTATTTAAAGAAACAAGTTTTATTATGAATTATTTGTCATAATATTGGGTTGTAAATGGAAGAGTTGGGATTTATGTCAAAATGATATATATATAGGTTTGTTATTATCACAAACATGATTTTATATCTTGTTTTAGTGATTTTCACCTTGTAATTGCAAAAAAGAGATTTCTCACTAGACCTCAAAGTCTAACCCTCATTTTTGGTTTCAAAAATTATGATAACCGGGTCCTGGTTATGCACCTGGGGTAATTGTTATATGATTACCCGATTATATGATCACGTGAATATCTTGTGGATACATGTTTACATGAGATTAATATGTGAGTATGTATATATTTTCATGCATGGAAAGTATGCATGGTTAATATGCATGGGAGTATATATTTTGCCTGAAAATATATGTGGTTTATATTATATGTATGTATATGTATGCATGGGTTTATTGCATTAATTACATGCATGGTTTATATGGTGTGTGTGCATATTTTTAATATGCATGCATGGGGGTAATGGTATGTGGGGTGGTATGCATGAAATATGCATCCACCGTCATTCTTTTAGGGGGGGGTATAAAAGGGGTAGTTTATGAAAGAAAAGCTTTCTGCCAAATTTAGGAAAACAAGTGAGTTCCTTGCCATTTTTGGAAATTGAAGTTGTGATCGTATCTCTTCTTCGATGTTATGTAATAAGAAAATGATCAATGTCAATTTGCCAGAGAGGGGACCAATTGTTATTTATGGTGATCGGCAGGATCATCATACTAATCTGTTATCAGTTCTGAAAGCCCGTATTCAGAAAAGATGTCATGGTCATCTAGCTAATGTGATCGATTTAAAGAAAGAGAAAGGTAAGCAAGAGTCAATTCCGGTTGTCTATGATTATCTAGAAGTTTTCCCGGAAGATTGACTGGTTTACTGCCTGATCGATATATTGAGTTCAGAATTGATCTAGTACCTTTAGCAGCATCGGTGGCTAGAGCAGCGTATTGGTTAGCGCCGTAGGAATTGAAAGAGTTGGTTACTCAGTTGAAAGATCTACTTGACAAAGGTTTCATTAGACCAAGTATTTCACCTCAGGGTGCTCCGGTTTTGTTTCTGAAAAAGAAAGACGGATCGATGCAGATGTATATTGATTACCGGGAATTGAATAAGCTGACGATCAAAAATAAGTATCCTTTACCAATAATCAATGATCGATTTGATCAACTGGTGGGAGCCAGTTACTTTTTCAATATCGATTTGCAGTCGGGATACCATCAATTGAAAGTCAGGGATGAAGATGTTGCTAAAACTAATTTCCGGACCAGGTATGGACATCACGAGTTTTTGGTTATGCCTTTCTGTTTAACCAATGCTCTTGCGGATTTCATGGATCTAATGAACCGAGTATGTAGTGAATATCTTGATAAATTTGATATAGTGTTTATCGATGATATTCTTCTATACTCAAAATATAAAGAAGAACATGTTGAACACCTTCGTTTGATCCTTGAACTCCTGAAGAAAGAAAAGTTGAATGCCAAACTGTTCATGTGTGAATTCTGGTCAAGAGAAGTTCAATTTATGGGTCATGTCATATATGAGGCAAGAGTGAAAGTGGATACTGCTACGATTGAAGTTGTAGAAAAATAGGATGCATCGTGAACTCCTTCGGTAGTACGTAGTTTCCTGGGGTTAGCAGGTTACTATCAGAAATTTATTCAAGATTTCTCCAGAATCATTGTACCATTGACTAAGTTGACTAGGAAGAACATCAAGTTTCTGTGGGAAAAGAATCAAGAAAGAGCTTTTCAGTTGCTGAAAGATCATCTTTGCAGTGCTCTGGTATTGTCATTGCCTGAGGGACCTGAAGACTTTGTGGTCTATAGTGATGCTTGAAAGTTGGGTTTGGGTTGCGTACTGGTGCAGAGAGGAAAGGTGATTTCTTACGCGTCCAAACAGTTGAAGGATCATGAAAAGCAGTATCTGACACACGACATGGAGATTGCACCCATAGTTTTTGCTCTGAAGATTTGGAGGCATTATTTGCTGGGAACAAAATGTCAGATCTTTAAAGATGAAAAGAATCTCCAACATCTGTTCAGTCAAAAAGAGTTAAACATGCGGCAACGGTGATGGATTAAACTAGTAACCGATTATGACTGTGAGATTCTCTACCATCTGGGGAAAGCCAACGTGGTAGCAGACGCTTTGAGCAAAAAAGAGAAAAGTGGTAAGATCAAGCAGTAGCATTGAGAATGAACTATTGCCATATATCCACAGTGAGGTTTTAAACTGTCAAGAAGAAGCAACTAAAGAGGATAATTCCAAGTTTGAACGAATGGAAAAATGATTTCCACCATGGAAAAGAATGACAATGGAATTTTGTGCTTTCAGGGACGGATCGGGGTAACATGCTATGGGAATATCTGATTGTTTATTTTGGATGAAAGCCACAAATCTTGGTATTCTATTGATCCTGGCATCAATAAAATGTATAAAGATTTAAAACCATTTTATTGGTGGCCCGGATTAAAGAAAGACATAACAAGGTACGTTGAACGATGTCTAACGTGTCTGCAAGTGAAGGTTTAACATCAGAGACCATACGAGAATCTGCAGCCTCTGGATATTCCTATATGGAAATGGGATCATATTATGATGGATTTCATCATGAAGCTACCTAGAACTCCAAAGGAATATGATGCCATATGGGTGATTGTGGACCGTTTATCAAAATTAGTGCACTTTCTACCGATAAAAGAGAATTATCCATTAAAAAGGTTGGCAAAGATTTACACTGAAGAGATTGTAACTAGGCATGAGTTCCACTATCTTTCAATTCAGACTAGGATAGTTAGTTTACGTCTAAATTCTGGGAGAGTTTTCAGAAAGCTTTGGGTTCTCAGATTAGGCTTAGTACGGTGTATCATTCACAGACTGACACGCAGAGTGAAAGAACGATCCAGACTCTTGAAGACATGTTAAGAGTTTATGTTATCGACTTCAGGGGATCGTGGGAAGATCATCTGCCATTGATTGAAGTTGCCTACAATAACAGTTACATCTCCAACATCCAAGCGCCATCGTATGAAGTTTTATATGGCCATAAGTGCATAACATCGTTATGTTGGAATGAGGTGGGTGAGAGGCAATTAACAGGTCCATAAATTGTTCAAGTTACTTCAGAGAAGATTGAACATATTAGAGAGAGAATTAAAACAGCTCAAGACCATCAGAAGAGCTATGCCGACAAACGCCGTAAGCCAAATGAATTCCTTGTGGGGGATTATGTAATGCTGAAGTCTCTCCATGGAAAGGGGTAGTCAGATTCAGTAAGAGAGGTAAGCTCAGTCCAAGATATATCGGGCCATTCAGAATCTGCAAGCGAATCGGAATGGTTGCATATCAGTTGGAACTACCAGAGGATCTTAGTTTGATTCATAAAATTTTCCATGTGTCTAATCTACGAAAGTGTTTAGCGGATCCGAGTCTGGCAGTACCGCTACCAGAAGTAAAATTAGACAGCAAGATGAACTTTGTGGAGACACCAGAAGCTATCACTGATTAGAAAACTAGAGTGTTACGGAACAAAGAGATTAGTTTGGTAAAAGTCTAGTGGCACTTTCAGAAAGGTTCAGAGGCAACCCGTGAGTTAGAATCTGAAATGAGGACCGGATACTCGTGGTTGTTTAATTGAATGAATTATGGGATAGAATTCTTTTGAGGGGTGTATAGTATGATAACCGTGTCCTGGTTATGCACCTGGGGTAATTGTTATGTGATTACCTAATTGTATGATCACGTGAATATCTGATTAATTGCTATAATTGATCATGTGGATACATGCTTACATGAGATTAATAGGTGAGTATGTGTATATTTTCGTGCATGGAAAGTATGCATGGTTAATATGCATGGGAGTAATATATTTGGTTTATATTATATGTATTATGTGTATGCATGGGTATGCATGGGTTTATTGCATGAATCACATGCATGGTTTATATGGTGTGTGTGCATATTTTTAATATGCATGCATGGGGTTAATGGTATGTGGGGTGGTGTGCATGAAATATGCATCCACCGCCTTTCTTTTAATGGGAGGAATAAAAGGGGTAGTTTATGAAAGGAAAGCTTTTTGCCATTTTTGGAAAGCAAAAAAGTGAGTGAAAACTGTGTGAATTCCTTGCCATTTTTAAAAACTGAAATTGTGATCGTATCTCCTCTTCTCTCAAATTAAGAACTTGTAAGGTGAGTTTTTACTACATGCAAACAACTTCTTTAATCTTTTATGGTACTGGTTTTACATACCATTTGCTGTTGTATGAGTTTGGCTATATGTGTTCTTATAAACTTCATTTCCCGATGAGGACTTGTAATCGAACAATATGTTTTCCGATGAGGACTCCTAACCGGCAAAGCCTTGGCCAGTGAAGAGTTTGGTGATTTTAAGTGTTGACCGATGAGGTCTCTTATCAGACATAGCCTTGACCGATAAGAACAATTTACCGGACATAGTGTTGTTTGGATAGTATTTATTCATCGCCCAAATAGTGTATGGATTTAATGTTTAATGTGATTAAGTGTTTACTGGTTTGGATTGGTTATCGTACATGCCTTGTTCGATGAGGATGCTCATCTGACAAAGCCTTAGTCAATTTATTAACATTGTTGTTAAGTGTTGACCGGTGAGGATGTATCTGGACAATGTGTTGTCCGATATGGGGTGTATTCGGATAATGTGTTGTCCGGGGGTGTATCCGTACAGGGTATGCCTGGTGGATATGTTGTCCATTTCCAAGTGTTTTTCGGATAATGAGGTTCGGATAGGAGTGTCCGATGAGGAGGGTTCATCAGCCATAGTGTTGGCCGATGAAGGGAAAAGATGGCCTAGGAACTTGTATTATAAATCTGTGGTATTTCACAAATGTTATTTAAACAATTTTAAACTGTTTTATATCGAGAAAAAGGTATTTTGTTTCTTTTAAATGAGATTTGTGAACCGAGAAAAGATACTGATGTTTTCTTTCAAGACGGTTGTGATGTAAAGTCTATTTTGAAAGAGATTTTGATTTATGAAATGTTCCTTCCAGACATGGTGACATAAGTTTGTTCTGGTATGGAACTAGGTATCTTCCAAACGTGGTTACGTAAGTCTGTTCTAGCATGAAACCATGTTTTGAGTTTATCAAATGTTTCTTCCAGACGTGGTGGCGTGAGTCTGTTCTAGTATGAAACCATGTTTTGAATGTTTCTTCCAGATGTGGTGACATAGTTTGTTCTGGTATGGAATCATGTTTTCCATGTTTTTCCAGACGTGGTGATGTAAGTCTGTTTTGGTTGAAACCATATTTTGGATGTTTCTTCCAGACTTTGTGGCATAAGTCTGTTCTGGTATGAAACCATATTTTGAATATTTCTTCCAAACGTGGTGACATAAGTCTATTCTAGTATGAAACCATGTTTTGAAGAGGAAACAAGAGTGACATATCAAGGAGAGGTGTACAATGGGATAAGGGTAACATATATATAAGTGTTGTATTTGTCGGTGTGTTAATTATTGTAACTCTTGTTATTATATCCATAAGGTACGATAACATTTATCTGTGACTTGATGACTTAGAAATATTGTTCTTATTGAAATGATAACGTTGATGTTATTGAGAAGGGGAAAACGACTTATGGCCAGAGGCATTAATTGCCGTAATTTCAAATGATTTTGAGGTAACATATTCTGAGTATTTCAAAGAGTAGTGATTTGAAATAAAACTCGGAGGGTCGTTGGTTATTATTTTATCAGTTCTTACTTAAATTTTAAATTAAAAGCTCTTGATAATAACCAAGAACTTTGGTGGTTGTTATTTATCCTTACTCTTTTATAACCATGGGGATTGAGACCATAAGCTCTGAATCAGTTATGACTTGTGAGCTTGAGAGTTGTATTTCAGATGTCTATAAGAACCTGAGTGGTTAATCTCTTACGTGGTAAGATTATTTTTTTAACTTGTAGTTTTGTCTACTAGAGTTATATTTGATATAAAGTAGTTGGTTATTTCAAATGTGGATTTCAAACAGGTGTTGGTGATCTTCACCCTATAATTGTAAAACAAGGGTATCTCACTATACCTCCTGGTCTAACCCTCATTTTATGTTTTTTTTAAATGTGCATTGTAGGAACAGATGGGTCTCGGGTTAATAAGGGGGATGTGAAAAATATGATTATTTTCCTAATGCGCTTATCTGATGTTTGAAGATCAACTTGTTGACTGATATATTTTGAAGATACATGTTGTTATACATGTGATAGTGCAAGGATTTTCTTTTGGAATTTTTGAGTTGTAAATTCTATATATAAGATATTTGTACTAGTGGGACCATTTTGGTGTAAAATGTATTTTTTTTTTTATATGAAGTACATGTTATATGCAAATGTAGAAGTTTGGGGTGTTACAAAAATGTGCATTACAGGTCGGAAACAATCAAGGGATAAGGGAAAGGGGAAAATTGTGATATTTTTCTTATGTGCTTACTTGGATTATGAAGAAGAGTTGTTCTCTGTTGATCTTGAATACTTATTATATATGCAAGTAATGAACAAGAATGATATGTAAAATTTTGTTTGCTACCTTTGAGATGTAGCTTGTTGTATCTTTTTGAGATCAAATGTGTACAATGTTGTTTCTCTTTATATGAAATGCATGGTTATATGCAAATGTGGATCTTGGGGTGTAATAAAGTTGGTATTAGAGCCTGAGTTTAAGGGATTTAGGTATTCAACATGATGCCTAGACTTAAACTGTATTATCTTCATATTAGGGGTCCCTAACATAGGTAGAACCATTGGACTAGATGTGATGGGTTAAAAGAATGATATGGATGGTAAATTCAAATTATAACTAGCCAATGTATTTATGAATTTACAGGTACATATTTGTGCTTGGATACCTATTATATTTGGAATGTGATTATGTGAATATTAATATTGACAATCTCCAGATGGCCAGTCATTCGTGAAGATCTGAAAGAATCACCCTCCCCAACCCAAATGAAAGAGAGAATTCGCCCGACATTTTGACATCTATTGTCAAGGTACACTCTGACATCTATTGTCAAGGTACAAACCAAGATTGAAACAAAGAGGTTTGAGGTAAATCCACAAATTCAAACAACAAACAATAGAGGGGGTGATATTAAAATGTTTTTAACCTATAAACCCCCGACATTTTCTAGAGAAAGAGAACCAGTGAAAGCAATGTGCTGGCTGAAAAAGAAAGAATTTATATTCAACACCAATAAGTGTTCGGATGAAGATAAAGTCATATTTTCCATATCAATGTTCAAATCAAAAGCCTAGTATTGGTGGGATATGGAATCGCTAGCAAAACCTGATATTTTGCAAACAATGTCGTAGTTGAGGTTTGTTGATCGATTTATAGAGCAATTATGTCCAAAAGCGGTTGTCAGACAA
This sequence comes from Cynara cardunculus var. scolymus, assembly GCF_001531365.2. Taxonomy (NCBI): domain Eukaryota; kingdom Viridiplantae; phylum Streptophyta; class Magnoliopsida; order Asterales; family Asteraceae; genus Cynara; species Cynara cardunculus. Next base: position 41,701,503 of record NC_037528.1, on the reverse strand, counting down.
TTGGAAGAATAATTCTTGAAATTGGAACTAGACTGTACGGGAGTACACTCAGAGATTCATCGAACACTCCCGATTTGCAGAAATTTATATATCTTCTGAATCTCGTGAGGTTGAAAGATATATTTGAGGGTTAAAATCTTCAAAACGAGAGTTTGTAATTGCTATGAATATTTCCATATTTCCACTGGTAGTAGATGCTGCAGAAACGACGGAAAGAAATAGGAACAAGCAAGGAAATATAAGGTAGTAGAAAAGAGAATATGGGAAGGGCCTTCTGTGGGGTTTAGAAGACCGAAAGTTGTGAAAAACGAAAGTCGTCCTTTTCAAGGATTTCATGAAAGACTTTGTTATCGATGTGGAAAGCCAGGGCATATCTTCCGAGAGTGTCGAACGTCTCAAGGTTGTTACTAGTGCAATTCTCCAAATCATGTGAAATCAAATTGTCCTCAACTAAGGGCCCCGATGTTGACTATGGGTGGAAATACTCTTAGTACACGTGGGGGAGCTAATGTTCAAATATGAGGTCCGGGAGGGGCGAGGGACTGAGATTTTCAAATGATAAAAAATGAGGCTGAGGAAACTTTAGATGTGGTAACAGGTACTTTTCTCGTTAACTCAGTATATGCTAAAGTGTAGTTTGATTCTGGTGCAAATTATTCTTTTGTATCGCCATTATTTGTGAGATGTTGATACGTGAATTATGTGCCACTTGACTATACTTTGTAGTTGATACGACTAATGATAGTCAAGTATCTGTTAGCCGTGTTTTTAATAATTGTCGAATTGAAATTGAGGGGTGTGGACTGCCAATTCAACTATTTCTAATATCGATGAAAGAGTATAATGTGGTAGTGGGAATGGACTGGTTGTCAGAATATTAGACCAGTATATATGCAATAAAAAGATGATCAGTATTGAATTACCAGGAAAAGGGTCGATTGTGATTTATGGTGATCGGCGGGATCATCAAAACAGTCTGTCATCTGTTATGAAAGCCAGAAAATCTACACAGAAAGGGTGTCAAGGTTATTTAGCATATGTGATTGATTCCAAAAAGGAAAAGGGTAAACAAGAATCTATTCTTGTCGTTTATAAATATCATGAGGTATTTCCAGAAGATTTGACTAGTTTGCCACCGGATCGATCTGTAGAATTCAGAATTGATTTGACACCAGGGGCAACACTGGTAGCTAGAGCACCTTACCGTCTGGCACCATCTGAGTTAAAAGAATTGTTGACACAATTAAAAGAATTGCTTGATAAGGGTTTCATTAGATCAAATACTTTACCTTGGGGTGCTCCAGTATTATTTGTTAAAAAGAAGGATAGGTCGATAAGAATGTATATTGATTACCTAGAACTGAATAAGCTAACAATCAAGATTAAATATCTTTTACCAAGAATTGATGGCTTGTTTGACAAATTGGTTGGGCCAAGTTATTTTTCCAAGATTGATTTACGGTCGGGGTATCATCAGCTAAAAGTTAGAGATGAGGACATTGCCAAAACAGCGTTTCGAACCACATATGGTGTGATAACCAGATCTTGGTCGTCACCTGAGGTAACTTATACGTGATTATATTATGTGTTTATGTGACATCATGATAAATTTGTACATGTGATCATGTGGGTATGCGAATTTTATGCATAAATGTGAAATATATATATATGTGTGTGTGTGTGTGTGTGTGTGTGTGTGTAGTAAGGCAAAGGTGTAGGCATGATATATATATATAAATATATGCATGACCTATGTGTATTGGTTTTGAGGCATGTATATATATGTATGTATTGTAAGGGCGGTTTAGCCGCCTTACCTTATTTGGTAAGTATAAAAGGGAGGATGAGTCTCCATTTCAGTCTCGTTCTATTTTTGATACTTTCATTGATCGATTTAAGAAGAAGAAGTGTTGACCGGATTTATTTTGAAACTCATCAAAAGACTGATTTTCAAAAGACTTTCAAGGTGAGTGATTCTTACTACTTTTAAACTCATCATAGTTGTATATTTGATTGTAGAACTTTACTTTTAATATAAAAGTTATCCGCTGGAGTGTTGTCCGGATTAGCCATAAACCGGACAAGTGTTAAGCGGATTAGCCATAAACCGAACAAGGGTTACGCGATTTAAGCCCTAAACCGGTTAAGGCTTAAACGATTTATAAATAAACCGCTTGATGAGTATTATCCAGATTAGACTTAAACCGGTCAAGGCATAAGCGGTTTAGCCTTAAACCGGACAAGTGTTAAGCGATTTATAAATATTGAGTCTGTTTTGAACGGAGAAGTATGAATACGACCATGTGTTGTCCAGATTTGTTATCCGGACAAAAGTGTTGGAATTCCCTTAAGTGTTAAATCGGACAGGCCTTGGGCGATGTGTTGTCCGGATGTGGTAAATCGGCCAAGACTTGGCCGGCCAAGACTTAACCGGAGATGAAGTCCGGCCAAGTCTATGTTGACCGGATTCGTATTATGACTTGTGCATGGTTTATATATATTTGTTTTTATATATAAAATGGGAATTTTGATAAAGATGATTTTCAATTGATAATTCCATTGACTGCGGTCTAAATGGAATTGTTTTGTGAAATGTTTTTGATGAGGAAATAAGGGTGGCATATCAAGGAGAGGTGTACCATGGGATAAGGGTGGCATATCAAGGAGATGTGTATCATGGAATAAGGGTGGCATATCAAGGAGAGGTGTACATTTGGATATAACGATGGCAATTGTATGTGTGTGTTATATAATATAACTCTTACTATCATATCCCTTAAGATAACAGGTTTGGCCTGAAACTTTATATAAACCTTATTTGATTAGAAAAAGGTTTAAAAGTGGCACTATGTTAATTTGGTTAATATAAACCTGTTTAGAGTTGATATATTATTTACAAGCAGAAATTATTAGCTTGGAAGGTGAATGGTATTAATATTGTGTTTTTACTTGTTCATATATTTGTCATATATATGAAAAGTTATTTTGTACAAAGTTTTGGTGATTTTCACCCTGCAATAATATAAATAGGGTAACTCACTAGAACTTTCAGTCTAACCCTCATTTTGTGATTTTAAATATGTATTGCAAGAGGTACGGGTGGTAAGGGAAAGGGGAAAATATGATATTTTTCTATATGCATATTCGTATGAAGATTTGTCTATAATGTATAGTTTTGATTGAAGAATGTTGATTAGTACAAGAAATGTATTTGAATTTTTGGGACATGTATTCTGTATGGTAAATTCTTGAAGTAAGGGACCTGAGTGGTATATAAACATATATTTCTTCCGTATGAAGTATGTGTTACATGCAATGTGTGGTATGGGGTGTTACAGAAAGCGGTATCAGAGCCTGAGTTTAAGGGATTTAGGTATTTAACAGCATGATACTTAGACTTAAACTGTTTTATTGCATGATAAGGGTCCCGGACATAGTTAGCACCATTGGAAATAAATATGATGGGTTGAAAGAACAGTGTGTAAGGTAAATTTTAATTACATCTGCCCAATGTAATTATGAATTTAGAAGTACATATCTGAACTTAAATACTTCATTATATTTGGGAATGTGAATACGTGATTATTAACACTAAAAGCTGCAGATGTCTAGCCGAACTAGAAAATCTGAAAGAACGGCTCGTCCAGAGTCTGAAGAAAGGGAAGAATCACCTGTTAATCTTCAGACTGACACATCTGGAATCAGAGGTCGAGGAAGACCAAGGGGACGAGGCAGAGGAAGAAGCCAGTCTCAAAGAAGAGGTCAAACTGAAATTCATTATGAACCTGAAGAATCCCATTCTGGGAATGTTCAGGAGAGATCGGTGCCACATCCTGAATACATAACCAGGGATATGTTGGCTGAAGAAATGGGGAAGTTGTGGGAAACTCTGACTTCTATCATGGGAGTACCAGCCAGGGTAGAAACAAAAAGAGTAGAAGTTCATCCCTTGGTACCGGTTACTCACAACAACGAGGGAGATATCAAAATGTTTTTGGCATGCAAGCCACCAACATTTTCGGGAGAAAGGGATCCAGTGAAAGCCATGTGCTGGATCAAAGAAATGGAATATGTGTTCAACACCATTCGGTGTCCGAAAACATATGAAGTTTGATTTGTTGTTTCTGTATTAAAATCAAATGCTGTTAGACCCCATAATCCATAAAGTATAAAAGTAATGAAAAACAATAAGTGATGAAGAACCAGATGACCGATGAAGACATCAAGGCAGAATTGACCAAGTCTGGAGAACAACCAGAGGGTCGATGAACAACCAGAGATGCGATGGAAAGAGCATCTTCATCACCCCTCTGGTCAACAACACTTAGAGTTTTCTTCAGCAATTCAACCAGAGGCATACGATGAATATATGAAGATAAGGTTGATTCATCATCYCATGAAAGACAGTTGGAGATGACAAGTCGACAGCTGGATTTCAAGTTTAGYTTAATATTATAGCTTATCAATAGTTTAGATAAACATTATCTGTTAATAGAAGATTAGCTAAATAGTCTCACTAGATAGTTATCTTCTAATTAGCTTACTAGTATAAATAAGTGATTATGCCTATTGTATTAAATGTCTCTTTTATGTTTTTCTTATTAATAAAGTGAAACCTTTGACACTCAAGACTGTTCTTTAATGGTCATAATTTATTCTTGAGTGTTCATCACTTTGTTCATTAAAACACTATAATTTGATTATTCTTAACTCGATTATTAGTGTTCTTGAGAGATCTGGGATCAACAATTGGTATCAGAGCCAATTGATTGTTTTTCCAATCAAACGATCATCCAAAATCTCTCAATTTTTGTTTTTCTCTCTCTCACCAAAACGTAAAATATCTCTTCTAAAAATTCTCAATGGCCAACTGGAATTCTGCGTATAGTGTTGGCTCCCTCACCAAGCCTCCAACTCTTCAAGGAGAAGAATACCCACAATGGAAGATATGAATGGTGAACTTCTTGGAAGGAATGGATAGGAACCTCCTGCGATCTGTAAGGGAGGGTCCTTACCTTCCACAAACTCTTGTCCCAAGAGTCCCAAGAACAAACACCATAGCTGAAATTCCTGCCTACTACATGCCCAAGGATGAGAAGAATTGGGATGAAGACGACAAAGAACGGGTAGAGACTGACAAGAAGGCCAAACAACTGATAATCATGGCCATACCCAATGAAATCTTCAAATCCATCGATGCATGTTCCACAACCTAGGAACTATGGGATGAATTGGCAAGCCAAGTGGAAGGAGGGGCTAAAACGAAGAAAAATCGTAGAGCACAATGTCTCAATGAATATACAAACTTCAAGGCCCTTCCTGATGAACCGATTCAGAAGACGTACGATCGTTTCAACACATTGATTAATCAATGTCGTCGAAACGATATCTCCAAAACTAAGGAAGAAAACAATGTTTTATTCCTAAAAAGTCTTAGCGATGAATGGACTCAGCTGTCTATGCCCCTTCATGCAAATCAGGACCTAGACGACTGGTCATTTCATGATCTGTATGGAACTCTTGCAGCACAAGAGAACGACATTATGAAGAAGAAGGTATCCATCGGTGGACCTCTCGCTCTTGCTGCCGATGAAAAGGAAATATCAAGGACCCCTACCAGAGAACATAAGAAGAAAGGAAAGAAAGCACTGGTGGTAGAATCAGAATCTGAAGATGAAACTTCTGAATCA
>NC_037528.1:41693694-41694866 GCF_001531365.2 Cynara cardunculus var. scolymus | reverse complement strand
ACCTCTAAATCAGAGATCGATGGAAGAAATCACACCTCTGATTGTCAGTTCCACCTCATCAGCAAGCACCGTTGATGAAAAAGAGAATCCTAATGAGGAAACATCAGCTGATGAATCGATGAACCATCCAAGTAAAATTGAAAGTTCATCAAAGTCAGAATCGATAAAACCTCAAGCAGATCACTCTGAAGCATCAACCTCTGAACCCACATCTTCCACTTCAATCCATGCTAATTTTGATTTCGAGAAACCAGCAAGAGACTTTCTCGATTCTGAATCTGAAGAAGAGATAATTTGTGAATCACCAAAGATCATTGTGAATAAGAAGCCTCAAAACTTAAAACCCTTAATGAAATATGGTATTCCTTCATCGATGAAATCTTCAGACAAAGAAAAGGGAAAACTGAAAGATAGCAAACCTGCCAAAGATAAATTACAAGGCCCTAATACCAAAACTTCGTAATTTGTATTAATCTTACAATTAGATGGAATTTTTAAATCGTTTTTGTAACACCCCCGTCTCGCGTGCTCAAAGACGGGAGATGCCACAAATGGTTAAAAAAAACAACGCATTATATAAACCATAGCAGCTAATAAAATTTACCAAAAGATAATTACATAACCACAGACGGAGATAACGTGTCTCAAAATACGTTCCCAAAATACCAGTATGTCTACATAGTCATAAAAAATTTAACAAAAGTATGACTTAATGAGTTATCTTCAATATTGTCATCTCCGTAGCTCTCATTCCAAAATCCCTGCTAAGTCATGTACCTGCCGTGGACAAGAAAATCTCGGCTGAGCTTAATGCTCAGTGAACGGATAATAATATAACTAAACAATGAATATGAGATAACAAGTTCAAAAACAATTTATAATGCCAAGTGATAATCCAAAAGAAAGTCAAAATGCCCCAAAAGCATTTCAAGGGTCCGAAGACCAAACCGCATCACGAGGACGCATTGTTCCCAAAGGATGATCAGTCCATTCAGGCACAAGTGAGGAAATGGTGTGAGCACAACACAGCAATCCTCTCCGTGAATTTATCCACGGCCACAATTCATTATCCGATAACGGTTCCTAGGATCGATCCATACGCCCTCTATTCAACCGGTACATAATCAAGTCCACTTTTAAGGACTATAAAAATGAGGACGCCATGATCGTTT
>NC_037528.1:41691709-41693394 GCF_001531365.2 Cynara cardunculus var. scolymus | reverse complement strand
AACGAATGCATAACCGGTTACTATTTACAAAGCATAAAAACCATAATATAACTATTCTAATAAAATTACTTAGGTCTTAATGTGCTTAAACAACATAGACTTCAAGAAGGACAGCCGGATATGAATTGAAAACTCAAACGTAAAACTTAACCTTATTTTCTTTCTATCCAACCGCTTCCGTCCCTCTTTTTTCTAAACATTTTTATCTTATTTAGAGACCAATCCAGATTATATTTTCTAAATGAAAGTTGTAGATTGGTTTCAAACGAGTCTATTGCTTTTGAAATCATCTCATTTGGATCATCCATCTATTTTATATGAATTTTACAAAACTGCAAATTAATCCCGGATATAGTGTAAACAGCCTCAAAAACACACTATTTCGAGCCACTTAGAATCATAACTGGAATTTTGAGCCTCAATGAAAGTTGTAGTATATAGTATGATCTTCCTGACTGCAAAATACAAGCTTAAGCTGACTTACGGTTTATGAGTTATACACTGTCAAAGTACGGGAGTTACATTGTCGGTAAAATTCGATTCCGTAATTCCCGACTAACTTTTATGATCCAACTTTCATGATTGGCTACATTTACATGCTATAAACGTACTTCAACATACTAAACAGTAAAACAAGTCCAATGGTCGTTAACCTAAGCTTAATCATGCATTTTTCCTCCTTTCGACATTTAACCGAACAATTGGTGTACGGTTAAACATTTACCCACAATCTAATCATATTGAAACTATAATATACCCTTTTCATTTGTACATCAATTTAACCAGTCATAACATTCTAAGCATCAAATATATCATGATTTTGACAACATCAATCCGTAAACTTAGATATAAACACAGTTTATAAACCGGTCTTAATAACCCTAACATAAACACCTTAATAAAATTGAATGAAACTTATACCTTTAAGAAGGGTTCGGAGAGTGGATTCCGAATATATATTTGTTACTTCGATCCTGTTATTAACTTGACGTAAAATTTAGAGAGAAGACGAGAGATTTTAGAGAGATAATGAGACGAGAGAAATACAGAGCATGAGGCGGTGATAAAAACCCCCGCTCATGCATACTTATATAAATATATATATATATATATATATATATTTTTTTTTTCTTATATATATATATATATAAAGTTTAATTATTGGACGGTTTTAACCCTTCAAGTTAGATTCTCAACTTTACTTCAAATTAGATATAAACTCATTTTTGACGCAAAACTCGTCTGAAGTACAAGTTGGTTAAACATAGGGTACAAATATGTTATGCATAATTCTACCAAAAATTCATTGAACCCAATTTGTACGAGTTAACGGAACACGGATATTATAATCCTTCCCTCCTAAAAAGAATATTTCGTCCTCGAAATTTAGATAGGGTTAGAGGATTTACATGACTCGAAAAGATAAGGGTACTCCTTCCGCATAGATTCTTCCGTTTCCCATGTGGCTTATCTTTCAGAATGATTTTTCCATAACACTTTTACGAACGGTATTCACCTTCGTCGCATTTGTCTCTCTTCTCTATTAATTATCGCCTCGGGTTCTTCAATATAAGAGAGATTTTTTGCAACTTTGTCCAACGGATAATCAATCACATGAAGAGAGTGATAATGTGTTGGTCACGGTTCCAGCATCTTCCTAAATCGAAACGTGGCGCTGGCTGCTA
>NC_037528.1:41643450-41689664 GCF_001531365.2 Cynara cardunculus var. scolymus | reverse complement strand
AGTTCTTCAAAACTCTTTTCCTGTTCTTCACCCCAAACAATTTTAAATTCTTTTCGAAGAAGTTTAGTCATAGGGAGCGTGATCCGGGAAAAGTTTTCAACAAACCGTCGATAGTAACTTGCCAGACCTAGGAAACTTCGGACTTCAGAAACATTTGTTGGTTTTGGTCAGTTAGTGATAGCCTCAACCTTTGCAGGATTGACTTTAATGCCTTCGCCAGATATAATGTGACCCAAAAATGCCACTTGATGCTACCAGAATTCACACTTAGAAAACTTTGCGTACAACTTCTTATTTTGAAGAGTTTCTAAAGTAATACGCAAGTGAGTTTCGCGATCTTCTTTCGACTTTGAATATATGAGAATATCGTCAATAAAAACGATAACAAAGTCGTCCAAATGATCTTTGAAAGCTCGGTTCATAAGATCCATAAAAACTGCTGAAGCATTAGTTAACCCGAATGGCATAACAATGAACTCGTAATGCCCGTATCAAGTACGGAATGCAGTCTTAGAAATATCCTGACCTCTGATCCGGAGTTGGTGATATCCAGACCTTAAATCGATCTTAGAAAAATACTTTGCTCCTTGGAATTGATCGAAAAGATCGTCAATACAGGGTAAAGGGTATTTATTACGTACCGTAACCCGATTTAGTTCCCGATAGTCAATACACAACTGCATCGATTCATCTTTCTTTTTAACGAATAGGACCGGTGCATCCCACAGAGATACACTGGGTCAAATGAAACCCCGATTAGAAAGATCTTCAAGTTGTTCCTTAAGTTCTTTCATTTCGGTCGGAGCCATACGATACGGAGCCTTTGAGATAGGTGCAGCTCCCGGAACAAGAACAATTGTAAATTCAATTTCCCTTTCCGGAGGAACTCCTAGAAGTTCATCTGGAAAGACGTCTTGAAATTGATTAACAACAGGAATATCTTCAAGTTTAAGGCATACCTCTCCGGGATCTTGTAGTGAAGCTAAAAATCTTTCACATCCCTGCCATACCACTGCTTTAACATTTACTTCTGAGATAACACGAGTTCCCTTCTCAGGTGAAACACCCTGGAACACGTATTCGGGTTTATTGACGTCACCGAAGATGATTTGTTTGGCTTTGCAGTCGATGGTCACTCGATGTTTAGACAACCAATCCATGCCAAGGATGATATCAAAGTGATCCATTTTCATCGGTAGTAAAGTAACTTCCCGAATTCGATTGCCAATAAATAATGGACAGTTTGGGAATTGCCCAAATATACATACTGAACTACCCATGGGAGTAGTAATATGTAATGGAAATTCAGTGGATTGTTCATATGATTTAAGATTTTCTTCGAAGTTTTCAGAAACAATCGAGTGTGTAGCACCTGTATCAAATAAAACATATGCATTTCTACCATCAATAGAATTGGTACCAGAAACCATACCCGCAGTAGATTTGTCAGCAGATAGTGTAAACACTCGACCACCGGCAGTAGATTGCTTCTCTTTATCTTTAGAATTATCTTTTGGCCTTTGTTTACAATCACGAGCTATATGACCTCGTTGACCACAATTATAACAGGCACCGGTCAATCGAATACATGGGCCAGGACGATGTCTAAAACCACAATCTTTGCACCGTACAGAGAATTTGTATTCGAAAAACCTTTACTAGAAGTTCCTTGAAATGCAATTGGAGATTTGTAATTCGGTTATTTCTACAGACCTATCCGATTAGTTCCTTGCCCGCTAGAATTTCCTTGAAACACATCTATGTTTCCTTTTGTACCACTATCACACCGGGAAAATATAGAGCCTAGGATAATACTATCTTAGTTCTACCCATTTCTCACAGATCAAACCTAAATTGTACTACAGGATCATAACTAATAGCTCTGATACCACAACTTGTAACACCCCCGTCCCGCATGGTCAAAGACGGGAGATGCCACAAGTGGTTAAAAAAAACAACGCATTATATAAACCAGAGCAACTAATAAAATTTACCAAAAGATAATTACATAACCACAGACGGAGATAACGTGTCTCAAAATACGGTCCCAAAATACCAGTATGTCTACATAGTCATCAAAAATTTAACAAAAGTATGACTTAATGAGTTATCTTCAATATTGTCATCTCCGTAGCTCTCATCCCAAAATCCCTGCTAAGTCATGTACCTGCCTAGGACAAGAAAATCTCGGCTGAGCTTAATGCTCAGTGAACGGATAATAATATAACTAAACAATGAATATGAGATAATAACTTCAAAAACAATTTATAATGCCAAGTGATAATCCAAAAAAAAGTAAAAATGCCCCAAAAGCATGTCAAGGGTCCGAAGACCAAAYYGCATCAYGARGAYGYRTTGTTCCCAAAGGATGATCAGTCCATTCAGGCACAAGTGAGGAAAGGGGTGTGAGCACAACACAGCAATCCTCTCCATGAATTTAACCACGGCCAAAATTCATTATCCGATAACGGTTCCTAGGATCGATCCATACGCCTCTCTATTCGACCGGTACATAATCTAGTCCACTTTTAAGGACTATAAAAATGAGGACGCCATGATCGTTTTAGTCACCATTGAAACATCTCAATACCGGTGCTCCAGTTATTGAGTCTATAGTAAAATGTTTCACAAATGAAGCAATAAAACAAGTCAAGTGATCAAAATGATCCATATTCCGAATAAGAATATAAGTCGTAATTCAAAAGGAACCAAAGTTCAATAACATGTGATAAGCATAAAGGAAATTCAGAATAAATTATTCGGAATTTATCACAGATTATCCGGATTAGGAAGCCTTACGCAAATGGCTATCCCCGTGTCAAGTGAGATATGGAATCCGTACCTTAACCAAGTTTGATAATTAACGCACGATCAAACGAAAATTCACGATCAAGTTTGACTTGCCCGCGTGCCTAACGAATGCATAACCGGTTACTACAAAGCATAAAAACCATAATATAACTATTCTAATAAAATTACTTAGGTTTTAATGTACTTAAACAATGTAGACTTCAAGAAGGACAGCCGGATATGAATTGAAAACTCAAACGTAAAACTTAACCTTATTTTCTTTCGATCCAACCGCTTCCGTCCCTCTTATTTGTAAGCATTTTTATCTTATTTAGAGACCAATCCAGATTATATTTTCTAATTGAAAATTCTATATTGGTGTCAAACGAGTCTATTGCTTTTGAAATCATCTCATTTGGATCATCCATCTATTTTATATGAATTTTACAAAACTGCAAATTAATCCCGGATACAGTGTAAACAGCCTAAAAAACACACTGTTTCGAGCCAATTAGAATCATAACTGGAATTTTGACCCTTAATGAAAGTTGTAGTACGCAGTATGATTTTGCTGATTGCAAAATACAAGCTTAATCCGACTTACGGTTTGTGAGTTATACACTGTCAAAGTACGGGAGTTACATTGTCGGTAAAATTCGATTCCGTAATTCCCGACTAACTTTTATGATCCAACTTTCATGATTGGCTACATTTACATGCTATAGACGTACTTCAACATACTAAACAGTAAAACAAGTCCAATGGTCGTTAACCTAAGCTTAATCATGCATTTTTACTTCTTTCGACATTTAACCGAACAATTGGTGTACGGTTAAACATTTACCCACAATCTAATCACATTGAAACTATAATATACCCTTTTCATTTCTACATCAATTTAACCAGTCCTAACATTCTAAGCATCAAATATATCCTGATTTTGACAACATCAATCCGTAAACTTAGATATAAACATAGTTTATAAACCGGAGTTAATAACCCTAACATAAACACCATAATAAAATTGAATGAAACTTATACCTTTAAGAAGGGTTCGGAGAGTGGATTCCGAATATATATTTGTTACTTCAATCCTCTTATTAACTTGACGTAAAATTTAGAGAGAAGACGAGAGATTTTAGAGAGAGAATGAGACGAGAGAAATACAGAGCATGAGGCGGTGATAAAAACCGCCGCTCATGCATACTTATATAAATATAAATATATATATATATATATATATATATTATTTTTCTTATATATATATATATATAAAGTTTAATTATTTGACGGTTTTAACCCTTCAAGTTAGATTCTCAACTTTACGTCAAATTATGTATAAACTCATTTTTGGCGCAAAACTCGTCTGAAGTACAAGTTGTTTAAACATAGGGTACAAATATGTTATGCATAATTCTAGCAAAAATTCATTTAACCCAATTTGTACGAGTTAACGGAACACGGATATCATAGTTTTTGGATCAATACTTAACGAGATATTATTTGGAATAATTTCTTATTTCAAATAATCCAAATGTCATCCTCACACGTGCCTGACACCATATACAACATGTTCCCCATAAACCCTTTCAAATTTCCCTTCCCTAACCCCGCTTTGACACGTGTCCTCCAACATTAATGGCATGTACAATCAAGACGGCTCACGATCTCCAAAYCAAATCGTCTATTACCCAACCGCCTCTACTTTTTCATGATTATTTCAATATAATAATCAAGAAACCGTTTTCCATTCCCACCCCCCACCTCCTCCCACCTATAAATACCTTTCTTTTACCTCCATTTCCTCTTTACGCTTCCTTAAACCTGCAAATAGCATTTGACGAACGATTCTACCTGCAACTTCCTAAGCAATGGCCTCCTCATCCTCCCACGAGTCAAACAACAATGACAGTCGCGTTCAATCCACCACTGCCGATAGCCGCGCAATCGTTTTCCTTACATTGAAGTAAAACAACCACGCCATTGAACTGAGAAACAGCCTATTCGATGACAGGTTTGCCGTCAGGATCGAGTTCTTCAAGAACTGCATTCTACTACCAACATTGACCCTTGCTGACACCGGCGTACCACTAAAGTACGTCCAATAGTACTGGCAAACCTGTGAATTCCACCCCGACAGCCGTGGAATAATGGGGGACATGGATGCTCCAAACGATATGATCTGCTCGCTCAAAATTTTGTGGGCTAAAGTATCTCGAGTTTTGTGCATTCCCACTCATCGAGAGCTTGGCATTGCCGAATATGACGAACCACCCACCACCGACGACATACTACGCTTCATTAATATGCTAGGATACAATCGTGACCTACGCAACGTCTCCGACTTCAAACGAAAATTCCTCCCGCCAATGTGGAACATGTTCTTCTCAATCCTGAACAGGGCCCTCACATGCAAGCTAGGGTCATTGGACCAAGGAAACATCAATATAATGATGATCATGTACGGGCTGTTCTTCAACCTCAACCTTGACTACGCCTTTCTCATATACAATGAGATCCACTCGGCGGTAGTCAAGAAATGCAAGCTCCAGGCCACCGGCAAAACCTTATCTGTTGTTCTATTTCCTTGTTTCCTAGCCCTCTTCATAAGGGACGCAATGAGGAAACATGGTCTACCGGCTGAAGAACCGTTCACTCCAGTCTTCAAAATGCAAGGCCATCGACCCACCCTATCGAAGGAGGGTTACACCATCAACCGACCACTCTCAAGGGCCATGCTCAATGTCATTCCATCGACATCTGAGATCCGTCGAACCTATGAATGCTCTCTGCTGTCCCAGGAACCAAGGGCAGCTACCCCATAGCGACTAGAGCCGTCCCCAGACCCAAGCGAGGGAGCACAAGAGGCATCTTCATCGGATGATGAAGATGATGATGATGATGACACTCATCGTGCATCCCCCGACCATACTCAAACAATTCCTCCACCCACTTCCCAAAGGGCGACCACCACATCTACCCCTGGCGATCAAAGCAAAAGGGGTATTGAACAAGGACGACCCAGTCCAATCCCTACCCAAGCCAACCATCCAGAGGCCATTCTTCGGGCCTTTGGAGATGAATCAGCTGAGGAACCCCACATTCCATCACCCCTCTCCCAATAGAGAGGTGATGGAGAAATAAGAGACCCTTCACTTCAAGGCTCGACACAATCTATGACACACACAGAAGCATGTGTTGCTTCTAACATTGATACACCCCAAGATCGTTCAGAGCGATCTCCCTTTCATGCACATCCCCCTTCGATATTTGATATACCGAAGGGGACACACATTTGCTTCACTTACCCAGTCTCTGAAGCCGAGGAAGAGGAAGCTGACGCAGCAACATAGCGAGATAGCTCCTCACTTGAGGGCTATCAAGGACATGATAGAAGTCCTTCACGGCCTACATTTTCAAAAGGCCATGAAGGCGCTTCAGGAGCAGAGGCTCAACCTACAGCATCTGTTGCTGCAGGGGTTACCCCCATAGCCGACCTGGTCACAAAGGCCGAGTTCCAAGCCTTTGTTGACTTAGTTCTGCGGTCCTTGGAAGACCTTAAACTCATCATCCAAGGGATTGTTGACAACCCACCATCAACCGATAACACCACCCTTCAACAAACCCTTGCCATCCTTCAACGACACCTCTCCCAACTTGGAACACAAACCCAAGACAATACAACACGTCTTCAAATGCTCCAGCAAACCATCACCCAACACCACAACCCCGCCTCCTCCCTTGCCACCCAAAGAAACCAACCCTCATTCACTCCATCGCCACCCTCACGGACGAGGCAACTGAGGCCGATGAGAACCTTACCTACATAACCACCCAGCTAAACACCATCCTCTAGAACCTTAACAACCTACCAACCACCATCAACTCCCAAATTCCTCAAGAAGCCCCACCTCAAACCACTTCATCAATCGATGAAACCCTAGCCTCCCTCACCCACCAAATGGCCACCATACAAACCACCCTAACCTAACTTCCTGCCAAAATACTAGCTCACATCCCCCAGCCTACTCCACCCCCACCTCCCTCTGCAGGCCCATCCTTTAATGCAGCCTTCTCCTCCTTCACTGCAGAGGTGAGAAATCGCATCGCCAACCTACCCATTCCTCCATCCACATCCACAACCACCTTCGTGCCACCACAAACATCATCATCAGGCATGGAGTATGCCACAAAAGCCAATCTCAGGGCTCTATCCAAGGAACTTATTTTCTCTTTAACGAGATAAGTGCCAAGTTCATTCATCGAGCGGCTCAACCGACCAAGGCTCTCACCCAGAGCCTTGCTGACCAACAAAGGCGCACCACCTCTCTCCTTCACATGATGGAGGAGAGCCGAAGACACCAAACCCTGAAGGCGTATCTTGCATCCTTCAGGATGGAGAAAAAGAAGAAGAGGAGCAGAGCTTCATGCTCCAATAGCCGCCCATAAAACAGGCCATGCCATGAGGACCCAGACCCCAATGATCAAGGTCTTGGACCTCATGAGGGGGAGAACCAGGCTACGGCTGCTCAACTGACGGAGTCTGCTGCATCATCACCACAACCCCAAACACAACAACAATCCCCATCAACCTAGGCAAGGGAACAAGAGGCTCAGCCCTCTGAAGATGTACAAAATGTACATGTTCCCCTTGTAGCCTCCCCTAAACCCATCGTGTTGAGTTCTTCAACCGATGAAAATCCAACCACCCCACCAACAGAAACCAACCTACCTTTGACTCCATCACCCACACCAAACCTACCATTAACCCCATCACCAACCCCTCGCGATACACAACCTTTCATCACCCAACCCGATGAACCTGAGCCAACCCAAGAAACCATCCTCTTGCCAACTGATACACAACCCACTACCCATACACAACCCACTACCCATACACAACCCCCAACCGATACAAAAACTACCACCCAAACATAACCCATAACCCAAACTCAACCCCCAATCGAACCAACCACGGTGCAAGCTGACATTCCCTCTTCATCAAGGCAACCTCCGTAGAGCCTAGTCGATGAAATAATCCAGAACATGGAGTCGCTGAGGAGACGTCAAGAGCTGCCACCTAGGGAACCCATAATGATGGAAAATATCCATCAATACTTGTATCACGACCGCGATGACTCTCAATCCTCCGGTTTTATCGATTGAATCCATGGACCTCCTACACCATAGGTTTATTAGACAGACCACCCAAGCACCATAGGTTGTCTTCTCAAACGATGGGATAAGGAGGGTAATGGTTATAAAAATAAGGACCTTCGCCAATAGACCAATAAGATTCATCGAGTACATGGTGGAAAGAGCTCACAGTCAGGTCAGCGTCTTCAACGATAATGACTTGATCAATCTCAACCCCTAAGACTTGATCGAACTTTACGCGTACACAACTCAGCGACAGGATCATGGCATCAGATTTGGGATGGCAAACAGAGTGGTTGTAAAGACAATGGAGACCCTGGTGAAGCATCGAGCCAAGAGTGATTTTCAAATTGCTCTTCACTTAGGCATTGAAAGACTCTCCTGTGCTCCACCAAATGAAGACTTCCCTGCCCTGCAGGAGAAAAGATCTGCCTCTGTCTTAACTCAAACCAAACTTGGACTTGTCTTCAAGAATGAGTTCGGGGTAAAGAAATTCTTCAGATTAACTGAAGCCTTCAAGTATTCAACCGATACACTTGAGTGGTTTCAGAAGGTCATCAGAGAAAGACTTGGTAGATCTCGTATGCCAAGAGAAGATGGGAATCAACTTATTCATGAGATATCAACAGTCATCGGCTATCGAAGATTGCTTCTGCGCTTTTGAGATATATCTCAAGGTAGATCATGATGAGTTGTAAATTTTTGCCTTAAAATGATGTCTTTTGTTTCCAGTACTGTAAGAATTCATCATCCAATGGAAATTTGGAGTTTGATGTTTTTCTGTAGATTAGTCTCTGTACATAGATTAGTTTATGTTCTTTCATTACTTAGGGGGAGATTGTTAGACCCCATAATCCATAAAGTGTAAAAGTAATGAAAAACAATAAGTGATGAAGAACCAGAAGACCGATGAAAACATCAAGGCAGAATTGACCAAGTCTGGAGAACAACCAGAGGGTCGATGAACAACCAGAGATGCGATGGAAAGAGCATCTTCATCACCCCTCTAGTCAACAACACTTAGAGTTTTCTTCAACAATTCAACCAGAGGCATACGATGAAGATAAGGTTGATTCATCATCTCATGAAAGACAGCTGGAGATGACAAGTCGACAGCTGGATTTCAAGTTTATCTTAATATTATTGCTTATCAATAGTTTAGATAAACATTATCTGTTAATAGAAGATTAGCTAAATAGTCTCACTAGATAGTTATCTTCTAATTAGCTTACTAGTATAAATAGGTGATTAGGCCTATTGTATTAAATGTCACTTTTACGTTTTTCTTATTAATAAAGTGAAACCTTTGACACTCAAGATTGTTCTTTAAAGTTCATAATTTGTTCTTGAGTATTCATCACTTTGTTCATTAAAACACTATAATTTGGTTATTCTTAACTCGATTATTAGTTTATTGAGAGATCTGGGATCAACAAATGCTTTGTTCTGGTGGGAAGTTGAATCGTCGGCCAGAACAGATGTTTTACAGACATTGTCTTGGGTAGAATTTGTGGAACGATTCAAGAATCAGTTTTTCCCTAAAACTGCAGTGAGACATCCTGAAGCTAGAACAGAGAAATGGAATAGTTCGAGAATATACTGAGAGATTTATTGAATACTCTCGCTTTGCTGAACACTATGTTTCAACAGAATCCAGGAAGATAGAAACGTACATTTGGGGTTTGAAACCCTCAATCAGAGAGTTTGTCATTGCTATGAACCCCAACACCTTTTCATTGACGATAGATGCGGCCGAAGTGACCGACCTAGTTCAACCAGAAGGGCTCTGGTCACCCAAAGGGCCTCTTTATTGGCCATGGCTTTGGGTGGATTCTTTCTAAGTGTGTTGTCTTTGGCAAATGAACTAGGGGGCTGTAGTTAATTTTCATATTTAATTCGAGGGCCTCTGATCATATTTAAAGTTCTTTTTCTAAGTATAACTCATTTTTGGTTAGACGAACCAGAGAGGCTCTGGTCGTCCAGAGGGCATCTGGTTGGCCATGTCTTTTTATTGGCCTGCTTCTGGTTAGCCTATACTTTTATGTTGGCTATCTTAATGTATTTTTCATTGATTATAGTGGTCCAGAGGGGCTCTAGTTTGTGTTGAATTTTTGGTTGAATTTGAAGTTTGAGACTAGAGGCTCTGGTTAGTAGGACCATAGGGCCTCTGGTTGGTCTTACTTTTTATCAAACCTTGTTTTTGGATTAACTTAAATGACCTTGTCTTAAGTTTGCGTTTGCTCTGGTTGATGGACCAGATGGGCTCTGGATGGTCTCACTCTGAGTGATGCAAGGAGTTGAGTTTTTCACTAGTGTGATGCGAGGAGTTGGTATGCTTCATCAATATGATGCAAAAAAAAATTATAACTTCCTATTTTAAGAGACAAGTTTTATTATGAATTAATTTTCATAATATTGGGTTGTGAATGCAATATTTGGATTTATGTCAAAATGATGTATATATATATATTTATATATATATATATATATATGTTTGTTATTATTACAAACATGATTTTATATCACGTTTTGGTGATTTCCACCATGTAATTGCAAAAAAGGGATTTCTCACTAGATCTCAAGGTTTACCCTGATTTTGTGTTTCAAAAATGTGTATTACAGGTCGGGCACTATCAAGGGATAAGGGAAAGGAAAAAGGGAAAGAAAAAAATGTGATATTTTCCTTATGTGCTTACTTGTATTATGGAGAAGAGTTGTTATCTGTTGATCTTGAATACTTGTTATATATGCAAGTAATGTACAAGAATGATGTGGAAAAATTTGTTTGCTACCTTTGAGATGTAGTTTGTTGTATCTTTTTGGGACCGAATGTGTACCATAATGTTTCTCTTTATATGAAATACATGGTTATATGCGAATGTGGATCTTGGGGTGTAACAACTTATGTCATCTTGTACTTTTGTTACTTAGAGTCCAAGGTTAAATACTAGTATAAATATGTGTGCTTTGTAAGCTTAAAAATACAAGTTATCACTCTAATCTCTTTCTAGATTTTTTTTCTTAACTATTTTGTGATCTAATTTCAGTTTGCAAGTATGTAATCAATTGTTGTTCCTTTGAAGAATCGTTTTCTACTTCGTCATGATTTATTTCCATGTTTACTTCAATTTTCGGTAATCTTTTGGAGCTAATCTATTTCCGTTGCAATACATATGATTTATAATCTTTTGTGTCTCCATATCAGTTTTCCATAGTTAAGAAAAATCGTTTTCCAAGTGCTTACTTGTAATCTAACTCTTTTTGTAACGAAACTTGTTTTGCAAATTTCGTAACTTGAAGAGTAAGTTTCCACTCACTTTACTTTATTTCTTGCAAACACTTTCTTCTTTTCACTTTATTTTATGTAGTTGTTAGTACTTTAATTTCTTATAATTTAATTTCCTGCATTTTAATTCTCAGTGTTTATTTCCTGCAATTTATTTACTTATAATTTACTTTTCAGTAATTTATTTTACAGTCCTTTAACTTCCTCTTCTTTAATTGATAGTATTCACATTTCTTCAATTTACATTTATGCAATTTACGTTTCTGCAGTTTACTTTTGCGCATTTGTTATTTACTTTTCAGTCTTTGCATCCTTCTCAAAAAGAATGATGGACTAAATGGCTTAGCAGGTGTAAGGGAAAATTAAGACCAAAACCGGTGTGAAAGTACAAACTTTTAGCATTTATCTAACTATTTTATTTCAGATGATTATTGTTTCATTGAATATTACATATTATAAATTGACAACTAATTTTATGTTATGACCGGGTTTTTTTAATTAGTTTGGAAGTTGAAGGTGGTTTCTGGTTAGTTGAGAAAAGTTGAGGGGTGTATTTTAAATATTTGGTTTAAAACTTTAAACCCTTCACCGCCTCTTTGTATATATATACTAGCAACGTATCCGCGCATGATGTTGCGCAAATCATTTTCATTATGAAGCCGACAACTTGAAACGACAATATTGTTTAAAATTTTGTTTTATTCTTCGTCCATTTCAATGCTAATTTTATAATTTGATGTGATTTTAAATAATAAATCAAATGATTTATAAATTCAAAACTAAAATGTTCCATTGGTCAAAGATTTTGAAATAATGTTTTTAACCCAAAGTATTTGTTATTCTTGCCTTCTAAAGATCAACTTATGTATTAATTGGTGGTTTATAGTTTTTACAACTTGTAATTGAAAAAATAAAATGCAAATTTTTTTCTTTAATAAAAAATATGGTAAGAATACTCAAAAACTATCTCCATTTTGATTAAAAAAATGATTGAGTACCAGGAATATTTCAAAAAAATAGACCGATAGTAAAACGAAGCAAATCAATTGGATTCTCATGTTCTAGAACTATTTATGGAAATCAAGTCGATTTATTCTAACTGAAAAGCAGTATGGAACATTAATCTGGAATAATGTGGCTTTGTATTAAAAAGATGATTTATCATATAGATCAATTGATATTTCACAATGTTCCTCAATAAAAAAAAAAACCTTTAATAATCAAATCTAAGAATGATAATAAATATAAATCAATTCTTTAAAAGGCTTAATATAGCACCCTTCATGGCGCACGCCATGACTCAAGGCTCATGTATGGCACGGCGACGTTAAAGCTTATGGCATGCAAGGGTCAATACGCAATTTTTTAATGTGGTATTTGATTTTTCTTGCGTATTTAGTGTCTTTTTTTTAAGTAATGGATAAAAATATAAATAGTTACCTTGATTTCTTGGACATTGCAAGGTTCTTATATATGATAGGGGCCTACAAACGGTTCCAAAAAGTATGCTGCTAATAATTATACCATGAATGATTAATTAGAAAAACTCAAGCCAACATCAACTAAATCAATTTAAACATTGTTTGGAAAAAAATTATAACCTTGATTAATATTAATAATTATTTATTACTATTAGTTAAAAATAAATATTAATTATTTATAAAATATTAATAAAAAATTAATTATTACTATAATAATAAATATTAAATCCAATTATTAGTTGTTCATAATTGGTTAATAAAGAAAACACATTTTTCAATGTATTTAGTTAATATATGATTAGGCATTTTTTATAAAGTAAAGGTGTAGAATGAAAAATGAAAATGTATTGATATAAAACAAATTTATTCATAGTATTCATAATATTTAATAAAATTATTAAATCTAAAAATATTCAACATTGGCTCAATTCGAAGGTATTGACGAGACGATTATAATGGTGTAATTTGTAAAAAAAAACACTTTTTTTTAAATGCATTTTAGTTCATATACGATTATTTGTATTAATATGATAAGGGTGTAAATGAAAAATAAAAAATGAAAAAGTAAGGGATATAAGGTAAATCAAATCACTAATTACAAGAGTATAACTTTGAAATTGAAAAGGATTTGGTGGAAGATCGTGGGAGGTTGTAAGCTTTAAGAACTTATACAATATTCTTAATTAATTGTACCTCTTAAAAATTCAAGAATAATTGAAACTCCTGCTTATTAATATAGTACAAATATATGATAATATATGTTAATATGATAAAGGTGTAAAATAAAAAATAAAAAAGTAAGGGATATAAAGTAAATCAAATCACTAATTATAATTAACAATATAAAATGTAATTCTGAAATTTAAATGATTAGGTGGTAGATCATGGGAGGTTGTAAGCTTTAAGAGCTATACAATATCCTTAACTGGTTGTACCTCTTAAAAATTCAAGATAATTATAACTTAGTGTTTTTTTTAATATGGTATAGATATAGATAAAATAGATATATATAAAACCATAAGGACAAAAAATATGAAGAAAAAGAAATTGCATGGAAAATATTTAATTACTTTAGCATAAACAATAACAGAATAAGAAAAAAATTCAAATGCTTAATTCACCAGGTCCAACAACAAGCACCAGTTAAACTTAGGATGGGAGGGGTGATTTTGTAGCGGTGGATGACAAAATAGCTTTATTATCTATTTCAATTATAATGACTCTTACTTTAAAGAGTATTATATCCTTGATATTCACCAAAAAAAAATATGGTTTGAATAAATAAAAAAGACTTAATTAACGAAAAAAACAACCAAAACGATATTTAATAAACCCAAAAGACTAAAATATCCATAATTTAAATGAAAGATTTTTAATAAATTTAATCTCAGAGACGAAACCAACAATAAATTACGAACTATATAAATGAAAAACGAAATTTCAAAACAACAGGGACGATTATTGTAGTTTACTCGAATATAAGACAAATTAATTCGTATATATTTATGATATTTAATAGTATGATTAGATACACAAATATTCAATATTAGGCTCACTTCGAAGGTATTGATGAGAAGATTGTAATGGTATAATTTGTAAAAACAAATGTATTTTTCAATTGTATTTTAGCTCATATATAATTATTTATGTTAATATGGTAAGGGTGTAAAATGAAAAATGAAAAGGTAAGGATATAAAATAAATTAAGTAACTAATTATAAGGGTATAAAGTCTAATTTAAAATTTTAAAATAATTTGATTTCGAATATCATCAGAAGATGTGGGACGTGGTTGGTTATGGAGAGATATATAGATAATGGTGTAAAATGAAAAATGAAAAATGAAAAAAAATAAGGATGTAAATAAATAGCTACAAGGTATAAAATGTAAGTTTAAAAATAATTCATTACGTATTTATGATATTGAATAATACTATTAAATCAAAAAACATTTGATATTTGTCTCATTTTAAAAGTATTGACGAGACCACTATAATGATATAATTTGTAAAATAAATAATATATTTTAATGCATTTTAGTTTATATTCGATTATTTATGTCAATATGATAAAAGTGTAAAATGAAAAATAAAAATAAAAAATGAAAAAGTAAGGGATATAAAGTAAATTACATAAGTAACTAAAAAGGAATAAAGTGTTATTTGAAATTAAAAATATTTGATTTTTAATATTACGTTGGGATCGCGGATGTTCAACAAGCTTTAATTGTTGATCCTCTCTCTCAGTGATTTGACGATGATCTTTTTTACCTTACGAAGTGTACTATCTTTGTATTCAGCTTCAGCGATCATCACTGAGTCTGTTCAGTGGTGGCTGAACGTCTATTGTAATTTTTTTCAGAGACAAGTATCCTTCAGGAAGACAAAACTCACACCACAGAACCTTCAACGATATCGAAGATAGAAGCTGAAGATAGAGACAAGCAAGTTCGTGATCTGATATAATTTTTCAGTGATAACAAGCTCGTCTACATAATTGTGAAATCTACTATAGATTCAACGAACACTTATGAGACTTCAGCATCATTCCAGTGTCAACGATTAAATAAATCTTGTTGCACAAGATTATTTTTTGTCTTGTCCTTCCACATACAAAGGACAAACCCATACCTCTCAAAGTAAAGTACTGTACTGAATCACTCTATTGTCTCCAAACATGTTTATCTACTTTGTGAAAGACTATTGTTCATATACGACCAAAAACTGTATATCTGCAACAAAGGACAAACTCACCTCTTAAAGGACGCCACGTGCTTTGTACCCTCTGACTTGCATTTAATGTTGTTAGTATGTTTTTTTGAAAAGTGTAAGTAAAAAGTCTCTTGATCTATTCAAGAGGACTAAGTCTGAAAGTTGTCTGGAACCAAAAGCTCAGATATAGAGCTAGTACCCAGATACAGAGCTCGTCACAGAGGGATGAAGACTGAAGACATGTGCGCCTAAAACCCAAGTCTTCGATACAGAGCTCAACTCCAGACACAGAGCCTCTGCAGCATACATGCAGAGCCTCTAAGTCTCAAACTCTCCCATCTGCGTGAAGATTCCACGGCTCATCTTACAAGTGCTCCGGTCTCAGACCGACACGTATTCAGAAACGGTTATTTCAATCAGACACATGGAGGCAGAAGATTGGTGGACGCGTTAAACTTCTCCAAATTCCCAAATTATGGAAGATCCATTTTCTGGAAATGCCTATAAAAAGGTATTTCCTCTAAGAAGATAATTACCAATCTTCACAAAAAAAAATTGTGTTTCTACCTTATTCCATAGAGAGAAATACACACTTGTGAGAAAATAGCTAGTTGAGAGAAATTTTGTACACACACAACTATGTGTTCTTAGTGTTCTTGTGTAATCTCACTAGTTACTGAAATACAACCGAGTGGACTATTTCTCTAAAGATTATTGTGTCGTTGTCATTTCTGCTTAACCATTCTAGTATATTGTTATTGCTTCCGCTCACTTGTTGACTTAAGCTTTGATTACTAGTGCATTTGAGGATCTAGGTTCCTACATTTGGTATTAGAGCCTTTTAATCAGTCTTCTGATTAGTTGGATCCAATCCATAAGGGTTATCCTCTTTTGCTTGGTTATTTTTTCTTCATTGAAATCAATTTTCATTCTAGATCTAAGTTTTCCTATGAAAATATGCAGATCTTGTTTATTTTTTTGAAAATAAAAGTATTTGAATCTATTCTCCAAGGTTGCATTCGTCATGTTCAATTTCTGCACTCCAAAACCTCAAGTTTTCAGTTTTACCTTGGTTTTTCTGAAAATGTCAAATCAATCTTGGAATTCAATGTATAGTGTTGGATCCCTCACCAAACCACCTACTCTCATTAAGGATGAATATCCCAAGTGGAAGATTAGGATGATAAACTTCTATGAAGGGCCTTGAATTGGAACTTTATGAATCTATAAATAATAGGTCTGTATGTTCCTATGACCCTGATTCCCAGGGTT
The DNA here is from genome assembly GCF_001531365.2 of Cynara cardunculus var. scolymus. Lineage (NCBI taxonomy): Eukaryota > Viridiplantae > Streptophyta > Magnoliopsida > Asterales > Asteraceae > Cynara > Cynara cardunculus. Next base: position 41,672,968 of record NC_037528.1, on the reverse strand, counting down.
CCTACTACTGCAATCATTGCTGAGGTTCCTACCGTTCGAGATCCTAAGGCTAGAAGGATTGGAACGATGAAGATAAACGAAAGGTTGAGCTTGATCAAAAGGCCAAAAGGCTATTGATTATGGCATATCCCAACGAAATCTTTCAGTCCCTCGATGCTTGTGATTCTGCCAAGGATATATGGGATCAACTAGACAACCAACTTGAAGGAGGAATTAAGATGATAAAGAACCATCACACGTAATGTTTGAACGAAAACAACAACATTCATGTTCTTCTCGATGAGTCACTAGAACAAACTTATCATTAGTTCAACACACTGATCAATAAATGTAGGAAATGTGATGTTGTGAGAACCTAAGAAAAGAATAACAGGTTGTTCTTGAAGCCGTTGAATGAAAAATGGTCCAATCTTTATATGTCTTTATAGAACAATCAATATTTGGAGTAGTGGAGACTGCACGTCGTGTACGAGATTCTCCAGACATAGAAGAAGGAGGTAGATATGATAAAGGTCATTTTGGGTGGTCCTCTGGCTCTAGTCTCTGACTCTAAAGAGGCTGGTTCAGCTAGGCCATCCAAAGAGAGGAGGACCAGAGAAGAGAATTGGAGAGGAATGAAGGCACTGGTTATTGAGAGTAAGGAGGAAGACAAAGCGTCTTGCTCTGATGATGATAATATTAGTGCTTTCGTACAATCCTTGGCTCTTATCACCAAGGAAATCAACAAGAAATTCGGGAAGAGGACGTTATAAAAAAAAGGTAGGGATAACAGGAGTGAGAGGTACAAGAAGCAGACATTCGACCCCAAGAGTGCTCCTCAACAAATGGGGAAGAAAGAGAAGGAGCTACTAGAGAAAGCAAAGTAGAGCGACAGGTGTTATCGATGCGGCAGACCCGGTAATTTCTCCAAAGAGTGCAAGGGTCCTCTGGTTAAAGATGTTCTGTACTACAAAAATAAGTATAATTACAAGAGGCCACAGAGGATCCTTATGGCCGAATAAGAGAATTGGGTCTCTGACTCAACATTTGAAGATGAAATCTAGGCGCACTTCTACTGGATGGATGTTGAAAATGATGATGATGCAGAAGCATCTGGCTCTGGCTCTGGCTCTCAGAAACAACATGTGCACATCTGATACCTTGATTCTCGATGCTCAAGGCACATGATTAGTAACAAAGAGTTGCTTTCCTCTTTCAAACACAAATTTGGAGGAAGTGTAACCTTTGTTGACAACAAGAAAGGGCAAACCAAGGGTTATGGAGTTCTCAAAGAAGGTAAGGTTTCTATCTCTAAAGTTGCTTATGTTTATGGGCTCAAGCACAATCTGCTCAGCATAAGTCAAGTTTGTGATTCTGGTTACAATGTCAAATTCCAAAGGAAGTCTTGTTCATTGTTTCCAAAATCAGGCCAAGAGATGCTCAAAGCCAATCGCAAAGATAATTTTTATCTCATAAACTTCTCACCCAAATACGGTATAGAGACACTCTGTGTCATATCTCATAAAAGTGAAGAAGTCTGACTCTGGCATCACAAGCTGTCTCAACTCAACTTTTCAAATCTTGAGAAGCTTGTCAAAAACAATTGGGTTGTTGGACTACCAATGGTAAAGTTCGAGAAAGATCATCTGTGTCCTTCATGTGAGATGGGGAAACTCAAACTAGCCTCTCACATGGCAAAGACTGATGTTCATGTGTCAGACCTCTGCATATCCTTCACGTGGATCTTTATGGTCCTATCTTTGTATAAAGCATGTGTGGCAAGAAATATTTCCTTGTATTAATCGATGAGTTCTTACGTTATACTTGGATAGAGTTTGTAAGGAAGAATTAGATGTGCCAGAGCTGTTGATAAAGCTGATGACCAAGATTCAAGTTCTTCTACAGAGCATAATTCAAAAGTTGAGGAGTGACAATGGTACAGAGTTCAAGAATTCAAAAATTGACGAGTACTTTGCCAAAGAAGGAATTTCCCAGAACTTCTCGGCTGCAAGAACACCACAACATAACGGTGTTGTGGAAAGGAAGAACAGAACCTTAGTTGAAGCTGCACGAACAATGCTCACAGCCTCTAGTCTTCCAACCCGTTTTTGGGCAGAAGCTATCTCGACTGCATGCTTTATGCAAAATAGATCTACTGTGGTCAAGAGACATCTAAAAACTACTTATGAACTTATCAACTAGAGAATACCTAACGTTAAATTTTTGCGCATCTTTGGTTGCAGGTGCTTCATCATTAATGACCGTGAGGATCTTGGCAAATTTGACAAGAAGGCAATTCCTTGGATATTCTGTGAATTCCAAAGCCTACAGAGTCTTCAACCTCAAAACCAAGACGATCATGGAGAGCATCAATGTCTCGTTCAACGATAAAGAACTGATGACTTTAGAGTACTCCAACTCTGAACTCAAGCTAAACCAAGTGACTTCCAATTCTCTATCGAAGTCAAGGGAATTGGAACTCGAGCAACTATTCCAAGACTTCTTTGATGATGATGACATATTTGAGTGTGCAACCAAAAGTTCATCTACACGTGTTCAAGAAAAGCCACAATCTACAGGTACATCTATCTTTCGCTCTTTTGAAGCCTTTACTCCCACTTGTGATCTTGCAGATCCAGAACCAGAGCGGCAGGGTCATTTGATGGAAATAGAAGGCTTTAGGCTATGAACCTATTAATTGTTGTAAACGGGAGCAAAGCAAGGGAAAACTCACAACTCTGCATTAGAGCCCAGTCCCACAAATCCAGAGAATACCATCTTTGTATCTGAAGCTGGTTCCTTTGTACCACAATCTGAGGGGGAGCAAGGAGATCCATCATCACCAATAAGGGACATATAGCCAAACATCCCTATTGAGTAGGATTTCAAAACTCCACCTACAGTTCACCCTCCTATGACAAGATGGAAAAAAGACCATCATTCACCCCAAATTATTGGTAGTCCTTCACGAGGTGTCAAGACAAGAGTTGTCATCGCAATTGAATGTTTATTCATAAACTTTCTAAGCATGGTAAAGCCAAAGAAAATCCACGAAGCACTACAAGACCCAAGATGGGTTGATGCCAGGCAAGAAGAGCTTCTATAGTTCGAAAGAAATAAGGTATGAACTCTTGTTCCTTTACCAAAAGATAAACTTACTATTGTTACTAAGTGGGTTTTCAGGAACAAAAAGGATGAGGATGGCATTGTTATAAGAAACAAATCCAGGTTAGTTTCCAAAGGCTACTGCTAAGAAGAAGGCATATACTATGACGAGACCTTTGCACCGGTAGGAAGGCTAGAAACTATACGCTTATTATTGGCCTTCTCTGCACATAAAGGATTCTGAGTCTATCAAATGGACGTTAAGTCACTGGTTCTGGATGGTAAGCTGAAAAAGGAAGTCTACGTGTATCAACCTTCTTGGTTCGAGAGCTCTACACATCTAGAGTATGTGTATTATCTAGACAAAGATCTGTATGGGCTCAAGCAAACACCCACAGCCTAGTACGAATGACTCTCATCCTTTCTAATATCCAATTGTTTCGATAAGGGTAAGATCGAAACAACCTTGTTCATTAAAAGGTATAAAGGTGAGATGCTCCTAGTGCAAATTTACGTTGATTATAGCATATTCGGTTCAACAAACCAGAACTATTGTGATAAGTTCTCTGCATTAATGAAGAGTGAGTTTGAAATGAGCATGACAGAAGACTTAACAGTCTTCCTTGGTCTCCAAGTAAAACAAACAGAGGAAGGTATCTTCATTAATCAAGCTAAGTATTTCTCTGACATCTTGAAGAAGGACCAACTTCATAACTCATCGACAATATGGACACCAATTGCCACGGGTACCAAGTTTGACACAGATCTATCTGGAAAACTGGTGGATGTCAAGACTTTTCATGGAGTGATTGGGTTACTTCCATATCTCACGGATAATAGACCAAACATCATGTTCGCTACGTGTTGTGTGCTAGATTTCAAGCTATTCCTAAAGAATCTCATCTTTCTACGGTGAAAAGAATCTTTTGATATCTCAAAGGGGCTAAAATTTTTGGGTCTCTAGTATCCTAAGCATTCTGGCTTTGATTCAATTGCATATACAGACTCTAACCATGCAGGGTGTAATCTTTATAGGAAGAGTACATTTGGGAGCTGTCAACTACATGGAAACAAGTTAGTGAGTTGGACATCCGAAAAGCAGAACAGCGTGTCAACGTCCACTACAAAAGTAGAATATGTAGTTGCAGCAAGCTGCTACTCCCAAGTAATATAGATGAAGACTCAAGTCAAAGACTATGGTATTGAGTTTAATAAGATCACTATTCTGTGTGACTCAGATAGTGCAATAGCCATCCCTGCAAACCATGTGCAACACTCCAAGACCAAACACATTGATGTTCGTTACAACTTCATCAAAGACCATGTGGAAAAAGGTACGATTGAGATGTTCTTTGTTTCTACAGATTTTTAACTTGCTGATATATTCACTAAAGCTCTTGATCAAAAGAGATTCAATTTCTTGATTAGCAAGTTGGGTATGCACAACTTGCAATGATTAGTCAGAGCCTCTGTATTCATAATACTTAGCTTTTGCACTCAAGATTAGCATATATATGTTTTATTATTTTTCTAACTCCATCATACAGAGCCTCTTAGTCCGAATTCTGTCAATCTTCAAGTTTTGTCATACAGAGCCTCTGTATCTACTATACATAGCCATTGTACCTTGAACTAGTGCTCGTGCATATGAAAACATAGTTTAAGGATAGAACGGAACGCATTACCCAAGGGGAGAATTGGAATTCCAAGATACAGAGCCTCTATATGTACTATACAGAGCCTCTGCTCCATCATTTTTGTTCATGATGGCGTCGAATCTGAATAGTCCAACCATGAGCCTCTTTATCGCTCACAAGGTAAGTTATCTATCTCAGTCTTCAAACATTTTAAGCTAATAAAAACCTACTCTAGTTTCAAAACCTTTTTGATTTTGCAATTTACTTAATTTCAAGGACCAGAGCCTATGTACAACATTTACAGAGCATCTTCATGTACTATATAAAGCCTCTATCCCTAGAATTTGGTAACTCTGGATCTTTATAGATATTAAGTAAATGTAGGATTTTTAAACCTTTATAGATACTAAGTGTAGGATTTTTAAACCTTTACAGATACTAAGTGTTGCGTTTGACCAAGAGGAATTTAACTCTATATCAAAAGCTCCGGTGAACAAAACACTTGTATTTTTTTCTCCCTTTAAATAAAAGGTAAATGTCAGTTATCTTTGGAAGGTGAGAGTCCTGTAACCCTAATTTTCAAATTTGGGAGGCGCGGTTGTGTGCTGTAACCTACAACTGTCAGGCCACGCAGCTTCTCCCCACACATTCTGCCAAGAAAACCTTTCCATAATCGACGTTTGGGTTATTTATGCACTCTAGTGCATTGACTTTTTCCTATTTAAAAGATTCAAAAAACCCTATTTCTCTTTTACACTTTCAAAAATCTCAAATACTCTCTGCTGATTCGAAAAACTGATTCCTTCAAAAACTTCGCCTTCTCCATAGTAAGAACCTGCAACTCTCAACCCTAAACTTTCTTGTACTCTCATTCTATTTTCTTTTGAACAATGTCGACCCAATTGGAATCTAACTACTCCCAAAAACGAAACCTCAACCCTAAAAATGATTGAAGGGACAAACCTCCATGTCATACCACTACCCCTCAAACCAAACATTCATGCCCTAAACCTCACCCTAACCAACTACGACACACGATTTCATCCTGTTGTAGACATTCTCAAACACCATTTTCTGAACACAGCCCTAACCAATGTTGATGAAGGGATTCCAGAAAGATTCCTTCACGAATTCTGGCAATCTTGTGAATTCTTGGAAAAGAAGAAAGGAATAGTTTGTGAGTTCTACGTATGAGAGATTCAACAGTACTGCCAAATAAGGATTACTAGGTCACTCTTTACATTTGTTATTCAATACCCACTAAACCTGACCTAGGCCTTCCTGCATACACCCCTTTACCAACTGGTGATGAAATCGTTGGATTTTTTAGGTTCATTGGTTACAATAAGCAAATCAACTTCTCATCACAGTTTAGGCGCCAATTTTTGCCACCAATGTGGAATGTCCTGTTCACTTTGGTCAATAAGCCCCTGACTAGAAAAATAGGAAGCATGGACATGGGTAGCACCAACATGCTCCAACTAATATACGACATCTACTTTGACCTGACTTAGGACTACTCATTGATTCTGTACACAGAATTCTAGGTTGCTGTTACAAAGAAAATTCTGGACAAATCAAAAGGAAAGAATCTGCCCGTATTGTTATTTCCCAGATTTCTAAGCCTGCTCCTTAGGTCGGGTATCAACGAGAGCGAGATCCCTTGCACTTCAGGACCAATGGCACTCGTGAATGTGCTATCCACGTAACATTCAACAATTCACAAGGATGGGTACCCAGAAGAGAGACCATTGTGAAAGAAGCTGATGGCCTACATCAAAATCAAGGAAGTAAAGAGCGCGTACCGACGTGTACTCGAATCACTAGAACTAGTGACTCAAACACCCACAAGCATAGGGGAAAAAGCCGGTATTGAAGGATAACAAGAGAATTTTGGTGAGGAAGCTGAGAGGGAGAGACTCGTACTGGAGGATGCTGAGAGGGAGAAAGAAAAAAGAAAGAGGGAGAAAGAAGAACAAAAAAGAAAGAGAGAAGAAAAGAAACAGAGAAAAGAAGCAAATAGAGCAAAAATTGAAAGAGAACAAAGTTAAAAAGAAGAGAGACAAAAAGAAAAAAAAGAGAGACAGCCGAAGGAGAACACAGATGCTATGGATAATGAGGGAAAAGAAGAAGAAGACAATGAGAAGGCAGAGGGAGTAGAGGGAGAAGGGGAGTAAGAGCAAGAGAGTGGTGTAGAATAAGCACATATATTTTCCATCCCCCACCACTAGTGCAAACAAATCATCTAGTCCAATTGGTCGAGCAATCAAGACTATTGAAATAGATATGCCACCTCGAACCATAACCTGCCTACCCAGCCATAGGTCACATAGTCTCTGATCTGCACAGCCAAAGGGATACCACATTGCAGGGCTCATCCTTTCAAAAGGATGAGACCTTTGAAAACATAAGTGACATGTCTCCCCATATCACGACACTTGCTCATATAGATGAATATGTTTCCTTTGCACTAGTTGTTTCCCAAGCTTGTTCAGAGCAAGCTCTAGGTGAAGAAGACTTTGAGGGTCTAGACCATCCTCTTATTCCACTCATAGATGACCTTCCATTCAAATATGAATTGGTTGGAAAAGCTCATCATGATAGAACGTTTGTAGTATTCTCTCATGATGAAGAGGTACGAGGATCATAAGAAAATCATGGCGCTGAGATCTTCAAGGACCTGGCGCTGAAGTTGAACAAGCACCAGAGGGAGAAGGTAGTACCCTACACCAGGTTTCTCTCCCTAGTGTTTGCCAAATTCTTTGGTAACAAGTACTCGACAAAAGGTAATCTCTCTATTGGTAAGATTGGATCCAGGATTCTGGATCATAAGCTGAGAAATGAAGTTATTGCACTTTCTTCTATTATGCAACCTATTTCTTCATTTTCTCCAGCAGTGCCTGTACTTTCTTCTTCTCCTTCTCAGGTGGTTAAGACTAAGGAAAACCCCACAAAGTCTATCCCAACCACCACCTTCCTTTCTTCCAAACATATCTCTTCTCAACCCACTCTTTATTCTCCATCGAGGGCCAAGAAAGCCGAAAAGAGGATACCCATGGCTCTGGCTATGACCTTGTAAAAGGTTTCAGCTATTGAAACTTGCCTTACCCTCAAGGCACCTAGCTTCATCTCTTCCCATCTCTTCAGTGATTTCTACAATCATTATCGTACCTGTGGCTTCGATTCTAAACGCCTTAGTGGCTCAAATCACTGAAGGTGTGAATATCAGCATCGCCACTGCTGAACACCCACGTCCATCAATCTCGGCCATTTTCTCTTCTTCTCCCTCCTTGATCTCGATACATGTTTATGATTCATCAGTGATTGTCCTCCCTGATGATGAAGCACCCAGCACAGGACCTGAGATTGTTCCTCTTGACGTATCTCAACATATGGTTGCCTATCCTCTCGAAGGTAACCTGGAGCGAACCAGCATCAATCCTTCAGATGGTGCTGATGAACCCTTAGGTACACCTCCATCCTACCCTTTCATTTCTTATAACCCCGAGCTATCTTATGCTCAAGATTTTTCCATTTCAGGTCCTTATGAAAAGATGCCAGCCATGGAAGAAGAATACAACATGGCTGATGACGTTAAACTCCTTTTCCCTGCTCTAGAGACTGTCCTTATCAAAATGGACGAAGTCCATAAGGGCATGCCTCTCAGGGATGAAGTCTCTGCTGACCTTTCAACTGTCAAGGCTGACGTTAAAGAGGTCAAAGAATAGCTCTCTTCGATGCAAGCAGTTGTGCAAGCAAACACTGAGGCCATCTATGCTTTAAACAACAAGGCCGATAAAGAGAATGCCCATCTTGCAAAGCATACTGAGCTGATGCAGCAGATACTAGCGATTCTCCAACAGCCAACTTGCACCGTCCTTCACCGCAGAAGATCACGAGTAGCTAGATCAAACTCTAGAGTGTACTCTTCTTCAAGCCCGAGCACTAACCAAGCTTGAAGAGATGGTGGACATTCAGATAAGAACTCTTGACAACTTCGGTGAGTATTATCCTAATATCAAAGAGGGGGAGACAAAGTTGTATGCTGTTGTTGCTGATGTTGCTGCTATCCCAACAACTAAAACTGAAGCTGAAGCTCTTAGACCCACAGCTAATGAAGTTGAGGTTGTTGATGAAAATCCAACTTCCCATGGAGCTCCTGAAGTTGAGGTTGTTGATGAAACTATCAGAGCTGGTGTTGAAACTCGTGACGAAGACCTTCCTATCACCTCTGCAGCTGAGGCTGGTGATAAGGAAGATGATGATGAGGATGATGATGATGATGAAGACGATGACTCTCCCAACCTTCCTGATGCTAGATAGGACCTTGGTGACGATGATGATAAAGACGACGATGATGAAGACTTCACCATTCTGTACAAGAAACCTGTAGTGCCACGAAAGGAGTTTCTCTCAGAGATTCTGCGTCCTGGGGGGAGAAAGAGAAGGTGACCTTGGAGAAGAATCAGAACACCAAGTTGAAACACAAAGGTGTTGCTAAGAAGGAAACCTCAAGGTACTCTTCAAACCTCTTGAGCCCTTAAATACCAAGTCCTCCAGGTTTGTCACCGTAACTTATTTTTGTCAACTCTCCTCCATCCCCTCTACTACCTGCGGTCGGCTAGAGGAATGGGTACCTAAAAACCCAACCTCCAGAGTTCCCACCGACCAACAAATGTCTCAGCTGAAGGAGTCACTCGACCAAACTACAGTAAAAATCCGTCTTTATACCTCTAGTTGTGGTGAGTTTGACTTCTTGTCTGAAGCTGAATGACTCGAGGCACTCAAGCTTGAGGAAGAACTCAAACTTCAATGACAACAGACTAAGGACAGCATAAAGCTGGCCAAGTCTCTTGCGGCTAAAGTTCTTCCGAAGAAGATGTCTAAAAACATGGTGAATGCTGTCAAGGCCCAGGCTAAAGTATTTTCTATTGCAGAAGTTGTGCATGAAAAGGTGATGAAGCTGGTCGATCGAGATAAAAAATAAAGCAAAAAACGTCTACACAATAGAATCAATCCTCACCCTATTTCAAACGTCACAATAGGTGGACGGATGAAAGATGGTGGAGTTCTAGTCTCAATGCGCATCACTAGAGACAATCTTGATGTTGTCACTGAGTATCCTTCTTACCTAGGTCAGTATGGCTACAGTGAATGGCTGGAGATCCACCATTTAGCGCTCAAAGTCAAGGCACAAGCCGATTATTAAAGACATCATCAGCAAGCTGATCAAGAAAATGTCAAAATACGTCGTTGTACCTACAAAGCCAACACTGAAGAAAGGTGGAAGAAGAAGAAGACCTTCAAGTCCTAATGACGGACGAACTTCGAGGAATGAACATGAAACAAAGTTCTCCTTAAACGAAGTCTTGAAGGATTCGAAGAAGCCAGACATCTCAATGTTGAACCTCTCCTTGCCAGCGAAGGGTCCTTACATACCCAACATTGTGCACCTCAAGCCTGAGTTAGGATTTATTTTCCTTGACTATGAAGGCGAACACAGCTTCCAGAGAGTGTCTGAGCTACATCTTTGTCCAATGGAACATCTCATGTATATCAGATAATGGTTGGATGATGATATATATGGTGAAATGATAGACCGCAAGATCAGAAGAAAATTTCTACATCGAAAAGAGCTTGGAGAAGAAGTACGTGGCTACATCAACCTGAGCAACCTAGATTAGTTTTGATATTCTGTCTTGTAACTTTGTCTTTCACTGTATGTATTTTGTATCTATGCCTTTACTTTTAGTGTACAACTTATATTTTGTAGGTCTAGAAATGTACTGACTGAAACACTTGTAATTTTTCCTTTGAATGAATATAAGTATTTCGTCAGCTTCACTGAAAAAGATCCCTAAAAAGAGTAATAGGGACACATGTCTATGAGTTCCAGTATTCTCTTACAATCATTGACAAACTCTAGTCAGTGAACATGCTTTCAGTTTCAGTTTCAGTTTCCCTTCTTGTACTTTTTCTTAAACTTGTAACTTAAGAAAACTTATGAAGTAAAAACTGACTCACTGAAAAATATCATAATACATTTAAAAGGGACATGTACTTTATATGTAACTTTTCCTTACTATTATTTGTCAAGGCAACTTTCTTTTTGTTGCTTTGTTATCATCAAATAAGGGGAGATTGTTGATCATCTCTTTCAATTATTTGATGATAATCACTATTACCTATTCGAAGTATTATCTTTCTGTTCTTTCAGTTCTAGCGATCATCACTGAGTCTGTTCAGTGATCGTTGAAACATGTAAATCCTACAGCGACAGCGATACTTCAAGAAGACAAAACTCACACCAAAGAACCTTCAGTGAAAGTCGAAGACTGAAACTACATATTAGTGACTGGCGCGTTCGTGACAACTGGAATTCCAATATACAGAGCCTCTGTATGTACTATACAGAGGCTTTGCTCCAACAATTTTGTTCATAATGGCGTCGAATCTGAATAGTCCAACCATGAGCCTCTGTATCGCTCACAAGGTAAGTTATCTATCTCAATCTTCAAACATTTTAAGCTAATAAAAACCTACCTACTCTAGTTTCAAAACTTTTTTGATTTTACAATTAACTTAATTTCGAGGACCAGAGCCTATGTATAGCATTTATAGAGCATCTTCATGTACTATATAGAGCCTCTATCCCAAGAATTTGGTAACTCTGGATCTTTCTTAACAAGAGTGTAGGATTTTTAAACCTTTATAGATACTAAGTGTTGCGTTTAACCAAGAGGAATTTAACTCTATATCAAAAGCCTCGGTTAACAAAACACTTGTATTTTTTCTCTCTTTAAGTAAAAAGTAAATGTCAGTTATCTTTGGAAGGTGAGACTCCTGTAACCATAATTTTCAAATTTGGGAGGCGCGGTTGTGTGCTATAACCTACAACTGTCAAGCCACGCGGCTTCTCCCCACATGTTCTGCCAAGAACACCTTACCATAATCGATGTTTGGGTTATTTATGCAATCTCGTGCGTTCACTTTTTCCTATTTAGAAGATTCAAAACTTCTATTTCTCCTTTACATTTTCAAAAATCTCAAATACTCTCTACTGATTCGAAGAACTGATTCCTTCAAAATTCTCCAAAGTAAGAACCCGAAACTCTCAACCCTAAACTTTCTTCTACTCCCATTCTATTTTCTTTTGAACAATGTTGACCCAATTGGAATCTAACTACTCCCAAAAATGAAACTCAACAGAATAGATTGAAGGGACGAACCTCTATGTCATACCACTACCCCTCAAATCAAGCAATCATGCCCTAAACCTCACTGTAACTAACTACGACACACGATTTCATCCTGTTGTTGACATTCTCAAACACCATTGTTTGAACCTAGCCCTAACCAATGTTGTTGAGGGATAACAAGAGAAATTTGATGAGGAAACTGAGAGGGAAAAAATCGTACTAGATGATGCTGAGAGGATTGAGAGGGAGAAAGAAAAAGAAAGAGGGAGAAAGAAGAAAAGGAAAGAAACAGAGAGAAAAAGAAAAGAGAGAAGATGAAAATAGAGCAAAAACTGAGAGATAGCAAAGTTAAAAAAAAAAAAAAAGAGAACGCGGATGATATGGATAATGAGGGAAAAGAAGAAGAAGACAATGAGGAGTAGAAGGAAAGGGGGAGTAAGAGCGAGAGAGTGGTGTAGAATAAGCATATATATTTTCCATCCCCTACCCCTAGTGCAAACGAATCATCTAGTCCAATTGGTCAAGCAACAGAGACTATTGAAACAGATGTGCACACCTCGAACCATAACCTGCCTACCCAACCATAGGTCACATCTGTCTCTGGTCTGCATAGCCAAAGGGATATCACATTGCAGGGCTCATCTTCTCAAAAGGATGAGACCTTTGAAAAGATAAGTGGCATGTCTCCCCATATCATGACACTTGCTCATGCAGATGAATATGTTTTCTATACACTAGCTGTTTCCCAAGCTTGTTTAGAGCAAGCTCTAGGTGAACAAGACTCTGAGGGTCTCGACCTTCCTCTTAGTCCACTCATAGATGACTTTCCATCCAAATCTGAATTGGTTGGAAGAGCTCATCATGATAGAATGTTTGTAGTATTCTCTCCTGATGAAGAGGTACGAGGATCATAAGGAAATCCTTCCAGATTCAACGTACAAGAAGATCTGAATGAAGGTGTCTTTGGAACTAGGACTCACTCTGGCCCATGTATTGAGCCAGAGGTTACCACAACTGAGTATGTCACAAAGGCAGAGTTCCATGCCTTTGCCACCTCTATTCAGTGCTCCTTGGAAGAGCTAAAACTCACAATGGCTAGTGTAGAGCCATCAACCTCTACATCTGCTTTGGATGATGTTTGAGCATCCATTTCAGCTCTAAAAGCTGAGTCTATGAAAAATGATAAATTACTCGAACAACAATTGGAATTGACGGCATCCACAAACGCCACTTTACAAATGGTGGTGGATTTCATCAAGAGGAAAGAGTAAAGGGCCACCATCATACCTGTCTCTAGGGACCAATTTCAAAAGTTCATAGAGAAAATGGTCAAACGAAACAAAAAGGCCTTGATTCCAATTGGCTCTCCTGCAGATTACCTCTTGAGAACCGACATGCTTGCTTTGGATGAGAAACTGCTGCAGAAAGTGTTTGCTTTTACTTCGGACTTTAATTCCATAGCAAATACCAGCTACAGAGATGCATACATATCTGGCTACGTTTAAATTCATAGTGGACATAGAGATTAACAAAGAAACTCAAGTAGGAGCAGAGATCGTTGAGCTATTCAACAAAAAAGTAAAGCAAATGCCGTCTGTAGAGCTTAAGAAGAAGAGGAAGAGGAGACCGACGAAGCAAGGATCTTCACGTATAGAAATGTCCAAGGTGGAGGAGGTTTGATGATCAAGAGGACCTAGATTACTCTAGCCCTCAAGACCATCAAAAGGAGGAGAGCTCTCATCAACATACAACTCAAGTTGCCCCCTCTCCTCTGCACCTGATCATAATTAACAACCAGAGCCTGCCTCTTCATAAAAGCCCCAAGATCAAGATCAACCACTGCCTTCCTTTGCATCTATCTTTGGTGAAGACATGGGTTTCTCTCTGAAGTTACTCACTTATGCTCCTACCTCTCCATCTACATCAACAATATTGTCCTCAGAGCCATTCATGGAGGAAGCTCAAGTTCAACCAGACAATGACAAAGAGGAAATTGTTGTAAACGTTATTGAATCAGAGTCTAAAAATGAATCCTCTATTTCTAAACAGGTAAATCCTTCAAGACTCACCTCTATGTCTGCGTCTACATCAATGCCTGTTCCAGCTCCAGAGCCAATCTAACATCTGCATCAAGCTTCAAGCCAAAATCCACAGAATCCTAATTAACCAAAATCCAATAGCAGTAGACCTCAAATCTCTAATCCAATGTACGACAGAGTGCAAGAAATAAGGGATCAAATGGACGCTATGATGAGGCCTCTTCCCAAAAACAAAGTGATCGAAGATCCAATCGCTAACGAGAAGAATGGAAGAGGTGTTGTGAATGAAGATCAACATGCATCCCATGGCTCAAAAGAACATATGACAGAGGTTTATTCGTCAATATACTATTCTCGTGTGTGAAGTTCACTTCTGCGATGGGATCAAATAGGTACTTGACATTAAGAGAAGAACCTTTGTGATAACCAGATCATTTTTTATCAATACATGGTTGAAAGATTAAAGGTCCAGATAAGTGTGTTCATTGATTGTGACTTCATAAATCTGAACCCTTGGGATCTTTTCACTCTGTACTTCTTCACAGACCACAAGAGGGATAAAGGGTTGTGGCCAACTAAATAATTCGAAAAACTATGTCGGATCTGTTGGAGTTCATAAGCAAGGTGGATTTTCAAATTGCTTTGGACATGGGTGTGGATCAACTGTCTATCACTACACCGAATGAAAATCTTAAGGGCATTCAGTACATCCCATCTTGGACTGTTATTATAGAGCCAGAGCTAGGAGTCATCTTTTGGAACGAGCTAAAAGATAAAATCTTCTTCAAAGCAAATCAAAGGTTCAAGTACTCAAATGGAACCCTGAGCTGGATTAGAAACCATCGGATTCTAAAGGGAGGCCAAGACCCCTCTGCAAGAGATAGAGCCTTTCAGCTCATACGTATAATTGATGGTGTACTGGAATTACGTGAGCTTCTTAGGAGGTTCATGAAGTTACAATATTTCTATGTTTCTATCTCTGTTATTTTGTTTTGTCTTATTTAAACGTTGTTTATTTTAATAAAAGTCATTTTCAGAGAACCATGTTGGCCTTGTGCTTTCTAGACTAGATTTCAATTCCAGCAAGTCTTTTTATTACACTTAGGGGGAGATTGTTAGTATCTTTATTTGAAAAATGTGAGTTAAAAGCCTCCTGCTCTAGTCAAGAGGACTAAGTATGAAAGCTGCCTGGAAGCAAGAGCTCGGATATAGATCTAGTACCCGGATACAGAGCACAATATAAAGGGATGAAGATCGAAGATATGAGCGCCTAAAAGCCAAGTCTTTGATACAGAGCTCAACTCTAGACACAGAGCCTCAGTGTCTCCAACTCTCCCATCTGCTCGTCATAAAAGTTCTCCAGTCACAGATGGACACGTATTCAGAAATGGTTATTTCAATCAGACATGTGGAGGCAGAAGATTGGTGGACGTGCTGACTTCTCCAAATTTCCAAATCATGGAACATTCTTTTTCTGGAAATGCCTATAAAAGGGTATTTCCTTTAAAGCGATAACTACCAATCTTGATAGAAAGTAGAGTGCTCCTACCATATTCAATAGAGAGAAATCCGTACTTATGAGAAAATAGCTAGTTGAGAGAAATTCTGTACACACACAACTATATGTTCTTGGTTTTCTTATGTAATCTCACTAGTTACTGAAATACAGCCGACTTGACTATTTCTTTAAAGATTATTGTGTCTTTGTCATTTCTTTTTAACCATTCTAGTATCATTGTTATTGCTTCTGCTCACTTATTGACTTAAGCTTTGATTACTGGTGCATTTGAGGATCTGGGTTCCTACAAATGCAATGGGTATAAATAGCTGAGAAGTTCCCCCTTCTCACTAATATTCGTCTTCCCTCTCTCTAAGAAAACCACTATAACCAGTGAAGAGCACAAGACCTTATTACCTATTTCCTTTAGCAAGTCTTTTCTTTATTGTTGTATATAACTTGTGTGTTTCTTTGATTGTTTAGATACATTTTGTATCTTATATTTTCTGCAAATAATCTGTAAAAATATGTATTGATCTTCTTTATCAATATAAGTTTTTTAAAAGTGACAGCTATTGTGTTTGTATTCATCTCCCCCCCCCCCTTCTACAAACTGTAACCTATAAACTCTTGTAGATCCTGCTAGGACCAACAAGTGGTCTCAAAGCCGTGTTTATTCTAGTGTTGTATTGTTTTTTTATTGGTGTTTTATTATCTCTTCTTCCTAGATAATTTATTTGCCTTGGCTTTGCAAAACACGAGCACAAATTTTCATGACAATGGCTCTCTTGCCAAACATCCCCGGTTCATTAGAGACAACTTCAGTCTCTGGAAGAACCGGATGTCTATTTTCTTAGAGGGTGTGGATCCTCAGATTCCATACTACATTGAAAATGGACCTTATGTTCCATTTGAAAATTTTCTAGCACCTCCTGCTACTGCTACGACTGTTGTCATTCCTAAACGACAGATTCTCAAGCTCCCTCATCAGTGGAATGACGAAGATAAGAAGAAAATGGCTTTTGATACTCTAGCAAGATCTATAATAGTCATGGCTCTTCTTGACGAGGTTTATCACTTCGTTATGAAGCTTAAAACCTTGAAAACCATGTGGGACACTCTTTGTGTTTAATATAAAGGTACTTCTGAAGTACAAGAATTGACGAAGATAAAGTTAGTAAGACAATATGAAAGTTTTTCTTTGTAGAAAATATGAATCGTTGTCTGAAGTACATTAACGCTTTAATTGTCTTCTTATTGATTTGAGGACAGTTGGAAGAGAATATTCCAACACAGAGGCGCTGACAAAGTTCCTTGAATTTTTGCCAGAATCATGGGATAATTATACCATGTGTCTCAATATGTCTAAGGACATGTCCTCCCTTTCCCTCAGTTCTCTCTATAGGATATTGCTTAATCATAAGCAATCCCGTCATTTGAAGAAGAAATCTTCTAAATGACCAGAGAAATAAAAAGTTCTCTTTTTTCTTTGATCTCTGATAGTCCTTCAACTGACCCTTCTATTTCTTCTACTTTCTTTTCTTCTCTTTTTATCACTCAGTTAGATCCTTCTAACTCTGAGGACTTGACTAACGCTGACTTATCAGAGTTTGATGAGTCACTAGCCCTTCTTACTAACTCTTTCAGGAGGTTCACCAAAAAAAAGCAACTACCGCATATCTTCTTCCCTAACCATAACTGACAAGCCAAAGTCAAATCATATTGATAAGGCTTCAGCTAATTGCTATAATTGTCAATGCAAAGGAGACTTTGCTAGTGAATGCGGATATAAGAAAGCTGCAAAGTCATCTTCTAATCTCTCATCCTCCTTCAGATCTAAAGATGACAAATACCTGAAACTGAAGGAGACGTACAAGAAGATGAAGAATCTCCAACGAAAAGGCAAAGGTCTTGTCACTGAAGAACATGACTGGGCTGATACTAAAGAATCATCCTCGGACGAGGAAGACACGACCTATCTCTATCTCATGGCCAAGGATGTCAAAGATGAACCATCTGAGACATCATCCTCCAATGATCCATCTCCATCAATCTCTACTCAGGTATGTAAAAATCTGAATGGCCCTTCTTCTACTTCTTCATGTGATAGCCTATCTGCACTAGATACACTGAAGGTAGACCTTTACAATGCCCTGAATGAAAAATCCAAAGCTGAAAAGCTTAATCTTCATCTTCAAGAACAATTAGAGAGATGTCATTCAAAGATCGAAAAGTTGACTAAGATTGAAGAAAATCTTAAGGATCGGGTTATCGCTGAGCAGGCTATCGTTGAGCATGAGCAAACAATTGCTGAACTTAAGGCTGAGAAGGCGACCATTGAAGATTGTGTCACTGACAAGTCCAAGATTAAGTTTGGTAATTTTGTCTCTTCTATTCCTGACACTTCTTCCTCTCAGTACTCTACTACTGAACTATTTTTAAAGGAACTCCACTAAGTTCAAAATGCAAAGACAAAAGTAAAACCATTGTCAGCATTCCTCCACCTAAGAAGGACAATAAGTCAAATAGACCCTGTTCAATTCCTTCATCTTGTAAACCTTCTTCCTCAAGGACAAAGGTCTCTGAACGCTCTCAGAGATCTAAGCCTAAGCTTAAAGTGAATCTTTCACCCAAGGTATCTAAACCCTTAGTTGTTCCTCCTCGAACAAATGAGAAAGGTATTCTTGGACCTTGTCCCTCTTCCCTTCTTCCTGACTCTTCTATCCCTAAAGCTTTTTTCAGCTATAGAAATTGTCGTCACTATGGTGAGACTACTCATGTCTCCAATAAGGGTCCTTCAGCTACCAAATCTGGTTCGCCAGCTGAAGTAAAGAAAGTAACTAAGGTTAAAAAGTTAGGCAAAGTTAAATCATCCACTAAAGTTGTGAAAACGACTAAAGTGAAAAATACCACTGAAGCTTATTCTTCAGGCTTAATGAAGACTCTAGCTGATTTTGAGCTTTCAATGGCAGTGAAGAAAGATGTCGCCTCTAACTCTACTGGACCCATTGAGAAATGGGTACCAAAGCAATCTTAATATCTTTTATATTGCAGAAAGTCAAAGGAATCTGGTATCTAGATAGTGGATGCTCAAGGCATATGATCGAAGACAAAACCATGCTCTCAGACTACAAAGATGAAAGAATCCCTTTTGTAACCTTTGTAAGAAATGAAAAAGGATATACCAAGGGCTATGTATTAACCAACGGTGCAACCACTTTCAGACGTGTTGCATATGTTGAAGGACTGAGGCATAATATTCTCAGCATCAGTCAACTATGTGATAAAGGTTTCACAGTTAAATTTCTGAAGAATTCATGTTATGTCTTTGACAAAGATGACAGCCTCGCTCTAACATGCTCTTATCAAGAGAACGTGTATGTCATCAACATGGATTATCCCTTCACTAAGAATAGCTATTTTATCTCTAAAGCCTATTTAGATATCAACTGGTTATGAAACAAACGGCTTTCTCATCTCAATTGCAAGACACTGAACAAGTCGTCTAGAAAAGATCTTGTCACTGGCCTTCCTCATCACTCTTTTGCAAAGAAATCTATTTACTCAGCGTGCAAAAATGGAAAGCAGATAAAGGCTATCTTTAAATTAAAGCAAGTCTCTTCAGTGACTTCCCCGCTTCAGCTACTGCACATGGATTTATTTGGTCCTGTAAGTGTACAATCCATAGCTGGAAATAAATATATGCTCGTTATTATTGACGAGTTTTCCAGGTACATGTGGGTTTTCTTTCTCAGAACCAAGAGTGATGCAACTACATAAATCATCTCGTTCGTCAAGCGTATAGAAGTACTAAACAACATCAAGGAATGCTTTATCAGGAGTGATCATGGCACTGAATTCAAAAACACTACCATTGATGACTTCATTGTGAACATGGGAATCTCACACAACTTCTCATATGTTAGAACTCCACAACAAAACGGGGTCGCTAAAAGAAGAAATCGAACGATAATCGAAGCCACTCCATCAATGCTCAACGAATATCGTCTCCCTAGTCATTTATAGGCAGAATTTTTCAGCATTGCTTGTTTTACTCAGAATTGATCGTTGATAGTCAAGAGATAAAAGATGACAGCTTACGAACTCTTCTGTTGATCCCAGATCTCTCAATAACACTAATAATCAAGATAAGAATAACCAAATTGTAGTGTTTTAATGAACAAAATGATGAACACTCAAGAACAATGTATGAACATTCAAAGAACAATCTTGAGTGCCAATGATTTCACTCAATGAACAAAATGATGAACACTCAAGAACAATGTATGAACATTCAAAGAACAATCTTGAGTGCCAATAATTTCACTTTATTCAATATTAATATGAAAACGTAAAAGTGGCGTTGATTACAATAGGCCTAATCACCTATTTTTATTAGTAGGCTAATTAGAAGATAATTATCTAGTGAGACTATTTAGCTAATCTTTTACTAACTGATAAAGTTTATCTAAAGTATGGATAAGCTATAAATCAAGATAAACTTGAAATGCAGCTGTCGATTTGTTATCTCCAGCTGTCGATTTGTTATCTCCAGCTGTCTTCCATGGGATGTTATTTCAACATTATCTTCATATCTTCATCGTATGCCTCTCGTTGAACTTCTGAAGAAAACTCTAAGGGTAGTTGATTAGAGGGGTGATGAAGATGCTCTTTCCATCGCATCTCTGGTCGATTCATCGACCCTCCGGTTGTTCTCCTGACTTACTCAATTCTGTTTTAACGTCTTCATCGGTCTTCTAGTTCTTCATCACTTATTGTTTTTCATTACATTTACACTTATGAATTATGGGGTCTAACAATCTCCCCCTAAGTAATAAAAGAACAAACATAAACTAATCTATGAACAATATTGAAGAATAGAGACTAATCTAAAGAAAAGCATCAATTTCCAAATTTTCATTGGATGATGAATTCTTACAATACTGGAAACAAAGGCATTTCAATTTATGGCAAAAAATTTAAAACTCTATTCATGATCTACCTTGAGATATTTCCCAGAAGCGCAGTAGCAGTTTTCGATAACTGATGACTGTAGATATCTCATGAATGAGTTGTTTCCCATCTTCCCTTGGCACATGGGTTCTAACCCGTCTATCTCTGATAACTTTATGAAACCATTCAAGTGTGTCAGTTAAATGCTTTAGTTAGTCTGAAAAATTTCTTTACCCCGAACTCATTCTTGAAGACAAGTCCAAGCTCGAGTTGAGTCAAGACAGAAGCAGATCTCTTCTCCTGCAGGCCAGGGAAGTCTTCATTAGGTGGAGTGCAGGAGAGTCTTTCGATGCCTAAATGAAGAGCAATAAAAAAATCACTCTTGGCTTGATGCTTCACCAAGGTATCCATCGTCTTCACAATTGCTCTGTTTGCCATCCCAAATCTTATGCCTTGATCCTGTCGCTGAGTTGTGAATGCATAAAGGTCGATCAAGTCATAGGGATTGAGATTGATCAAGTTATTGTCATTGAAGACGCTAACCTAACCATGAGCTCTCTCCATTGTGTACTCGATATATTTTATAACTCTATTTGCGAAGGTCCTCATCTTTATGTCCATTACCATCCTTATTGCATCATTTGAAAAGACAGCCTGTGGTGGTTGGGTAGTCTGTCTAACAAACCTATGGTGTAGAAGGTCCATGGATTCTGGCAATAGAATTGGAGGATTGAGAGTCAAACTTTTATCGCGATCGTGGTATAGGTATTGATGGATATTCTCCATCATTACTAGTTCCCTTGGTGGCATCTCCGGACGTCTCCTTAGTGACTCCATATTCTCGATAATTTCGTCGACTAGGCTCTGCGAAGGGTGCCTTGATGAAGAGGGAATGTCCGCTTGCACCTTTGTTGGTTCGGTTGAGGGTTGAGTTTCGGTTATGGGTTGTGTTTTGGTTGAGCGTTGAGTTTGGGTAACGGGTTGTGTATCGGTTGGCGATGGGATGGTTTCTTGGGTTGGCTCATGTTGGGGTGATTCAGGTTCATCGGGTAAGCAGGGTTAGATGTTTGTTTGTTCAGGTTCATTGGATATGATGATGAACGGTTCTGTGGTACGAGGGGTTGGTGATGGGGTTAATGGTAGGCTTGATGTTGGTGATGTAGTGAAAGGTGGGTTGGTTTCTGTTGGTGGGATTGATGGATTTTCATCATATGAGGAGCTTAACACGATGGGTTCAGGTATGGTGGCAAGGGGAACATGTATATTATGTACATCTTTAGAGGGCTGAGCCTCCAGTTCCCTTGCACGGGTTCCTTGCTTTGGTGATGGTGGTGGGTTTTGTGTTTGGGGATCGGATGTTGAAGGTGCAGCGGATGGTGCTTCCTGAGTTGTAGCAGCCGGGTTCTCCCCCTCATGAGGACCAAGACCATGATCATCTTGGTCCGGATCCTCATGCCTTGGCCTCTTCTACGGGCGGCTGGCCGAGCATGAAGTTTTGCTTCTCTTCTTCTTGAGGCCGAGGGAGGCCAGGTAGGCTCTTATAGCCTTTCTTCTTCGATCGACCTCCATAAATTGTAGGAGAGAGGCGGTGCATTCTTGTTGGTCAGCAAGGCTCTAGGAGAGAGCCTTGGTCGGTTGAGCCGCTCGATGAATGAATTTAGCACTTATCTCGTTGAAAGAGGAGATAAGTGCCTTGGATAGAGCCCTGAGGTCGGCTCTTGTGGCATACTCGGAGGTGGTGGATGATGAGGCTGGGGAAGGTATGGAGGTAGAGGTGGATGCGGTGGGTGGGATGGGAAGGTTGGAGATCATGGCTCTAATCTCTGCAGCAAAAGAGGATAGGGCTTCATCAAACGATGGTACTGCAGGGCTGGGTGGTGGAGGTGGTGGTTGGGGTATTTGGGCTAGAATGGTGGCTGGAAGATGATTTTGGGTGGTTTGTATGGTGTTAATTTGGTTGGTGAGGGAGGTTAGTGTTTCATCGATTAATGAAGTTGTCTGTTGTGGGGTTGGTTGAAGGATTTGGGAAAGGATGGTGGCGGGAAGGGTGTTAAGGGTTTGGGAGATGGTGTTTATCTGAGGGGTGATGGAGGCTAAGCTCTCATCGGTCGCAGTTGCTTGGGCCGTGAGGGTGGCGATGGAGTTCATCATCAATTAGTTTCTTTGGGTGGCAAAGGTGGAGGAGGTGTTATGGTGTTGGGTTACGGTTTGTTGCAGCATTTGGAGATGGGTTGTATTGTCTCGGGTTTGGATTGCAAGGGTGGCAAGGGATTGTTGAAGGGTGGTGATATCGATGGATGGTGGGTTTTCAACAATCTCTTGGATGATAAGTTTTAGGTTTTCCAAGGACCGCTGAACTGAGTCAACAAAGGCGTGGAACTCAACCTTTGTGACCAGATCAGCCACGGGGGTAATCCCGGCAGCAACAGATGCTGCCGGTTAAGCCTCAGCTCCAGAGGCGCCTTCATTGCCTTGTGAAAATATAGGCCGTGAAGGACTTCCATCATGTCCTTGATAGCCCTCTAGTGAGGAGCTATCTCCTGATGTTGCAACAACTTCTTCTTCTTCCTCGGCTTCAGAGGCCGGGTAAGAGAAGTAAGTGTGTTTCCCCTTCGCTAGATCAAGTATCGAAGGGGGGTTTTGTGCACGAATGGGAGATCGCTCTAAACGATCTTGGGGTTCAGTAATGTCAGAAGCAACACATGCTTCTGTGTGTGTGGGTGGTAGTGTCGATCCATGAGGCGATGTGGCACTTATGTCTGCATCGCCTCTCTGTTGGTAGAGGGGCGATGGAAATCGTGGTTCCTCAGCTAAATCATCTCCAGAGGCCCGAAAAATGGCCTCTGGATGGCTGGTTTGGGTTTAGTTTGGACTAGGCTGTCCTTGTTCAATACCACTTTGGCCTTGATTGCCAGGGGTAGAGGAGGTGGTTGCCCTTTGGGAAGAGGGAAGGGGATTTGTTTGTGTAGGGTCAGGGGATACACGAGGAGTGTCATCATCATCATCATCTTCATCATCCGATGAAGATGGCTCATGTGCTCCCTCACTTGACTGAGGGGACGGCTCTATGCACTCTTGGGTAGCTTCTCTTGGTGCATTGGATAGTAGAGAGCGTTCGTAAGTTCTTTAGATCTCAGATGTCTCTGAGATGACACTGAGCATGGCTCTGGAGATTGGCATGTCAGTGGTGTAGCCATCCTTTGAAAGTGTAGGTCGATGGCCATGCATCTTGAAGCGTGGAGTGAATGGTTCCTTGGCCAGTAGGTTGTGTTTTCTCATCGCATCCCCTATGAAGAGAGATAGGAAACAAGGAAACAAAATAGAAGTCAAGGGCTTGCCGGTGGCCTGGAGCTTGCACTTTTTGACTACCGCTGAGTGGATCTCATTGTATATGAGGAAAGCGTAGTCTAGAGGGATGTTGAAGAAGAGGCCGTACATAATCATCATTATGTTGATGGTGCCTTGATCCATGGACCCTAGCATGCATGTGAGGGCCCTGTTCAATATGGAAAAGAACATATTCCACATTGGCGGCAAAAACTGCCTTTTGAAAGTTGAGCCGTTGCGTAGGTCATGATTATAACCTAGCATTTTTATGAACTGGAGGATGTCTGAGGTTGTGGGTTGGTCGGCATATTGGTCAATGTCGAGCTCTCGACGGGTGGGAATGCACAGAACCCTAGAGACTTGTGCCCGAGATATCTTGAGCATGCAGATCATGTCATTTGGGGCGTCGATGTCCCCCATTATTCCATGGCTGTTAGGGTCGTACTTACAAGTTTGCCAGTATTGTTTGACGTACTTTAGGGGTACGCCATTGTCGGTTAGAGTCAGGGCAGGTAAAAGGATGCAGTTACGAAAGAACTCGATTATCACAGCAAACCTCTTGTCGAACAGGGTGGTTTAAAGCTCGATGGCATGATTATTGGGCTTTATTGGTAGAAAGACGATTGCTCGGCTGTCGGCGCCGGTGGATTGGACATGGCTATCATTATCGTTGGACTCGTGTGATGCGGAGGAAGCATTGTGGATACAGTTGCAGGTGGGTTTGTGTGTCAAAGTCTAGTTGCGGGTTTTAGGAAGCGTAAGGGATGACTGGAGGTAGAAGAAGGGTATATATAGGTGGGGAGAGGAGAACATGAAACGGTGTTTTGATTATTATATTTAAATAATCATGAAAGGTGAAAGCGTTTGGCAAAAGGTGAGTTGATTTGGGGATCGTGAGCCGTCTTGATTGTACGTGCCATTAATGTTGGAGGACACGTGTCAAGGCGAGGATAAGGAAGGGTAATTTGAAACGATTCACGGGGAACAGGCTGTATATAGTGTCTGGCGCGTGGAAGGATGACGTATGTATATGGTGTCAGGCGCATGGGAGTATATCAAAAAAAAATTAAATTCCATCTAATTGTAAGATAAATACAAATTACGAAGTTTTGGTCTTCTAAAAACACATGTTGTATAGTTTTTAGTCAAAAAAGATGCAATTTTGTATAATCTTTAGAAAGTTTTCAATTAAGATGGGTTTTTGGATGAAAATTATTTTGTCATGGAACTAGAGGAGCTCTGGTTGGTCATGACTCATTGGGTGAGGAACCAGAGGTTCTCTGGTTGAACATATATGAGTGAATTCATCGATGAAATGTTGGATTGTATGATTAAGCCTTAGATGACAAACCAGAGGCTCTAGAAAAGCATGGGCAATCCATTATGTAGAACTAGAGGGGCTCTGGTTTAAATATACATAGTGTATTATTTAGCATTTAAGTGTCCAGAGGCTCTGGATAGTAGGACCAGAGGCTCTGGTATGAAAAATGCATATTTATGCAATGGAGATTCATGATGAATGAATAGCTCCACCTCAAATGATGAATGTAGATAAGATTTGAGTTTTAGAAACTCTCCCTAGAACCAATAACGATGTGGATTGAGGTGACCAGAGGCTCTGGTCTTTACAACCAGAGGCTCTGGTTGTGAATGATGATGAAAAGTTGTATGAAAAATGTCTAAGTATGCAAATGGATGTGCATATGAATGGGTCTATGAGACCAGAGGGCTCTGGTTCCAAAGACAATGAATCTAGAAGCTCTGGTCTTTAGAACCAGAGGCTCTGGTTGCAAAGGTGATGAGAAGAAGTATGAAAATATGGTTAAGTGCATGTGAGTGAGAAAGGGGGGATCTTTGGGTCCAGAGGGGCTCTGGTTGCAAAGAGTATGAATCCAGAGGCTCTGGTCTTTAGAACCAGAGGCTTTGGTTGTCTTGCATATGCTATTAAAGATGAATGAAAGGTAAATTTAGCATGCCAAGTTTTATTTGGAAACCAGAGGTCTCAAGTTGCAAAGGACTTGGAAACCAGAGGCTCTGGTCTTTAGAACCAGAGGCTTTGGTTACATGAATGATGTTATGTGATGGAGTCCAAAAGGGCTCTGCTCTCAAAGGATGAGAATCCAGAGGCTCTGGTCTATAGGACCAGAGGCTCTGCTCTAAAAGAGTGAGAATCCAGAGGCTCTGATCTATAGAACCAGAGGCTCTGGTTGCGAAGGTAATACTTAGTGAATAAAAGCTAAGTATTTGCTTTGGACTAGAGGTCTCTGGTTCCAAAGGTGATGAAAAACTTTGAGCCATATTAAAATGTTTCTTCATGGCCAGAGGCTCTGGTCTTTAGAACCAGAGACGCTGGTTTGGAGTACTTATTGATTATGGCTTATTGTTATGTATCACTTGTAGGCATAACCATGAAATATTGAGAATCTATGATTTAAGAACTTTTATTGCCTTTAAGTGGTGAGATTCAGCATACCCATCTTGCTGACTAGGAATAAAAATCCTTTCTCATCAAGAGCTTTTGTGAAAATGTCAGCAAGTTGAATCTCAGTGGGAACAAAGTACATTTCTATATTACTTTTTTCAACATTGTCTTTTAGTAAATGGTATCTTACATCGATATGCTTGGTCTTCAAATGCTGCACTGGGTTTGCAGAGATTGCTATAGCACTCTTGGAGTCACAAAGGATGGGAATTTTGTCATAATGGAATCCATAGTCCTTAAGTTGTGTCTTCATCCAGAGAACTTGTGAACAACAACTAGCAACAGCAACATATTCTACTTCTGCGGTAGAGGTTGAGACACAGTTTTGTTTTCTGGAAGTCCAACTTACCAGCTTGTCCCCCAAGAGTTGACAGCTTCTAGACGTGCTCTTTCTATCAAGCTTGCAACCTGCATGATCTGCATCTGTGTAGGCTATTAGATCAAAGCCAGAGTTCTTTGGATACCAAAGACCGAATGAGGGAATTCCCTTTAGGTATCTAAAGATCCTCTTGACTGCAGAGAGATGAGATTCTTTAGGATTTGATTGATATCTTGCACAAAGACATGTAGCAAACATAATGTCTAGTCTACTAGTAAATAGATACAGGAGTGATCCAATCATGCCTCTGTAGGTTGTTACATCCACAGGTTTGCCTGATGGATCAGCAAATAACTTAGCTCCAGTAGCCATAGGTGTTCTCATCGATGATGAATTTGAGAGAGAGTATTTCTTCAGAAGGTCAGTCACATACTTGGACTGATTGATGAAATATCCTTCTAAAGTTTTTTTATTTGAAGACCAAGGAAGAAACTTAGTTCTCCCATCATACTCATCTCAAATTTGCTTTTCCTCAACTTTGAGAATTTTTCGCAATGTTTTGCATTTGTAGAACCATATATGATGTCGTCCACATATATTTGAACAAGTAATATGTCACCTTTGTGCTTTTTGAGAAAGAGGGTTGTATCGATTGTACCTTTTTTGAATCCATTGTTGATGAGAAAGGTGGATAGTGTTTCATACCAGGCCCTGGGTGCTTGCTTCAGCCCATAGAGAGCTTTGTCCAGATAGTAGACGTAATCTGGATGTTTTGGATCTTCAAACCCAGGGGGCTGCTGCACGTATACTTCTTCTTGAAGTTTGCTGTTTAGGAAGGCAGACTTGACATCCATCTGATAAACCTTGAAGCCTTTGTGAGCTGCATTGGCTAGGAATATCCGGATGGCCTCAAGTCTTGCGACGGGAGCAAATGTTTCATCGTAGTCAATCCCTTCTTCCTGGCAGTAGCCTTTGGCAACAAGCCTAGCTTTGTTCCTTATGACTATGTCATCTTTGTCCTTGTTTCAGAAGACCCATTTGATTCTTATGGCCGTCTTCCCTTTGGGTAGAGGCATGAGGGACCATATTTTGTTTCTTTCAAACTGGAGTAATTCTTCTTGCATCGCGTCTATCCAGTTTGGGTCTTGTAGGGCTTCTGAAATATTCTTTGGTTCTATCATGCTCAGAAAGTTGGTGAAGAGACATTCATTGGCAGTGGCAGATCTCGTCTTGACACCAGATGTCGGATGACCAATGATTTGGTGGTGTGGGTGATCTTTTGTCCATTTGGTGCTTCATTGGGGTTCTGGAGCAACAGGATGCAGTTCTTCATTGACTGATGGGACTACTCCCTCCCCCTCGAAGAGATCATCTCCCGAGTTAGACTCTGGTTCTTGATCTTGATCTGAAGATACAGAAGAAGTAGAAGGTGAAGTAACATGAGTTTCAGTAAGAGGTGTACCTTTAGGATTGGAGACTTCATGTTCTTCATCAGTTCTGGAGATAGATTTTGCAGTTGGTGCATGTCAAGAGATTACTTCTTCGTCGAAGATGTCTTTAAATAATTGAGCTAACTCGGATTCATTGGGTTTGCCGAGTGATGAATCTGATGCTCTCGTTTGAAGTCCGAGTTCTGAACGGTTGTGTTTAGAAGTCATTGGTGTGGAATCATCAAAGGACACATTGATGCTTTCGATGACAATTCTTATCCTTTTGATGTAGACTCTGTAGGCATTGGCAGTTTGAGAATAGCCCAGAAAGATCCCTTCATCAGCTTTCTTGTTGAACTTGCCAAGATATTCCCTATCATTGAGTACAAAGCATTTGCACCCAAAGACATGAAAATATTTAACATTTGGTCTTCTTTGGTTGATGAGCTCATAAGGTGTCTTCTGTGCCTCTTGTTGATGATAGATTGGTTCTGGGTGAAGCAGGCAGTGGAAATAGCTTCAGCCCATAATGTGATGGGTAACTCCGATGAAGCAAGCATGGTCCTTGCTGCATCCACGAGGGTTCTGTTCCTTCGTTCCACCAGTCCATTCTGTTGTGGAGTTCTAGCTGCTGGGAAGTTTTGTGTAATGCCTTCACTGATGAGGTATTCATAGATTCTGGCATTTTTGAATTCAGTTCCATTGTCGCTTCTAACCTTTATTAGTTTTCGTTGTAGAAGGACTTGGAGCCTTTTCATCACTCCAATGAGTACGTCAGGAACATCTGATTTTTTCTTTACAAATTCAACCCAGGTGTATCTGGAGTATTCATGAACCAGTACTAACATGTACTTCTTTCCAGAGAGACTTTGGGTAGATATTGGCCCACATAGATCTATATGTACCATGTCCAAGGGCTTGGTCCAGGAGGTTTCTGACTTGGTTTTATGTGAGGTCCGTCTTAGCTTTCCCATCTCACAGGCTAAGCATAGATGATCTTTTTCAAATTTACGATCCGGAATTGCCTTGACCAGCTTCTGTGTGGCTAGTTTTCATAGTGCATCAAAGTTGAGATGCGAGAACTTTTGATGCCAAAGACAATTTTCATCGCTCTTATGAGACACAAGACAGAGGGTGTCTTGTCCCATAGAGGATTTAAAATCTAGAAGATAGAGATTTCCTTCTCTCTTTGCCTTGATGATTGTTTGACCGGGCTTTGTTTCTATGATACAGAAACCTTTGCGGAACCTAACTTCAAGACCCTTTTCGCAGAACTGGCTTATGCTTAGTAAGTTGTGCTTCAAACCTTCAACATAAGCCACTTTGCTGATGGAGATGTTTCCTTTGATGAGAGTGCCATATCCATTGATTACACCCTTGCTGTTGTCTCTAAAAGTCAGAGAGCTTCCAGATTTTTCGTTGAAGAAGGACAGCTGACTTTTATCACCAGTCATGTGCCTGGAGCAACCTGAATCCATGTACCATGGTTGCACATGCTGGTCCTGCAAGACAAATTGAGGGGTTTTAGGTACCCATTTCTTTATGGGTCC
>NC_037528.1:41631679-41642918 GCF_001531365.2 Cynara cardunculus var. scolymus | reverse complement strand
TTTTACTTGGATGGTTCATCGACTCATCAGCTGATGGTTCCTCATTAGGATTCTCCTTTTCATCAACAGTATTTGCTGATGAAGTGGAATTGACACCCAGAGACTCTGGTTTGACCATAGGGTTTCCATCGTTCTCTGATTTGGAGGTGTCATTCCTTTCATCAGAATTCTTACATGTACTGCTCTCGTACACCACATTTTCAAAATCCCGTCTTAAAACGACAGATTTTCCATCGACTTTAACTCTGTTAAAATTTTCTTTTGGTTTTGGGATAAAGTCGGGTTTCTGAATGCATCCAAGTTTGAAAGTGGATTCAAKGKTGGATTTCTTTGATTCGATGAAGGAGTCCAATTCATTGAATCCAATCCCTTGAGTGTCCGTTTGACCGTTTAATTTTTCATACACATCTTGGGCATCCTTGTATTTCTTCATCAGAAGTTCATTGGTTTGAAGCTTCTGGTGGAGGATCTCCCTTTCCTTTTGAAAGAAATCTTTAAGAGCAGCTGAGTTTAGTCTCTCTGTCTCTTATTCTTTTAAGACCTTAGTTTTTTTTCTAAGTGTCCTTAGTTATTCGTTTGTTTAGTTCCAGAAGTTTTTCTTCTTCTGATTTCTTAAGTGTGGTGATGCGAGTCTTTTCATTAGCAAGTTCGGTTTTTTCTTCGGTTAGAAGATCAGTCTCTCTTTTRTAGAAACTTGCTTCTTTTTCCGCTTTTAGTCTTTCAGATTTTTCAAAATTTAATTTCTCTTTCAATTTAAAGAGTTTTATCACCCTTAACTCTAGCTCAGATGGAGCAGAGTTGGTTTCATTGGAAGTAGACTCACATACCTGATCATCAGAGTCGGAGGTGGGTTCTGTAGTRRWTATGGCCATCAGACAGATGAGTGCTTTATCTTCTTCATCGGATGAAGAGTCGGATACCCAATTTTYTTTCTTAGCCATCAGGATTCGCTCTTTTGAATTGTATTTGTACTTATTCTTGTAGTAATCGGCATCCTTTACCAATYGTCCTCTGCACTCTTTTGAAAAATGACCAATTTTCCCGCATCTGAAGCAGCGAAKGTCATTTTTCCTTCCGTTTCTATCTTCTTTCTTGTCCTCCCTTCTGTCCTCTCTCTCTTCTCTTTCTTCTCTTCTGTCTTCCCTCTAATAGAATTTTGATGGTTTCTTCTCATGGTGTGACTGATATTTCTCTTTCTTGAAGTCTCTTCGTTCAYAGGGTCTCTTGATGAACTTCTTTTGGAACTGTCTTGTAATCAAGGCCAGAGACTTAGCAAAGGCTTTGATATCATCATCTGATTCARATGACTCGTCTTCAGATTCYGATTCTACCACCATTGYTTTCTTTCCTTTCTTCTTGTGATCTCTGGTGGAGGTCCTTGATTCTTCCTTTTCATCAGCAGCAAGAGCMAGAGGTCMACTGATGGATACTTTCTTCTTCATAATGTCGTTCTCTTGTGATGCAAGCGTTYCATATACATCATGAAGTGACCAGCCGTCTAGGTCCTGATTTGCTTGAAGGGACATTGACAGCTGAGTCCATTCATCGCCAAGACTTTTTAGGAACAAAACAATGTTTTCTTCCTTTGTTTTGGTGATATAATTTCGACGAAAGTTGATTAATCAATGTGTTGAAATGATCGTAAGTCTTCTGTATTGGTTCATCAGGAAGAGCTTTAAAGTTGGTGTATTCGTTGAGACATTATGCTCTACGATTCTTCTTTRTTTTAGCTCCTCCTTCCAATTGGCTTGCAAGTTCATCCCACAATTCCTTTGCTGTGGAACATGCATCAAGGGATTGAAAAATTTCATTGGGAATGGCCATGATGATTAGTCGCTTGGCCTTCTTGTCAGTTTCCACACGTTCAATATCGTCTTCATCCCAGTTTTTCTCATCCTTGGGCATGTAATATGCAGAAATTTCTGTTGTGGTATTTGTTCCTGGGACTCTTGCGACAAGAGTCTGTGGAACGTAAGGATCCTCCATTACAGATCGCAGGAGGTTTCTGTCCATCCCTTCCAAGAAGTTTACCATCCTTATTCTCCATTGTGGGTATTCTTCTCGTTGATGAGTTGGAGGCTTGGTGAGGGAACCAACACTATATGCGGAATTCCAGTTGGCCATCAAGAATTTTTTAACAGAGAGAAAATTTATGTTTTTTGGTGAAAAATGTGAATTGAGAGATTTTGGATGATCGTTTGATTGGAAAAACAATCAATTGGCTCTGATACCAATTTTTGATCACATATCTCTCAATAACACTAATAATCAAGTTAAGGATAACCAAATTATAGTGTTTTAATGAACAAAATGATGAACACTCAAGAACAATGTATGAACATTCAAAGAACAATCTTGAGTGCCAATGATTTCACTCAATGAACAAAATGATGAACACTCAAGAACAATGTATGAACATTCAAAGAACAATCTTGAGTGCCAATAATTTCACTTTATTCAATATTAATATGAAAAAGTAAAAGTGGCGTTGATTACAATAGGCCTAATCACCTATTTATAGTAGTAAGCTAATTAGAAGATAACTATCTAGTGAGACTATTTAGCTAATTTTCTACTAACTGATAAAGTTTATCTAAAGTATGGATAAGCTATAAATCAAGATAAACTTGAAATCCAGCTGTCGATTTGTTATCTCCAGTTGTCTTCCATGGGATGTTATTTCAACCTTATCTTCATATCTTCATCATCTGCCTCTGGTTGAACTTCTGAAGAAAACTCTAAGTGTAGTTAACCAGAGGGGTGATGAAGATGCTCTTTCTTTYGCATCTCTAGTCGATTCATCGACCCTCTGGTTGTTCTCMAGACTTAGTCAATTCTGCTTTAACGTCTTCATCGGTCTTCTGGTTCTTCATYACTTATTGTTCTTCATTAATTTTACACTTAYGAATTTCCATAGACTCTGAGCTTTCTACACATCTTTGGTTGTACCTGCTGCATCTTAAACAACAGAAATCATCTTGGAAAGTTTRATCCCAAAGTAGATGAAGGAATATTTCTTGGATATTCTTCAGTATCCAAAGCCTTCCGAGTATTCCACAAAAGATGACAAACAATAGAATAATTTGTCCATGTCATGTTTGATGAATCTCAATCAGCTAATACTAARCCCATATCTAAAGATGATAAAGAATTWGAMAATTAGATGATATCTCACTATGGAGAACCTGAAGCTTCCTTCAGCAATCAACCGAAAGTTGATCTCCCTGAAGCTGAAGATAATCGATTCATCATTCCAGAAGTGACTAATAACGAAGTTGAATCCACTTCAGGGATTGTTGTTGTTCCCATTAGTCACATACCCTTTTCTACTTCAAATACTGATCCTTYAGTCGATGAATCTCCTTTAGTCACTGAAGCTCTCTTAGTAAATGAATCTCTCACTTAGGCTTCTTTGGCAATTCAAGTTGTTGTTGAAGACTCTCTTSCTGAAGCCTCATCTTCTGTACCTGAGACCTCAAAGTCAAAAGATGATAATCTATATCATCTACCAGCTCAGCGATGGACGAAATACCATCCCATCAATCAAATTGTTGGTRATCTAAGTGCAAGTATTCAAAATCTTYGAGATCTAGGTAATATYTGTCTCTTTGTCAATTTTCTTTCTTTWGWTGAGCCCAAGAATATCAGTGAGGCTATCACCGACCCAAGTTGGGTCACTGTTACGCAAGAAGAACTCATTGAGTTTGATAGGAACAAAGTCTGGTACCTTGTCCCACGTCCATCTAGCAAAAGTKTGATAGACACCAAATGGGTTTATCGCAATAAGTTGGATGAACAAGGAATTATAAACCGTAACAAGGCTCATCTTGTTGCTCAAGGATACAGGAAAGAAGAAGGCATCGACTACGATGAAACCTTCACACCAGTGGCTAAACTCAAAGCTATTCGACTCTTTCTAGCCTATGTTGCCCATAAGGACTTCAAAGTCTACCAAATGGATGTAAAGAGCACTTATCTTAATGGAAAATTCAGAAGAAAGTTTATGTTGAACAAACTCTAAGGTTTCTTCACCCAAAGTATATAAATYGTATCTATCAATTGKATAAAGCTCTTTATGGGTTGAAACAGGCCCCTCGTGCCTAGTATCACACCCTTTCTTCATTTCTCATCTCTGAGAAATTTATCCGTTAAAAGATYGACCCGACCCTATTTCTTAGGAAAGTCCAGGGTCATATCATTCTAGTCCAAATTTATGTYGATGATATTATATTTGGTTCCACTAATCCCTCTTTGTGTTTTCGATTCTCTGAATGCATGAAGAAAGAATATCAGATGAACATGATGGGAGAACTGACTTACTTTCTAGGTCTTCAGATTAGCAATCTGATAAAGGCSTTTTTATCAATCAGAGTAAGTATGTTRGGGATATGTTGAAGAAATTTGACTTAACCAACAGTCMATCTATGAAGACTCCAATGGCTTTTCTCTCTTCCGAATAAGGATCCAAATGGAAAGCCTGTTAACGTTACTGCTTSYAGAGGAATRATTGGCTCCTTGTTGTATCTCATAGATAGCCGACCTRATATCATGTATTCTACTTGTCTATGTGCAAGATATCAGTCTAAACCCWAAGAATCTCATCTGATTGTTGAAAAATGCATATTCAAATATCTTAAGGGTAATCCTAATCTSGGGCTTTGGTTTCCCAAAGACTTAGGATTTGACCTAATAGGTTATGCGGATAGTGATTTTGTAGGTTGCAAGATTGATAGAAAAAACACCACTAGAGGTTGTCAGCTTCAAGGTGGAAAGTTGGTGAGTTGGACAAGTAAAAAAACAAAACTTAATGTCCACATCAACTGCTAAAGTTGAATATGTAGCCGCTAGATGTTGTTGTGCCCAAATCCATTGGATGAAAAATAAGCTTAGTGATTATGATCTTCAGCTCTCTAAGATCCCTATCTACTGTGATAGCACCAGTGCCATTGCAATTACAATTGCAAACAACCTTGTACTTCACTCTAAGACCAAACATATTGATATCAGACATCATTTTATCAGAGATCATGTTATAAATGGTAATATTGAACTTCACTTCGTACCCATTGAGTACCAACTAGTTTATTTGTTTACAAAGCCTCTTTATGAAACAAGATTTAATATTTTAATCAACAAACTTGGAATGATGAACGTTGAGGATTAGTTCCTTCAGCTGTAAGCAATACTTATACATGGTGAAACGATTCAGTGTTACTAATCCATCACTAAACKCTTGAGTAAATRTATCTTTCTCTCTAAAGTATGTCTACTTATCTCTTCTTTTCTCAACTTAAACCATCACTGAATCTTTTCTTATTCAGTGATTAAAATGTTTGAAAAGTGATGATTCAGTGTTTCTTTCTCTRTCASTAAACTCTTCAGTAAATGTATCTTACTCTTAAGGTATATTTTTCTTTTCTTAAAAATTAAAACTATCACTGAACWTTTCTTATTCGGTGATCTTTTGTTTTTAAAAGAAACTTAAAACTATCGTCAAATATTTCCCTATTCAATGATCCTTTGTTTTAAAAGAAAAAGATAATGAACGGTCATATTGACATCATTAAAAAATTTATGGTATCACGCGCATTCTTCTAACACACGCGGTCCATTACCCTTTCTACTTAATCATAGTTAAATAAGATGCAAAGAAATTCATCATTGCAAATCTTTTCGAAGCGTCATTTTCCTCTCTTCTCTTTCTCTCTCATGTCACCTATATATATCTCTCTTACCTACTCATATTTATCTTAGACGAAAACAAAAACTCTCTCTTCATGTTTTGTGCAAGTAAGAACTTCTAGAAAACCTTTTCAAACCAGTTTTTTTCTCCTTCTTTCAAGAAACAGGTCTGTAACTGCTTATTTTTGGTTGTTAATCTTCTAAGAAACTTGTTTGTTATTTAAAAACGTTTTTATTCCTTTTAGATACAAACAACAGGTTTTGTAAATCATTCTTCTTCCTGATTTATTTTAACCATGTTTCTGAAACTCTAATCTTCTTGAAAACCCTATTTTTTTTTCTTCTGCTTTTTCAAAAGAAAGTTTATTCTTCAAACTTTGTCCTAAAGTGCTTTCTAACATAAATCTGTGCACAACTCCATTTTTCTGTTCTTTCTTTTACAGAAATGGCTGTTGCTCAAAGCGTGAACTTTGTCTTGGAAGACATCACCTTTAAACCCAACAATTACGTAGCACTCCTAGACATACCGGCAGACAAACCACAATTTGCAGATGATGCTAATTTCTTGAAGAACTCTATTCTAGGATACACCCTCACCTTTCAACCTGTGATGGTGAATGATATCCTAAAGTAGTTCTGGTATACTTCTAAAGCAAAGAAGGTACAAGACAAAAATGGAAACTCCATTGTCCAGATCTTCTGTGAGGAGATGGCAGTGAGTTTTGGCTTCTCAACCGTTCGGACTTCTCTCAGACTCCCCAAGTTCGTTCCTTATGCCAGAAATCCAGACACCGAGCATATCGTCAAAATTTTGGACTATATTAGCTACAATTGGCCTCTAAAGAAAGACTCCAATACTGACCTCAACAAGTCGCTGACAAAGATTGAGAAGAACAGGATGTCTGCGATCTGGCAGTACCTGTTTTCGCACTTCATTCAATGCATGGGTGGAAATATTGGTGGCCAAGATCAAGGTAGCAGTATGGAGCTGAACATCAATTGCTCGGTGATCAGAGACATCAACATCAACTTTGCCAAACTAATTTTTGACGATCTGGTACTGAAGCTGAACAAGCATCAACGTGAGAAGGTGGTCCTCTACACCAGGTTCTTGAGTGAGATTATTGCCAGTATCCTTGCTACCAGGTACCCCACTCATAGTGACCTCCCCATATGTCGTCTTGGATCAAGGATTCTTAATCACAAGACCAAGCCTTCAAACATTGGTCTATTCGCTTCAATGATAAGAATAGCCAATGCTTCTCTTCTTCCTTTTTCTTTTTCTTCCTCAGTAGCTACGACTGTGCAAGCCCCCCTTAGTCTATCTCCACTAATACAACCTTATCCTCTCGAAAGAGGACACCATCTGAAGCCACTCTTAGTCCCTCAAAGAGGGCTAAGAAAGACAAAAAGGGGAATCCATTCAATCTAGCTGAGACCTCTCAACAGGTTTTAACTACTGAAATTCGCCTTAACCCTGAGGCATCTGTTGTAACCCTACCTAGATCTTCAACAATCACTTTTATTGCTGTCGTATATGTGGCTCCTACCCTAACCACTTCAGTGACTTAAAATCACTGAATGTGTGATTCTTAGCATCGCCATTGTTGATCCTCCACTTTTGTTCTCAGTTGTTCTTTTCCTTCTTTGGTCTCTATTTCACGTGCTGGTGATCCCATGGTGGTTATCCCATTCATTGGCAAATCCATCACCACAGGACCTGAGGATGCTCCTCTTGAAATTCCCCAGATACATGTTGTTGATCCTCAAGACAGTTCATTTGAGATGCCCTTCGATAATCCTTCAGATACTTCTAATGACCCCTCAAGTATACACCAAACCTCTCTTTCTTTCTTTCTTACTAACATTGAGCCCTCTTATGCTCAATGTTCTCCTCTCTCTATAGGTCCTTTGGATAATGAACCTCCAGTCACCGAGACTAAAGCCTATGACATGGCTGGGGATGTCAAATTGATGCTCCCTACCATTACAACCATCCTCGACAAGATGAATGAAGTGCACCAGGGAATGCCATCCAAGGATGATCTGACTCACGACCTCTATATTGTTCAATTTGAGGTGCATGAAGTCAAAGAAGCGTTGAGCATTGTGAACACGAAGTTCCAACTCAACTTTGATGTTGTCACTGCAATCTCAAGCAAGCTGAAGATGTCCAGACTCAGCTTACTAGGCATGGTGAGCTCCTTAAACGGATCTTTCAACTTCTTCAGCAACCAGCACCTGTCCATGAACCCTCCTTCAGTATAGCTAATCGTCATCAGTTGTACAAAGTTGTTGAATTCAACCTTCATCAAGAAGAAGCTATCGCCTCCATCGAGCAAAATATGCAAGACCTCGTATCTCGCCTCCCTCTCTCAGCTGCTAATTTTGGAGAAAGATACAAAGGGGAAGAAGACCATGGAGATGTCGGCTGCTTAGGATGCTAAGGAGGATATCCCTGAAGCCATCAATATTGATGATCCCATCACTAATGATGATGCCATGGTTACTGCTGCTGCTGCTACTGACCATGAAGACCTTCATCCTTCCTCCTCTGCATTTCCAAATGCTGGTGATGAAAATGATGATGATGATGATGACGATTATGAACCTCAACTTCCAGATGCAGGTATTGATCTTGGTGGTGATGATGATGATGATGATGACGATGACAACGATGTTGATGATTTTTGCGTTAGATCATACCAAGACAACCAGCAAAAGGAATTTTCTTAAGGCAACCTTCTTTCCAGAGAGATAAATCATCAAGGAACCAGCACTCCTTAAGCAAAGGAAAAGAAGTGGTTAAAGATAATATTGCCCTAGTTCTTGGGGCAATCAGTCAATCTAAGGATGCAGACACCTTCAGGTTTGTACCTCTTTCCTCAGAAACTGAATATTCTACCCTTATCCCTCTATCGCTCTCTGCAACAAACCCTCCTGGTCTCTCAAGACATCTCTCATCTTTTGAAATCCTAGAAGACGATGAAGATGATGATGAAGACAACATTCTAATACCCAAGAAGTCATCTAGACAACCTGTGTGTTCAGAAATTGATGAAGACCTGAGGATGGCTCATTTGATAAGTCAGCTCCACCAATCCAGAGTAAAAGTTCCTCTTCGTATCTCTGGATGTGGTGAGTTTGATTTTCTTTCAGAAGTTGAACGTGAAGAATCCCTAAGTGCTGAACAAGAGCTGAAGAAACATCAGCTACAACTTAAAGATAGTTTGGAGTTAGCTAAGACTCGAGCTGATCAGGAACTAGCTGAAGGGAAATTCAAGAGGAAAGATCCACTCAGTGCTCAAGCCCAACTCTAAGCAGAAGTTGAACGTGAAAGACAACGAGTGCCGAAGCTGAAGGATCGTGACCTCAACTGGTGCAGAGAAAGGATTAAAAAAGGAATGAGCCCTCACAAATTTTCAAACATCACTATCAATGGTCGAATAAAAGATGGTGCTCTTCTTGTTTCAATGGTCATATATCGAGAGAACAACGATGTTGTCACTGAGTATCCCTCATTCCTCAGTCAGTATGGTTTCTATGAATGGCTCGAGATTTGACAAGCTATTTAGAAGTCCAA
The DNA here is from genome assembly GCF_001531365.2 of Cynara cardunculus var. scolymus. Lineage (NCBI taxonomy): Eukaryota > Viridiplantae > Streptophyta > Magnoliopsida > Asterales > Asteraceae > Cynara > Cynara cardunculus. Next base: position 41,633,653 of record NC_037528.1, on the reverse strand, counting down.
ATCAAAGCACAAGCCTTATTTTGAAGAAGTTTTGAACGAATTATTCAACAAGGCGTCGAAGATCGTAGAGGTTCCTCCTCTGCCATATAAGCTCTCTCAAAGAAAAACCATTTCTGACCCTGAAGATGGTCCATCCCACAAGAACGAGCATGAAACAAAATTCTCAGTGAATGAACTCTTCAAGTACAGAAAGAAGCCAGATATCTTAATGTTGAATTTGTCACTGCCTGAAAAGGGTCCTTATATACCTAACACAGTGTATGTGAATCCTGAATATGGACTTATGTGCATTGAGTCTGATGGTCAATACAGGTTTCAGCGAGTATCTGAGTTCCATCTCTGCCCAATAGATCACTTAGAATATCTAAGAAATTGGTTGAATGATGATCTATATGGAGAGATGATGGATCGCAAGATTTAAAAGGAAATGCTCAGACGAAAGATGTAAGGAGAATATATACCTGACTACATCAACTTCATCAATCTAGATTAGACAAACCTTTCAGTCTTTTAAATCTTGTATTTTCTTATGTTTTCTTTCAGTATATAGCTTTTATGTTTTAAGTCTACCAAAAATGATTGTAATCATTGTAATATTTTCCATTGTAAAGTATTTTAATAGAATGATTGGTTCACTGAAAAAGATCCCTAAAAAGATTAAATGGGACAAGTACTTATGAGTTCAATTTATGTCTTACATTCATTGACACATTTCTAGTCAGTGAAAATGCTTTCAGTATTCCATTATTAATATTGTGTACGTTCATTCTTTCCTTGTAATCCTTTACAATTAAAATAAACTTCCATAGTAAACTACGTCACTGAAAAATATCCCAAAAAAGTTAAAAGGGACAAGTATTTTAGTAGTACATTTTCTTTACTGTTATAGCCAAAGAATTTTTTGTATGTTGCTATGTCATCATCAAATAGGGGGAGATTGTTGATCCTCTCTCTCAGTAATTTAATATTAATCTTTTTTACCTTACGAAGTGTACTATCTATGTATTCAGCTTCAGCGATCATCACTAAGTCTATTCAGTGATTGTTGAACATGTATTGTAATTCCTTCAGAGACAAGTATCCTTTAGGAAGACAAAACTCACACTATAGAACCTTCAACGATATCGAAGATAGAAGTTGAAGATAGAGGCAAGCAAGTTCGTGATCTGATGTGGTTTTTCAATGATAACAAGCTCGTCTACATGAGTGTAAAATCTAATCAAGATTCAACGAACACTGATGAGACCATAGCGTCATTCCAGTGTCAACAATCAAATGGATCTTGTTGAACAAGAGTAGTTTTTGTCTTGTCCTTCGTCCTTCTGCACACAAAAGACAAACTCATACCTCTCAAAGTAAAGTACTGTACGGAGTCACTCTATTGTCTCCAAGAATGCTTACCTATTTTGTGAAAGACTATTGTTTATATAGGCCAAAGACTGTGTATCTGCAGCAAAGGAAAAGCTCACATCTTAAAGCTTGAAACGTGCTTTGTACCCTCTGACTTGCATTTAATGCAATGCGTATAAATAGCTAAGAAGTTTTCCCTTCTCAGTAGTGTTCGTCTTCCCTCTCTCTAAGACAACCCCTCTAACAAGTGTTTTCTTTATTGCTATCTATATATTGTGTGTTTCTTTTATTGTTTAGATAAGTTATGTATCTTATCTTTTCCGCAAACAATCTGTAAAAATTTGTATTAATCTTCTTTATCAATATAAGTTTTTAAAAGTGAAAATTGTTGTGTTTGTATTCACCCCCCCCCCCTTTGTACAAACTGTTACATATAAACTATTGTAAATCCAGCTGAAACCAACATTAACTATTGTACATTTGGCATAATAGGTTATACCTCTTAAAAATTTCAACATAACCATATCTTATGCTTTTAAATATAGTCTATATATATATATATATATATATACATACATATATATATATATACATACATATATATATATATACATATACATATAT
>NC_037528.1:41618573-41631484 GCF_001531365.2 Cynara cardunculus var. scolymus | reverse complement strand
CTTTATGTAACTCCCTAATAATTATTTGGGAGTTACGAATCTTTTAAGATCCCTCTAATTGATCATGAGGTAATTCCGATGTTCACGGTGTTCATGGTGTTCATATCCATGTAATGTCCATGAACATTCACCGTGTTCATATAAATGTTCACCGTGTTCATGCGATGTTTGTACAAAAGTACCCTCTGAACCGTTGTTCATAGGCATCTCAATTAATATATTAATTAAATTATTATTTTTGTAGTTTCATTTAATAAGGATCGTTTGATGAGAAAATGAACAATCAAGATCGGGTTAACATAGTTTGTACAATAATTTTGGTTAGTATTTGAACCAGCCCCTATATAGATATATATTATATATATATATATATATATGTGTGTGTGTGTGTGTGTGTGTTATTTTCTTTCTTTCTTTCATTGAATTTTGGGGGATAAGAAGAAAGAAGAGTTTTGGTCTTGGGGATTTTAGAACAAAAGGAAGAAGAAATATTCTCATATTTAAATACCAAATTCGTTGCCAATTAAAAGTTCACATCTAGTTGTGATCAAGGTGAGTTTTTCTTTAAAAACTAAATCTGAATTGTTTGTGTTATGGTTTTAGTTAGTTCTCGGTATGTTAGTTGTTATTTGTTAGCATACTTGGATTTGATATTATATTTATAAATTGTGGTGATAGTACCAGTTTATCGAAATAATTGATAGGAGAAGTGTAAATGGATGTGGGTGGTATAATCGGCAGAAGAGTTGTAAATGGATGTGGGTGGCATAATATAGAGAAGTATAAAGGATTGTGGGTGGCATACTCAATGATTTAGTTTATAGAGGAAATTTGGTCACATGATTTGATGCGATAAAGTTAAGGTTATCGCACATGCTTGGTGCAATGAGTTGAAGTTGTCGCATCTAGTTAATGTGATAAGTGGTGTTGTAGAAACTGCTTAACGCGATAAGTTGGAGTTCTCGCATCTGCTTGATGCGATAAGTTGGTGTCATCGCATCTGCTTGAGAAGGAAGATATGATTGGAAGTTTCATAGTTTTTACATCTGATTATATGCTAAACTTAAGTATTGTGGAAGTTTACTACAAGAACTTATGAATCTGCCATATTCAAGTCATGTAATTTGTGCATAAAGTTTGTAGTAAATTTTACTCACTATCTTTCTGTAAAGTTGGGACCAATTAGTATTATTCTGAAGTTTATGCTATGTGAAACATGTATTATATATACAAAATTGTGGTGGGTTGTTATATTTTATGTATAAAAATGCATTAAATTTCAGAGTTAAGTTCAATAAGAGATGTGATAGGAGACGACTATTAATGGTTTTAATACCTGATAAGTATTATACTCCGACGGTGTAAGATGGTAACAATGTGTCGTGTTAGGATACATGACGTCTAACATAAATAATATCATATCGACAGCATACCGGCCTTGTATACTCTTGGAAGGCCGTCTGACTCGGTAATTGATACTGTAACAAAATTGTAGTATTATCCTGTAATACTATAGGATTGTTGCGGAAGTGCTTTATGATCTTTTTGCTGCATGGATCATTTTTTTTTAATCAATCTTTGCACCTTGTGCTTCTTTTTATGACTGATATTTTTTAGTTCATAATCATATCATCCCAATTTTAGATAAAAACAAATCCTTCGAATTCGTCATCTGAAATCAGTTTTTAAAGATTGGAGTTGAAAAATTTACAATCTTTCTTTGTGGGAACGATATCTAGTACTTGTAGCATTATAACTTGTTACAATACAATAATAGTTCAAGGTGTATACTTGCATTGACTTTTATTGTTTTGTTGAAATTTAATGTTGCATAAAAAAATCGAACAACGGTAACAAAACCCAATCCATGTGTCGCCCTCGTTAAGATAAAAAAAATTATCTTTTAATTTTACAAATAAAAATATACAATTATAGATTAGAAATTGTCAAATTCCGGCCCAAAGGACCTTGATGCACTAGTTGTAATAAAAGGTTATGTATTAAAAAAAAAACCTTGGGCTTAACTAGATAGATGGATGTTATGTGTTTTTTTTTCTCAACTTTTTTAGTTTACCTTTTGAAACGTGGGCCCCGCACGTTACGTGATAGCAATAAATTTTGTTTAAAAAATATCTAACCAAGTTAAAATAAAACGGAATTTATCAATTCATAATCAGTAAAATACAATGTAAAACTATGAATGTATTTTTAGAAATAAAATTGTTAAACAACATATGTGTTTCTATGAATTGTTAATTTGCATATATTGATGATCGTTTGTTGTTGCAAATAGTTTAAGATACATAGATGATAAATTTATTGTTATACTATTTAGAACTCAAATGAGATATCCGTAACAATATCACTATTATTGTTAAAAATAGTTTGAAGATTTTTTTTTCAAAAAAAAAGATCGGGCTAAATTTTGTCTACCCTACGAGTTGTCATAGAAAGGTATCATCATAAGATTAGCCTAGCTTATGAATTCAACAACGGCATTCTGTCATCTTGTCAATATGGGATAGCCAAACTCATTGTATTCCAAGATTTAAAAAACTACCACTTTCCTATTAAAAAATGAAAAAAAAAAATTAAGTGGACGGTTAATTCTGGATAATTATTAAAAAAAATTAAAAAAAAAATCAATAACTATGTTATATTTAGAATTTCCGATATTACTCTTTAACAATTTAAAAAATGAAGAAAAAAAAAGTATTAAATGGACGGTTTGAATTGGAGTTGCATTGGTTGTAACAATGCGATATGTTGTATTTGAAATATACCATATATATATATATATATATATAATATTGATGGTTGATGATTGTAAACATAATTCATTTTTATTTTTATATAATAAAATATGTCTTGTAAAAATAAGGTCACCTAAATAAATAATCTTATGATTAAAGACTTATGAGTTGACACAATGACTCTCATCATTCTTTCTTATGTACATCTTCTTATTTTAATATTTCAATCTCTCATCAACGTAGAATATCTCAGACTTCACCACATCACCAACATTCTAATATTCAATTTTCATGATACCACTTCTTTCTTACTTGATTGTTTATTTAAGAAACTCAGATTAAGGTTGAATTAATACATGTATATATATATTTCAAAAAAGCCCAAGAACATATTAACTCAAAACATATTATACAGTGTAATTTGGACAGCCTAATCCCAAAATATATAGTATATATATAAACAAATAACTATAAAAGTATAAATCGTAAATATTAAAAATATTTTTTCACAATATATATAATAATATAATTAAGTTAAAAACTATTATATATTGGACTCATTTCGAAGGTATTAATGAGACGATAATAGTGTAACTTGTTAAAATAAAAATGTATTTTTTAAACATGTTTTAATTGATATACGATTATGTATGTTAATTTGATAAAGGATTAAAATGAAACATTTAAAAGTAAATGACATAAAATAAATAAATTAATTAATTATAAGGATATAAAATGTAAATTTAAAATTATAATTTAAAAAAATCGATTATGAGAGGGTGAGTGTATGTAAGGGGGTGAGTGTAAAAGTGAAAAGGTGAAAAAGTGAGTATAAAGGGTATTTTGGTCATTTAAAATTTTAAAACTTTAAAACTTTTGCTAAATTTTCTTAATAAGATAGTATATATATATATATATGTATATATATATATATATATATATATATGTATCAAAATATATATATATTTTTTGATATATTGATATTGATTAGATGCGTGTAGTATAATTACTAACCCAACCGGCCAAACCCACCTCACTTTGGATATGAAAATAATCCCCATCGCTGTCATCTTACCCAAAAGACAAAAAGTTCCACGCCTCATTAGGGTCGGGCACCTACCTTTGGCTCGAATTTGTAACATCTTCAAACACCACATTTGTATATAACCATATTTCATTACATAGAAATACATTTTTACACCACAATGGTCCCACTAGTACATGGATTCTTATATATACAAAATCTACATATGAAAAAAATTCCAAAAACAAATCATGTACTAACACCTGTAAAACAACATGTATCTTCCAAAAATAAGCAATCTCATGTAGATCCTCAAAAGCAGATATCAGATTAGGAAAATAATCATATTTTCTCTTTTCCCTTATTATCCCTGAACCCCGCTGTTCCTGCATTGCATATTTTTAAAACAGAAAATGAGGGTTAGACCAAAAGGGTCTAGTGAGTAAATTCCTTCTTTGCAGATGCAGGGTGATAAACACCAAAATATAATAAAATATCCTTGCTCAGAAATATTTGCATTTCAACCAAACAATGCAACTCTCATTTAAATAAATGAAAAGATAAACTCAATATTATCAGTTCTTGATGCAACAGTATCTGCTTAAAAATCCAATATTCCAAAATGAAATTATTCATTACAACCAAAGTATCTTCGATTCATCATACTAAAAACATCACCTTTTTTTTTTAAAAGATCAGAATTCCTCTGTATGCACCATAATATTAATGGAAAGATTTAAGGCAATATTTGTCTTTTTGTGACAAACCATTTTCCCCTTTTCAATAACATCTAATTTCTAATAGGAATAATATCTCCAATTCATTAGGTCACAAAGAAATGATGATTCAAAATTATTAGCTCCAATTAGTAATAATAATAAGAGTTATACTAATATCCACATATGACAATCACTCCATTATTCCAAGTACACCTCTCTCCTTGATATGTCACACTTATTCCTCTATTAATACAGGGCTACTTATCAGAACAGACAAAAGTCACCACGCCTGAAAGTACCCATTCCCAGTTCCAAGACAGAACAGACAAAAGTCACCACGTCTGGGGGAAATACCTCTTAAAACAAGTTTCGTACCAAAACAGACATACGTCACCACGCTTGGAAGAAACAGTTCACAAAATCCAATTCCATACAAAAACAGACTTACGTCACCACGCTTGGTAGGAATGTTTTCCAAAATAGAGTTTCTTACCAAAACAGACTTACGTCACCACGCTTGGTAGAAACAGTTCACAAAATCCAATTCCATACCAAAACACACTTACATCACCATGCTTGGTAGGAATGTTTTCCAAAATAGAGTTTCTTACCAAAACATACTAACGTCACCACACTTTGTAGGATTGTTTTCCAAAATAGAGTTTCTTACCAAAACAGACTTACGTCACCACGCTTGGTAGAAACAATTCCGAAAATCCAATAATAATTATCAAATTGTAAAAATTCTAAGAATTCTCAATACTTATAAATTAATGTCAAACATAATCATCCGGATAACAGTCCCTTGTTCGATTTACAAATCCGGACAACACTTGGTCCTTGTCTGATATATTAATCCGGACAATACTTGGTCGATTTAAGACTAAACCGCACGACCCTTGATCGATTTAAAACTAAACCGCACAACACTTGATCGATTTAAGATAAACCGGTAAACACTATGTCCGGTTTAAAATCAATCCGGACAACACTATGTCCGGTTTACCCATAATCCGTTCACCCCTTTGTCCGAATAAAACCCAAATTGGATACAAAATTTCTTTAAGAACAATACACAATATTCATTAAAACCAGTTTCAAAACAATATTTATGCAAAAGAATTTTAGAAAATTACTCACCTATATGCAAGTATATGATTTGAAGAAGATTTCTGAAACATCAGAATTCGGACAACCTTTCTCTTCAAAATTCCAAATGAGGCAAGAAAACTTGCCTCATACCCAACTTTCTATATTTATACTTTCCTTTTTAGGAAAGTCGGCCACAACATCCCCCCATATGCATGCATACACATACTTTTCCATCTACCATCTCATGTACATGCATGCACATACTAATATTATGCATATATTTGTATCATATATATGCATCCACATATTATGCATATATTCCCATGCATAAAATACACATACTCACATATTATGTTCATGTAAGCATGTATCCATATAATCAATTAATTCATATAAAAAATACATCGGGTAATAACCAGGACCCGGTTATCACATTATCCACCCCTCAAAAGAATTCCGTCCCAAAATTCCTTTATTCAAAAAGCCATGGATATTATGTTCTCATTTTACTCCAATTCCCAAGTTGCTTCTAATCCCTTGTGATACCGCACTGTACCTTAACCAAACAGATTTCCTTGTTTCTCAACACCCTAGTCTTTCGGTCAATTATCACTTCTGGTGTCTCCACAAAGTTCAGTTTACTGTCCAGTTTAAGTTCTGAAAGCGATATAGCTAGACTTAGATCAGCTAAACATTTTCACAACTTTGATACATGAGAAGTGTTATGAATCAGACTAAGCTCTTCTGGTAGCTCCAATGGATAAGCCACTGGCCCAATTCGTTTATATATTCTGAACGGCCCAACATATCTCGGACTGAGCTTGCCTTTCTTTCCAAATCTGACAACACCTTTCCATGGAGAAACTTTTAGCATCACAAAATCACCCACACAAAACTCAACCGGCTTTCGACGATTATCAGCATAGCTTTTCTGACAATCTTGTGATGTTTTGATTCTTTCATGGATCTGTTCAATTTTCTCATAAGTTTCTTGAACAATCTCAGGACCCGTTAACTGCCTCTCACCTACCTCGTTCCAACACAACGGCATTCAACCTTTACATCCATACAATACTTCATATGGTGTCGCTTGGATGCTGGTATGGTAACTGTTATTATACGCGAACTCTATTAGTGGCAAATGATCTTCCCACGATCCTCCAAAGTCTATGATACAACTTCTCAACATATCTTCGAGAGTCTGGATAGTTCTTTCACTTTACCCGTTAGTTTGTGGATGATAGGCAGTACTTAACCGAATTTTAGATCCCAAAGCTTTATGTAGCCTTTCCCAAAATCTTGAAGTGAGACAGCTATCTCTATCGGAGATAATAGATAGTGGAACACCGTGCCTGGTTACAATCTCTTTAATATAAATCTGAGCTAGCTTTTCTAAAGAGTAACCCTCTCTTATAGGTAGAAAATGTGCAGATTTAGACAAGCGATCAATAATTACCTAGATTGCATCATACCCCTTTGGAGTTCGAGGTAACTTCATGGCGAAATCCATTGTAATGTGATTCCACTTCCATACAGGAATCTCCAAAGATTGAAGACTTCCATACGGCTTTTGATGCTCGATCTTAACCTGTAGACACGTTATATATTGTTCCACATATATAGCTATATCTTTTTTCAGTCCGGGCCACCAATAAAAAAGATTTTAGATCTTGATACATCTTATTGGTACCTGGGTGAACAGAGTATCGGGATTTATGACTTTCATTCTGAATGACTTTTCGGATATCCCCAAAACATGGTACCCAAATTCGTCCTTGAAAGAACATAATTCCTTCATCATTCGATTCCAGAATTGGAAATCATCTTACCCAACCTTTCTGACTTGACAAAATCTTCTTTCATGGCTTCCTTCTGACATTTCAAAATTTCTTTATGAATATCAGGGACTAAATTTATTCTCATTGCCACGGTTTTAATAGTCCCACTCCTTTCTTTTCTACTTAAAGCGTTAACTACCACGTTGGCTTTTCCTGGGTGGTAGAGCTTTTCACAATCATAATCATTAACAAGGTCAATCCACCGACGCTGTCGCATATTTAATTCCTTCTGGTTGAACAGATGTTGTAGACTTTTATGATCTGTATAAATCTGGCATTTTGTTCCCAGAAGATAATGCCTCCATATTTTCAATGCAAACACCACCGTAGCTAATTTCATATCATGAGTTGGATATTGCTTCTCATGATCCTTCAATTGCCTTGACGCATAATAAATCACCTTTCCTCTCTGCATCAAAACACATCTCAATCCCAGTTTCGAGGCATCACTATATACTACAAAATATTCAGATCCATCTGGCAGGGTCAACACCGCTGCACTACAACGATTATCTTTTAGTTGTTGGAAGGCTGTTTGTTGTTCTTCCTCACACTGAAATTTGATGTTCTTCCGAGTAAGTTTGGTCAATGGCACGACTATCTTAGAAAAGTCATGAATGAATTTACAATAATAGCCTACCAAACTCAAAAAGCTTCGGACTTCAAAGGGAGTCTTTGGAGCCTCCCATTTTTCTACTGCTTCTATCTTTGCTGGATCTACCTTCACCCCTGCTTCTGAGATAACATGACCCAAAAACTGAACTTCCCTTAACCAGAATTCACATTTGGACAGCTTTGCATACAGTTTTTCCCTTTTCAGAAGTTCCAGTATCAGGCGAAGATATTTTGCGTGCTCCTCTTTGGTCTTAGAGTATATAAGAATATCATCGATAAATACAATAACGAATTTATCAGGATATTCCTTACATACCCTATTCATTAAATCCATAAAGGCTGGAGGCGCATTAGTTAATCGAACAGCATAACTAGAAATTTGTGATGCCCATACCTAGTCCGGAAAGCTGTTGTAGCAATGTCTTCCTCTCTGACCTTAAGCTGATGATACCCAGATCTTAAGTCGATCTTGGAGAAATAACTCGCCCCCACCAGTTGATCAAACAAGTCATCAATCCTTAACAAAGGATACTTGTTCTTGATTGTCAATTTGTTCAATTCACGATAATCTATGCACATCGGTATAGATCCATCTTTCTTCTTAACAAATAAGACCGGAGCACCCCAGGGTGAAGTGCTACGTCAACTAAATCCTTTATCGTCCAGATCCTTCAATTGAGCAACCAACTCTTTCAGTTCCGAGGGAGCCAATCGATACGGTGCCTTGGCCATTGGTGCTGCCCATTTACAAGATCAATTCTGAATTTAATAACTCTATCTGGCGGTAAACCAAACAAATCTTCTAGAAAGACTTTTGGGTATTATTTAACAATCGAAATCAATTCTTGCTTCTCTTTCTCTTTCTTTGCATCAATAACATATGCCAAACATCCCTGACACTTCTTTCGAATACAGTTTCGGGCTTTCAATACAGATAAAAGACTAGCGTGATGATTTCGGCGATCACCATAGATAATAACTGACCCTCTATCTGGCAAACTGATTCTGATTATTTTCTTATTACAAACAATATTGGCCTGATGCTCTGCCAACCAATCCATACCCACTACTACATCAAATTCTTTCATTGGCATTGGGAATAACTGAATTGGTAACTCACACCCTTCAATAACAATAACACAATTATTAAATACACTGGTAACAGATTCCTGACTATTAGCAGTATCAACTACTAATTCATTATCAAGTAGCACATAATTCAAACATGCAGATTGAGCAAATGAGGGTGATACAAACAAAAATTTTGCACCAGAATCAAAGAACACCTTAGCACGTATAGAATTCAGTAGAAAGGTACCTGTTACTACATCTGGGGTTGCTTCTGCCTCATTTTTCGTCATTTGAAACGATCTACCCCTTGCTCCACTCTGGCCTCCTCTCAGTACACTAGGCCCTCCACGATTACTGGGAGCATTTCTTCCCATTGTCAAACGAGGAGCTCTTAGTTGTGGACAATTTGGTCGAATATGGTCAAGTGAATTGCACTGAAAACACCTTTTGGGGGTAGTGCAGTCCCTTGACAAATGCCCCGCCTTACTACAACGATAACATCTCTTTGGTTCAGACGGACACTTTCCCTGATGCACCTTCTGACACTGTGGGCAGGTTCTAACAGGTGGCGGCTGAGGATACGGTTATCTGATTTAATAAACTTAGGTCATCGAAAACTGACTGAAGACCCTTCCCACTTTCTTTTCTCTATTGTTTTCTCTTCACCTTGCCGATTTTTGTTTCTTTCAGTAACTTCTGTAGCATTTACGGCTAAAGAGAAGGTAGCAGGGTTCATAGCAATTACAAACTCCCGAATAGAAGGTTTCAAACCCCAAATATACCTTTCCATCTTTCGGGACTCGGAAGAGACGTAATGTACTGCAAAACAGGAGTACTCTATAAATTTCTCAGTATAATCCCGTACAGATCTACTCCCTTGCTCCAGCTTTAGAAAATCCTCTTCCATCTGTCTTACTGCCGTCGTAGGACAAAATTGTGTTTTAAATTTGTTCACAAATTCTTCCCAAGACATTGTTTGCAGTATATTCGGTTGTGCCGAGGACTCCACATCCCACCAATATAAGGCATTAGATTTAAGCATAAATACCGCAAATCTAACCTTATCATTGTAACACCCCAAATCCACATATTGCATATAACACATATTTCATATATAGAATACATGTTTTCCCCACATAGGTCCTCGATACAAGAGTCTATAATATAAAATACACAGCTCAAAAATTCCAGAAGTACAAGCTTTTGCATCCTATCATCTATGCTTCCAAAAACAGCTAAGCATATAGGGAAGTAATTCACACAATACTCTTTCCCTTATCATTACCTGCACACATAATTTTGGAAACACGAAAATGAGGGTTAGACATGAATGTCTAGTGAGATTTCCTTTCTATGTAATGCAGGGTGAAGATCATTAAAACATTTATTTCAAATCAAACATCTTATGAAGCAAAACTGAAAACATATTGCTTTGGTCCATCGGGCCTCTAGTCTCAAACAACACTTAGAAAATATTTTAAACATTTTTGACCAGAGACCCTCTGGTCTCTCTTCCAGAGCTTCTGGTTCCTCGACCAGAGCCTCTAGTTTAACTATCTAGACATAGAAAATATTTTGACATTTAGGACCAGAGCCCCTCTGGTCTCTATTCCAGAGCTTCTGGTCTTTACGACCAGAGCCTCTGGTTCTAAACCACACTTTCAATATATTTCAACAATCAGGACCAGAGCCCCTCTGGTCTCTCTACCAGAGTTTCTGTTCTTCATAACTAGAGCCGCTGATTACACTAACCAGACTTCACTAATATAAATGATCTTTAGATAAACTCTCAATCAATAAGATAACATTTTTCATAAAACGAGTAATTTATAAAAAGGTCATGTTCGACCAGAGCCTCTGGTTGTACTAACCAGAGCTTCTGGTTCAAATGACATGCCCAACCAGAGCCCCTCTGGTTCAACATGTAAGTCAACCAGAGCTCCTCTGGTCTGTTTTTCATAAAAAAAAATTCTAAGTGTAAAATTCTTTTCTTAAACATTTAAAATATGATTTTGACGTGAAAACACTTAACAAAAGATACAACACCTTTAATACATTTTAATAAAAACTTGCTTATCCTTCAAATCAATAACTAAAATCCTCTGGTCCAATGATGAGAACCAACCAGAGCCCCTCTGGTTYCTTACAAGGAACAACCAGAGCCCCTCTAATTCCTCATGATAATAACCATTCTGTTTCAAAACACTTTTAACCAATACCAATGGCCATAGGCCAAGTTTTCCCCTTCTCAATAGCATCAATACCATTATTTCTAATAAGAACAATATTTTTGAGTTCTCAAATCACAAAGAAGTAAGGACTCAAATCTATTGTAGTCTTAAAAGACATAATAGCAAGAGCTATAATATTCACATACAATTGCCTCCCTTATATCCAAAGGTACACCTCTCCTTGATATGCCACCCTTATTCCAAAAGACACCTCTCCTTGATATGCCACCCTTATTCCAAAAGACACATCTCCTTGATATGCCACCCTTATTTCTTCTTTAAAATCTATGAACTAGTTCGGATGAAGGACCGCAGTCACAACCATCTTATCGAATCCTCATTCATAGTTTTATCCATAAAAACCTTTTCAAACTCAAGAACAACCTTGTCTTTCAAAGATTTCCAAAAACATCAAGGTTTCTTTCAAATCCTCAAAACAGGATATCATTTCCAAGACTGATTTAAAGAAGCAAACTCTTCTTTATSTTTCCAACAATAACAGTAACACCTTTAAAACTATCAAAATAGTTTTACCATCTTTTCTTCAAAACCAACATCAAAACTCATAACATATAAACAATAATAAAACTCACAGTTTATAAGCAAAGGTAGTTTTAAAAGAAAACTCACAGTATATACTCAAAAGTAGTTTAAAACTCACCTTATCAAACAGATTTCTTGATGATAAACACACAGCAACAGCTTATTCTTAACACGCAATCTTGAAGAACACTTTAGCTCACACACACAGGTTCTTTTCTAAAAGAGTGACAGTGATAAGGATAACCTTATCAAACTCTTCTTTAAATATCCTCACCTAGGCGGTGGAGGATTTTAATAATAAAACTTCAAAGGCRGTGAAAGCTTTTGTCCAATAGAAATAACTTTGGGCAGTGGATTTTGCATTATAAAATTCATGGTTTTTTAACCATGAAGATATAAGCTTTTAAATAATAAAATAATGTCCACCCAAWTAATTTATCACAATTATACACCACCTTATGCATGTTTCACATCACATGCATACATGTATAAATCATATATGTCATGACACCTTTTCACATATATGCATATTTCATGTAATCCACATAATAAGCACATATAAATTACCTCAACCCAAGTTATGCGAAACCCAGTTATAACATTCTCTCCCCTTTAAAAGAATTCCGTCCCGGAATTTATTCAAATAACCATGGATATTTCTCTTTAATTTCAGATTCTAATTCCCATGTTGCTTCCGATCCTTTGTGAAATCGCCACTGCACCCTTACTAGATTTATTTCCTTGTTTCTCAACACACGGGTCTTGTGGTTGGTTATAGCTTCTGGAGTTTCTGCAAAATTTAGTTTGTCATCCAACTTAATCTCCGGAAGTGGTATCGCCATATTAGGATCAGCAAGACATTTCCTTAGGTTTGACACATGGAAAGTATTGTGAATCAGACTAAGTTCCTCTGGTAATTCCAACTTATAAGCTACCAGTCCAATTCTTTTGCAGATTCTGAATGGTCCAATATACCTTGGACTAAGCTTACCTTTCTTCCCAAATCTCATAACACCTTTCCATGG
>NC_037528.1:41612565-41613943 GCF_001531365.2 Cynara cardunculus var. scolymus | reverse complement strand
AGTAACTTCAATTCTGCCTGTCTCCATTCTGGCAGGATTCCTTAAGATAGAAGTCTCTTGGCTTTCCCATTTCTTCAGCTAATATGTCTCTTGTTATATATTCTGGGTGAGACATCTGTTCTTGATTCATATTTTCAGAGTTTGATTCTTCTTGACTCATATTGATTTCTGGATGACTTATTCTGCCTCTGGTCTGCCCTCAACCTCTGCCTCTACCTCTGCCTCTGCCTCTGCCCTCAGAGGTGCCATTAGGAGCAACAGGGGATTCTTCTTGATTGGGGCGGGTGATCCTTTCTGACCTTCTCGATCTACTAGCCATCTAGTAGTTAAAACACATATTCCCAAATATAATAAAGTGTACAAGTTCAGTTATGTACCTGTAGATTCAAAATTACATTGGCCAGATGTAATCCGAAAACACCTTACACACTGACCTCTTAACTTATTACATTTATTCAAAAGGTGCTAACTATGTCTGTGACCCTAATATGCAATGAAATAGTTTAAGTCTAGGTATCATGCATGTGAATACCTAAATCCCTTAAACTCAGGCTCTGATACCAACTCYGTAACACCCCAAATCCACACATTGCATATAACACATATTTCATATATAGAATACATGTTTTTCCCCACATAGGTCCTCGATACAAGAGTCTATAATATAAAATACACAACTCAAAAATTCCAAAAGTACAAGCTTTTGCATCCTATCATCTATGCTTCCAAAAACAACTAAGCATATAGGGAAGTAATTCACACAATACTCTTTCCATTATCATTACCTGCACACATAATTTTGGAAACACGAAAATGAGGGTTAGACATGAATGTCTAGTGAGATTCCCTTCTATGTAATGCAGGGTGAAGATCACCAAAACATTTATTTCAAATCAAACATCTTATGAAGCAAAACAGAAAACATATTGCTTTGGTCCATCGGGCCTCTGGTCTCAAACAACACTTAGAAAATATTTTAAACATTCTTGACCAGAGACCCTCTGGTCTCTCTTCCAGAGCTTCTGGTTCCTCGACCAGAGCCTCTAGTTTAACTATCCAGACTTAGAAAATATTTCGACATTTAGGACCAGAGCCCCTCTGGTCTCTCTTCCAGAGCTTCTGGTCTTTACGACCAGAGCCTCTGGTTCTAAACCACACTTTGAATATATTTCAACAATCAGGACCAGAGCCCCTCTGGTCTCTCTACCAGAGCTTCTGCTCTTCATAACYAGAGCCRCTGRTTTCACTAACCAGACTTCACTAATATAAATGATCTTTAGATAAACTCTCAATCAATAAGATAACCTTTTTCATAAAACGAGTAATTTATAAAAAGGTCATGTTCGACCAGAGCCTCTGGTTGTACTAACCAGAGCTT
>NC_037528.1:41597267-41611550 GCF_001531365.2 Cynara cardunculus var. scolymus | reverse complement strand
TGGTTTCTTAACCATGAAGATATAAGCTTTTAAATAATAAAATAATGTCCACCCAATTAATTTATCACAATTATACACCACCTTATGCATGTTTCACACCACATGCATACATGTATAAATCATATATGTCATGACACCTTTTCACATATATGCATATTTCATGTAATCCACATAATAAGCACATATAAATTACCTCAACCCAAGTTATGTGAAACCCGATTATAACAATCATCTTCAGAACACCTACTGGTGTTGAATATTGAATCAATCTCTTTTATCCAACACATTGCTTTTACTGGATCTCTTTCTCCTGAATATGTTGGAGGTTTGCATGTCAAGAACATTTTTACGTCTCCTCCCCGGTTATTGCTGCCTGCAGAAGGAGCTGGAGGATTAATTCCAACTTGCTCAGTTTCTATTATGGCTGACATACCCATAATGGATATCAAAGTTTCCCTCAGTTTTCCCATTTCTTCTGCCATAACATCTCTAGTTATGAACTCAGGTTGCTGCCTCTGCTCCTGATGTGCATTTCCAGAAATAGATTTCCCTTAATCTGGGCGAATCTCGGCCTGACTTCTTTCTGGAATTTGACTCCTCCCTCGACCTCTAGCCCTACTCCTTCCACGACCTCTACTTCCTGAAGCATAAGTTGGAGGATTAACAGGAGATTCCTCCCTTTCTTCAGACTCAGAGCGGACAATTCCTTCTAATCTTCGTGATCAACTAGACATCTGCAGATATTTTAGTTTTAAATATCACGTATTCACATTCTCAAATATAATATGGTGTCCGAGTATTAGCATGTACCTGTAAATTCATAATTACATTGGCCATTTGTAATTCGAATTCACCTTACATATTGCCCTCTTTAACTCATTATATTTTATTCCTAGTGATATTAATTATGTCCGGGACCCTTAACATGCAAATGACAGTTTAAGTCTAGGCATCAAGCTTTGAATACCAAAATCTCTTAAACTAAGGCTCTGATACCACTCTGTAACACCCCCAAACACCACATTTGTATATAACACATATTTCATTACATAGAAATACATTTTTACACCACAATGGTCCCACTAGTACAAGGATTCTTCTATGTACAAAATCTACATATGAAAAAAATTCCAAAAACAAATCCTGTACTAACACCTATATAACAACATGTATCTTCCAAAAATAAGCAATCTCATGCAGATCTTAAAAAGCAGATATTAGATTAGGAAAATAATCACATTTCCCTTTTCCCTTATTATCCCTGAACCCTACAGTTCCTGCACTGCAAATTTTTAAAACAAAAAAAGAGGGTTAGACCAGAAGGGTCTAGTGAGTAAATCCCTTCTTTGCAGATGCAGGGTGATAAACACCAAAATATAATAAAATATCCCTGCTCAGAAATATTTGCATTTCAACCAAACAATGCAACTCTCATTAAAATAAATGACAGGATAAACTCAATAATATCAGTTCTTGATGCAACGGTATCTGCTTAAAAATCCAATATTCCAAAATGAAATTATTCATTGCAACCAAAGTATCTTTGATTCATCAGACTAAAAACATCACCTTTTTTTTAAAAGATCAGAATTCCTCTGTATGCACCATAATCTTAATGGAAAGATTTAAGGCAATATTTGTCTTTTTGTGACAAACCATTTTCCCCTTCTCAATAATATCTAATTTCTAATAGGAATAATATCTCCAATTCATTAGGTCACAAAGAAATGAAGATTCAAAGTTATTAGCTCCAATTAGTAATAATAATAAGAGTTATACGAATATCCACATATGACAATGCCTCCCTTATTCCAAGTACATCACTCCTTGATATGCCACCCTTATTCCTCCATTAATACAGGGCTACTTATCAGAACAGACAAAAGTCACCACGTCTGAAAGTACCCATTCCCAGTTCCAAGCCAGAACAGACAAAAGTCACCACATCTGGGGGGACAACCTCTTAAAACAAGTTTCGTACCAAAACAGACATACGTCACCACGCTTGGTAGAAACAGTTCACAAAATCCAATTTCATACAAAAACAGACTTACCTCACCAAGCTTGGTAGGAATGTTTTCCAAAATAGAGTTTCTTACCAAAATAGACTTACGTCACCACGCTTGGTAGAAATGTTTTACAAAATAGAGTTTCTTTCCAAAACAGACTTACGTCACCATGCTTGGTAGAAACAATTTCCAAAATCCAATAATAATTATCAAATTGTAAAAATTCTAAGAATTCTCAATACTTATAAATTAATGTCAAACATAATCATTCGGACAAGTTATCCGAACAAGCTTATCCAGACAAGAGTCCCTTGTCCGATTTACAAATCCGGACAACACTTTGCCCTTGTTCGATATATTAATTCGGACAACACTTGATCGATTTAAGACTAAACCGCACGACTCTTGATCGATTTAAAACTAAACCGCACAACACTTGATCGATTTAAGATAAACTGGTCAACACTATGTCCAGTTTAGAATCAATCCGAACAACACTGTGTCCGGTTTACCCATAATCCAGTCACCCCTTTGTCCGAATAAAACCCAAATTGGATACAAAATTTCTCTAAGAACAATACACAATATTCATTAAAACCAGTATCAAAACAATATTTATGTAAAGGAATTTTAGAAAATTACTCATCTCTATGCAAGTATTTGATTTGAAGAAGATTTGCGAAATATAAGAATCCGGACAACCCTTCTCTTCAAAATTCCAAATGAGGCAAGAAAACTTGCCTCATACTTAACTTTCTATATTTATACTTTCCTTTTTAGGAAAGTCGGTCACAACATCCCCCCCATATGCATGCATACACATACTTTTCCACCTACCATCTCATGTACACGCATGCACATACTAATATTATGCATATATTTGTATCATATATATGTATCCATATATTATGCATATATTCCCATGCATAAAATACACATACTCACATATTATGTTCATGTAAGCATGTATCTATATAATCAATTAATATAATAAATACCTCGAGTAATAACCAAGACCCGGTTATCAGATAATTTCTCTCATTGTAAGTGATCTTCCTTCTTATACATGTTGTATGATTGGTGACTAGAGAAAAATAAGAAAAATTAATTAACAGTCATTTTGACCGGTTGGTTTTATCTTTTAGTCATTTCTCTACAATAATTACAGAAATGCCATTTCTTATATAATATGGACGTCCATAAATAAACGATATAAAACTTAATTTTTAATACTTGAAAAAAAAATTGCGGGCGCGGATAAAAAACATAAAAAAATTGCAGATGTAACATCCCCCGTCCCCGTGGTCCGGAACGGGCGTGTCACTAACGGAACTTAGTTCAAAGACACAAACATTGCAGAGCTACTAAAAACTCTAAATGTAAATTAACTTCTAAAACATGCTCTACAATCCAAAATATTACATTCTAACAACTATTTGTAAGCTTAGAATATTATACATCTATAAACGAGTTTACAAACTCCAAAAAGTCAAACGCTCGATCTCAAGTATCACTTGGAACCTGCCGTGTTAGAAAACAAGAACATGGCTGAGAACAGGGCTCAGCGAATAGATTGTAATATAAACTTGAAATAATAATACGTAACATCGATAATAAAGCGGAAGACTTAAAAATCAATTTAACTGAATTCATAGAAATCAAGACGTTTAACAGTTCTCATTTCAAAACATCATTTAAACACAATCCGTCAATTCCTGTAGTGTTCGTGGGGTGGCCAAACCACACGAACTATCGGGCCGGCGTGCGGGCACATACCCCAAGTCCCCCGTGAATTTAACCACGGTCACATGTGGGTAATCCTAGGATCGATCCATCCGCCATGGAGCCAATAAAATCGGCCTAGTCCACAAGGTAGGTTCACGTAAGCCACTATTGAGCTTAACCCTGTGGACCGAGTTCACCTGCATGACGCCATAACTACAAAGCCGCCATAGAAGGCATCCCAAATAATGTGCCCATTCATTGGGTTGTTCCGAAAACCAATAAAACTAAACATGTGCCACTACCCGGATGGCGTTCATAAAAAGTCAACTTTCAAAGTACTTCATAAAGCTCGAAACTACTTCAAAATATGATAATCAATCTAACAAACATAAAAGATTCAAACATACAATTCAACGGACTAAAATCAAGTGTTCACGATAAATATTCAAGAGTTTACAATAAAGATTCAAGAGTTTATATATATATATATATATATATATATATACGTAATTTATTGACCAATTATAAGCGATCAATCACAAAGTGGTGAACCACCGTTACGAAGGGTCAATTACAACAACTAGTTGCCCACGAGTCAAAGAAAATGAAATCTGTACCTTAAGCAAAATAGAGAAGTAAACACGATCAAACGGGATTCACGGTAAAGTTCGACTTGCTCTCGTGCCTAACGAATGCGTAAATCGGTTATTACTTAAACAATGTAAGATTATATCCTAATTCTACTAATAAACTACTTAGGTCCTACATGTTTATAAACAACTTAAACTTCAAATACGACAGCCGAATATGTATTACGAAATCGACGCAACACTTAGCTTTATAATTCCGATTCGACTTTTAACAACTTTCGACCCTTATTTTCGGGAGCATTTTTACCCCACTTAGAAATCAGTACAAAAAATACTATCTAATTGAAAGATGTAGTATGATATGCGATGAAACTACTGGTTTTCGAATCACCTCATTTGGATTATGCATCTATTTTATACGAATACTACAAAACAGCATATCAATCCTAAATACATTACAAACAGCCCCAAAAACACACTGTTTCGAGCCACTTAGAATCATAACTGGATTTTCGATCCTACATGAAAGTTCTAGTATGCATCAAGGGCTTTCTAACTTTAAATATGAGCTTATTCCGACTTACGGTTTATAAGTTATACACTGCCAAAGTATGGGCCTGCATAGTCGGTAAAATCCGATTCCGCAATTCCCGACTAACTTTTATAATCCAAATTCCATGATTCGCTACATTTACGTGCAATAAACATATTTCAACATACTAAATCGTAAAACATGTCCAATGGTCGCTAACCTAAGCTTAATCATGCAATTTTACTCTTTTCGGCATTATATCGAACAATTGGTGTGCGGTTAAACATATACACCAAATCTAACCATAAAGAAACCATAATCTACCATTTTAATTTTTTCATCAATTTTACCAATCCTAGCATTCTAAACATGAAATATATCATACTTCTAACAGTATCCATCCGTAAACTTATACATAACATAATTTATAAACCAGTCTAAAAAATGCTAACATAAACACCCTAATAAAAGTGAATGAAATTTATACCTTTATGAAGGGTTCGAAGAGTGGATTCCGAATATATAATCGTTACTTCGATTGCTTTAACGATTTGAAAAATATTTTAGAGAGAAGAAAAAAATGAGAAAGAGAGATGAGACGAGATGTAGAACGAATATGGCGGTGATGGAGGTAACTTATATATATATATATATATATATATATATATATATATATATATATATATATATGGGGTTGATATTGCCACCCCTGCAGCACTTTCTACTCCTGCGATTGTCCCCTCTTTCACACCCTTCTACTCACACACTCACACGAGAATGCACTTTTTTTTATTTTAAAAAATTTAAATTTACATTTTTTACCCTTAAAATTAGTTAATTAATTCATTTTATATCGTTTCCTTTTAAATTTTTCATTTTATACCCTGATCAAATTAACATACAATTTCGTATATCAATTAAAATATGTTTAAAAAATATGTTTTAATTTTAACAAGTTACACCATTATAATCGTCGCGTCAATACCTTCGAAATAAGCCCAATATTGAATATTTTTTGACTTAATATTTTTAATATTTACATTTATAGTTATTNTAATTTATTCTTTTAAATAATCATTACATATAATATAAATTAAAATAAAATTGATCAATCCCATATACGTTAATTAATAATTTTAAAAAATATAATTAATAATTAAATTACCTTTTAATAAAATCATTTAATACAGTTTTATTATGGGGTTGATATTGCCACCCCTGCAACACTTTCTACCCCCTTCACTTTGTTCCCTCTCTCACAACCTTCTCCTCTCACACACCTCTCTCCTTCACACACTGACACACGAAATTCACTGTTGAAGAATTTCAAAAATTTAAATTTACATATTTTACTCATATAATTAGTTAATTAATTAACTTTATATCTTTTCCTTTTAAATTTTTCATTTTATACCTTGATCAAATTAACATACATAATCGTATATCAATTAAAATATGTTTAAAAAATACGTTTTAATTTTAACAAGTTACACCATTATAATCGTCGCGTCAATACATTCGAAATAAGCCCAATATTGAATATTTTTTGACTTAATATTTTTAATATTTACATTTATAGTTATTTATTTAATTGTAAAAATAATTTGATTTGAAATAAAGTAAAGTTACTGATTTGAAATAAAATAAAGTTATTGATTTGAAATAAAGTAAAGTTATTGATTTGAAATAAAGTAAAAAAAATCGATATATATATCGAACGAACGAATGAATCGTTCATTCGATATTTCACTCTCTTATATAACTCTCTTATATAACTCTCTCATTCTTCTTCAATATATAACTCTCTCATTTTTCAATATACATCAAATATGAGAGAAGATTTGATAACAACACCAGAATTTTTCACCAACGAGGTACAATATTATGTTAATTGATATTTAGCTTTATTAATACTTACTTGTACAAATGAAAGTTATAATTTTTTTTCCAGATGTTCAATTCTCGGAAAGAAATAACTGAGTGGGTGCACAATGTGGGGCATTCAGTTGGTTGTGTTGTTACGAAAAGATCAAAGACAAAGCCAAATGGGAATGTTTATAAAGTTGTGTTTATGTGTGAACACGGCGGAACTTACAAAAATAAAATAATTCCCATTCGTCATACGAGAACAAAAAAATTTGGATGCCCATTTGAGTTGATAACGCTATTTTCGACTAAACATAGTTGGTGGACGTTGACGGTGGTATGCGATGCACATAATCATGTTCTTGCACAACATATGGAGGGTCATGCATATGCAATGCGGCTAAATGAAACTGAAGCTCAACTAGTTGAAGATCTATCAGCCCAACATGTCAAACCACGACACATTTTATCCACATTAAAGGGTAGACATACGGGAAATGCATCTACGTCAAAAACAATATACAATGAACAACAAAAGATTAAGACAACAAACGATGCAGGAAGACCACAAATGCAGGTTGTTGTTGATTTTTTTGTTAACAAAAATTATGATTTTGAAACTCGTGTTAATGACGAAACAAACGAGTTGGAAGATTTATTCTTCATTCATCCAAGATCATTTGAGCTTTGGCGTGCATTCCCACAAGTGTTAGTCATCGATGCCACATATAAAACAAATAGGTACCTTAAAATGCATGTCTATTATGTTAATGTCAATATTATTATTTTTTAACATTATTATTTTCTTTAACATCATTATTTTGTTAATTTATTATTCAGGTACACATGCCTCTTCTTGAGATAGTTGGTGTAACATCGACCAACCTGACATTTTGCATAGCATTATTATTTTGTAACAAATGCTATGCAAAATGTCATTTTGTAACAAATGCTATGCAAAATGTCAGGTTGGTCGATGTTACACCAACTATCTCAAGAGAGGCATGTCGTACCTGAATAATAAATTAACAAAATAATGATGTTAAAGAAAAATAATAATGTTAAAAAATAATAATATTGACATTAACATAATAGACATGCATTTTAAGGTACCTATTTGTTTTATATGTGGCATCGATGACNGATGCATTATTTGCAAGCAGAGAATTTGACTTGAAAAGTGAAAGGTACTGGTAATATGTTCTTACTTGTTCATATATTTGTTATATATATGAAAAATTGTTTTACATAAAAGTTTTGGTGATTATCACCCTGCAATAACTTAAAACGGGAACTCACTAGACCTTTCGGTCTAACCCTCATTTTGTAATTTTAAATATGTATTGCAAGAGGTGCAGACGGTAAGGGAAAAAGAAAAATATGATAACCCTATATGTATATCTGCATGAAGATTTGCTGATGAAATGTATAGTTTTGGTAGATGAAACTTGATTAGTACAAGAATTGTATTTTGAATTTTTGAACCGTGTATTCTGTAATGGTAAATTCTTGTACTAAGGGACCTATGTGGTGTATAAACATGTATCTCTTGTGTATGAAATATATGTTACATGCAAACTGTGGAATGGGGTGTTATAGAAAGTGGTATCAGAGCCTGAGTTTAAGCAATTTGGGTATTCAACAACATGATACCTAGATTTAAACTGTTTTATTGCATGTTAAGGGTCCCAGACATAGTTAGCACCATTGGAAATAAATATGATGAGTTGAAAGAAAAGTGTGTAAGGTAAATTTTAGTTACATCTGGCCAATCTAATTATAAATTTACAGGTACATATCTGAACTTAAATACTTCATTATATTTGGAAATGTGAATACGTGATTATTAACACTAAAATCTGCAGATGTCTAGCCGAACTCGGAGATCTGAAAGAACGGTCGGCCAGAATTTGAAGAAAGAGAAGAATCACACATTAATCTTCCAACCAGTATATCTGGAAATAGGGGTCGGGGAAGACCAAGAGGACGAGGTAGAGGAATGAGTCAGTCACAAGGAAGGGGTCGGACTGAATTACATTATGAACCTGAAGAATCCCATTCTGGGAATGTTGAGGAAAGATCAGTGCCACACCCAGAGTATGTAACCAGAGATACGCTAGCAGAGGAAATGGGGAAGTTGCAGGAAACTTTAATGTCTATTATAGGAATTTCTTCTAGAGTGGAAACAGAAAGAGTAGAAGTTCATCCCTCTATTCCGGTTACTCATAACAAAGAAAGAGACATCAAGATGTTCTTGGCATGCAAACCGCCAACCTTTTATGGGTAAAGAGATCCTGTGAAAGCTATGTGCTAGATCAAAGAGATTAAATCTGTGTTCAACACCATCAGATGTCCAGAATCTGATAAAGTTAGATTTGTTGTCTCAATATTGAAGTCAAATGCTTTGTTTTGGTAGGAAGTTCAATCGTTGGCCAGAACAGATGTCTTACAAACATTATCCTAGACATAATTTGTGGATCAGTTTAAGGATAAGTTTTGCCCTAAAACTGCTGCACGACAAATGGAAGAGAATTTTCTGAAATTAGAATAGGGAAACAGAACAGTTCGAGAGTACACTGAGAAATTTTTTGAATACTCTCGATTTGCTGAACATTATATTTTGCAAGAATCCAGGAAGGTGGAAAGGTATATTTGGGGGTTGAAGCCATCTATCAGAGAATTTGTGATTGCTATAAACCCCAATACCTTCTCACTAACTGTGGACGCGACTGAAGTAATTGAACGAAATAAGAATCGACAAACAGAAGGGAAGGTTGTGGAGAAGAGAAGCTGGGAAGGGCCTTCATCTAATTTTCGAGGGCCAAAAGAAGTAAAATACGATAATAGATCTGAACAAAAGATTGGTGAAAAAGTCTATACGCAATGCCGACAGGTTCATCAAGGTGAATACAAGATGGACCCAAGGAAATGCTACAAGTGTGGTGAAGCAGGCCATCTGTCCAGAAGTTGCCCAACTAACCGAAGGTGTTTCAATTGCAATTCTTCGGACCATATACGACCAAACTGTCCGTTGTTAAGAACTCCACAGCTGATAATGGGAAGTAATGTGTCGAGTACTCGGGGAAGACCTACTATAACAAGAGGAGGGCAAGGAGGGGCACGAGGACGGTCCTTCTAAATGATGAAAAATGAGGCAGAGGCATCACCAGACGTAGTAACAGGTACCTTCCTTCTGAATTCTATACATGCTAAGGTGTTATTTGACTCTGGTGCCAACTTTTCGTTTGTATCACCATCATTTGCTCAAATTGCATGTTTGAATTATGTGTTACTTAATGACAAATTAGTAGTTGATACTGCTAACAGTCAAGAATTTGTTACTAGAATATTCAATAACTGCATTATTGTTATTGAGGGTTGTGAGCTACCGATTCGGTTATTTCCTGTGCCAATGAAGGAATTTGATGTAGTGGTGGATATGGACTGGTTGACCGAGTATCAGGCCAGTATTGTTTGCAATAAGAAAATGATCAGAATCACTTTGCCTGACCAAGGAACAATTGTTATTTATGGTGATCGTCAGAATCACCATACTAGTATTTTAACTGTGATGAAAGCACATAAAATTATCCGAAAGAAGTGCCATGAATGTTTGGCATATGTAATTGATGTGAAGAAAGAAAAAGGAAAAGAGAAATCAATTCCAATTGTTAGTGAATACCTAGAAGTCTTTCCAAAAGATTTGTCTGGGTTACCACCAGACCGAGTTATTGAATTCTAAATTAATCTCATACCAGGGGCTGCACCAGTAGCAAAGGCACCGTACCGGTTAGCTCCGTTAGAATTGAAGGAATTAGTTGCACAATTGAAAGATCTGACTGATAAAGGATTCATTAGACCCAACACTTCGCCTTGGGGTGCTCCAGTCTTATTTGTCAAGAAGAAAGATGGATCTATGAGAATGTGTATAGACTATCGTGAATTAAACAAATTGACAATTAATAACAAATATCCTTTGCCAAGGATTGATGATTTGTTTGATCAGCTGGTGGGGGCAAGTTATTTCTCCAAGATTGACTTAAGGTCGGGGTATCACCAGTTAAAAGTCAGGAAGGAGGACATTGCTACAACAGCTTTCCGAACTAGGTACGGGCATCACGAATTCTTAGTTATGCCATTCGGCTTAACTAATGCGCCCACAACCTTTATGGATTTGATGAATATGGTATGTAAGGAATATCTTGATAAATTCGTTATTGTATTTATCGATGATATTCTTATATACTCTAAAACTAAAGAGGAACACGCAGAACATCTTCGTCTGATATTAGAATTGCTGAAAAGAGAAAAATTGTATGCAAAATTATCCAAGTGTGAGTTCTGGTTAAGGGAAGTTCAGTTCTTGGGTCATGTTATATCTAAAGAAAGGGTGAAGGTAGATCCAGCCAAAATCGAAGCAGTTGAAAAATAGGAAGCTCCGAAAACTCCTTCTGAAGTACGAAGCTTTTTGGCATTAGCAGGTTATTATCGTAAGTTCATCCAGGACTTTTCTAAGATAGACGTGCCATTAACCAAATTGACTCGGAAGAACGTCAAATTTAAGTGGGAGGAAGAACAACAAAAGGCTTTCCAACTATTAAAAGATCATCTCTGTAGTGCACCGGTGTTGACTCTACCGGAGGGATCAGAAGATTTTGTAGTATATAGTGATGCTTCGAAGCTGCGATTGGGATGTGTTTTGATGCAAAGAGGAAAGGTGATTTCTTATGCGTCAAGGCAATTGAAAGATCATGAGACGCAATATCCAACTCATGATATGCAATTAACTACGGTGGTGTTTACTTTGAAAATCTAGAGGCATTATCTTTTGGGGACAAAATGTCAGATTTATACTGATCACAAGAGTCTACAACATTTGTTTAGCCAAAAAGAACTGAATATGTGGCAGCATCGGTGGATTGTACTTATAAATGACTATGATTATGAAATCCTCTACCACCCAGGAAAAGCCAATGTGGTAGCTCACGTTCTGAGCAGGAAAGAAAAGAGTGAGACTATTAAAGCGGTAGCAATGAGAATAAATTTGGTCCCTGATATCCATAAAGAAATTCTGAGATGTCAGAAAGAGGCCATAAAAGAAGATCTTGTCAAATCAAAAAGATTGGGTAAGATAATTTCAACTCTGGAACCAAACAATGAAGAAATTATGTGCTTTCAAGGGTGAATTTGGGTACCGTGTTTTGGGAATATCTAGAGTATTATACTAAATGAAAACCATAAGTCCCGATACTCTATTCATCTAGGTACTAATAAGATGTACAGGGACTTGAAACCTTTTTATTGGTGACCCAGATTGAAGAAGGACATAGCCAGATATATGGAACAGTGTATAACGTGGTTACAGGTTAAGATTGAACATCAAAAGCCGTATGGAAGTCTTCAATCTTCGAAAATTCCTGTATGGAAATGGGATCATATTACAATGGATTTCGTCATGAAATTACCTCGAACTCCAGAGGGGTATGATGCAATCTGGGTAATTGTTGATTGCCTATCTAAATCTGCACATTTTCTACCTATAAGAGAAAATTACTCTTTAGAAAAAGCTGGCACAAATTTACATCAAAGAAATTGTAACCAGGCATGGTGTTCCATTATCTATTATCTCCGATAGAGATAGCCGTTTAACATCAAGGTTTTGGGAGAATTTGAAGAAAGCTCTAGGGTCTGAAATTCGGTTAAGCATAACCTATCATCCGCAAACTGACGGGCAAAGTGAAAGAACTATCTAGACTCTCGAAGACATGTTGAGAAGCTGTATCATTGACTTCGGGGGATCGTGGAAAGAACATTTGCCGTTAATAGAGTTTGCATACAATAAACAGTTACCATTCCAGCATCCAAGCGGCACCGTATGAAGTATTGTATGTACGTAAATGCCGAACGCCGTTATGTTGGAACGAGGTAGGTGAGAGATAGTTGACGGGTCCTGAGATTGTTCAAGAGACTTCTAAAAAGATTGAACAGATCTGTGAAAAGAATTAGAACAGCACAAGACCGCCAGAAAAGTTATGCTGGTAATCGCCGAAAGTCGATTGAATTCTGCGTAGGTGATTTTGTGATGTTCCAAGTTTCGTCGTGGAAGGGTGTTATCAGATTTCGAAACAAGGGTAAGCTCAGTCCGAGGTATGTTGGACCATTCAGAATATGCAAACGAATCTGGCTAGTGGCATATCAGTTAGAGCTACCAGAAGAACTAGGTCTGATTCACAACACTTTCCATGTATCGAACTTGCGGAAATGCTTAGCTAATCTGAGTCTAGCTGTGCCGTTGCCAGAGATTAAACTGGACAGTAAACTGAACTTTGTCGAAACACCAGAAGCCCTGATTGACCGAAGGATCAGAGTGTTAAGAAACAAAGAGATCAGTTTGGTTAAAGTACAGTGGAAGTTTCACAAAGGATCAGAAGCAACTTGGGAATTGGAATAAAAAATAAGATTAGAATATCCTTGGCTCTTTGATTAAAAGAATTCCGGGATAAAATTCTTTTGAGGGGTGGATAATGTGATAACTGGATTCTGGTTATCACCAGAGGTAATTAATACGTGATTATTTGCTATATGATTATGTGATAGCATGATAAATTGTTATATTTGATCATGCTATTATGTGAAATTATGTGCATAAGTGGGTATGCATCATATATGTGAATATAATTATATACATGCACGGGTATATATATATATATACATACATGGATATATGCATAATATATAAAATGCATGCATGGGAAGTTATGTGAATATGCATAAAAAAGG
This sequence comes from Cynara cardunculus var. scolymus, assembly GCF_001531365.2. Lineage (NCBI taxonomy): Eukaryota > Viridiplantae > Streptophyta > Magnoliopsida > Asterales > Asteraceae > Cynara > Cynara cardunculus. Next base: position 41,598,048 of record NC_037528.1, on the reverse strand, counting down.
GTATATAGTTATGGATGTATGCATGTAAAGGCTGCATATGGCAACCGACTTTCCTGATCGGGAAAGGTATAAAAGAAGGGTTTAGCTTCCATTTCACTCTTCTTGCATTTTCAAAAGAAAAGTCTGCGATATAGAGGAAGTAGTGACCGGATTATTTCTGTTTTGAAATCAAGTAGAAGGATTCAAGTTTCTTGCTTTTACAAAAGATTCAAGGTGAGTGGTTTACCATTTTTATTTCAGTTGTAAAGTAGTTCTTTTGGTTTGATCAATAATTGTTTTGAAAACTTGTTTACTCGGTTTAGACGTAAACCGGAAAAAATGTGAGCGATTTAAGACTAAATTGCTTGGTGTATCAACCAGTTTAATCTTAAACCGGACAAGGGTTGGGCGATTTAGATATAAAGCGGACATAGGCTCACCCGGTTTAAGGGTAATCCAATCAAAGTGTTGGTCGGTTTATGTGTGAGCGATTTATGAAAATTTGAATTTATGTCAAGTATTTTGATCGGAGAAGTATGAATACGACTAAAGGTGACTGGTTTACTTGTAAATCGGACAAGTCTTGATTAGTGTTGTACGGATTAGTAATCCGGACAAAGTGTTGAGAATTATTTGAAGTGTTAAATCGGACACAGCGAGAAGTGTAGTCCGGATTAATAATCCGGCCAAGGTTTGACCGGATTATGTGTTGACTTATTATTTTATTGATTCTTTTAAAGAAATAGAAATATTGATAAAAATGATTTTGAGCTAATGATATTCCATTGGAACATTTATGACT
>NC_037528.1:41591868-41596992 GCF_001531365.2 Cynara cardunculus var. scolymus | reverse complement strand
TTGACTTGAAAAGTGAAAGGTACTGGTAATATGTTCTTACTTGTTCATATATTTGTTATATATATGAAAAGTTGTTTTACATAAAAGTTTTGGTGATTATCACCCTTCAATAACTTAAAAAGGGAACTCATTAGACCTTTCGGTCTAACCCTCGTTTTGTGATTTTAAATATGTATTGCAGGAGGTGCAGACGGTAAGGGAAAAGGGAAAATATGATAATTTAATTATATGTATATTTGCATAAAGATTTGCTGAAGAAATGTATAGTTTTGGTAGATGAAACTTGATTAGTACAAGAATTGTATTCTGAATTTTGAACCGTGTATTCTGTATTGGTAAATTCTTGTACTAAGGGACCTATGTAGTGTATAAACATGTATCTCTTGTGTATGAAATATATGTTACATGCAAACTGTGGAATGGGGTGTTATATACACGAATTCAGATATGAAGCTTTAATAAGTTGTACTTATGCACAATCTACTTGCAATCGTGAGTTTTAAGTAATATGCATTAATAAACAGTACTTTACACATAAAAATGGGTTCTAAGAGTTTTTGTCAGATGCTTTATAATATAGTATAGATATATGCATATACATATATATATATATACACATATATTGATGATTGTAAATGTAACACCTCATTCCACACATTGCATGTAACACATACTTCATACATAAGAAATACATGTTTGTACACCACATAGGTCCCTTAATACTAGAATCTACCAATACAGAATACATGATCCAAAAATTCAAAATACTATTTTCGTACTAATGAACTTTCATCTATCAAAACTATACATGTCAAAGATAATTCTTCATGCAGATATGCATATAGGAAAATATTACATTCTCCCCTTCCCCTTACCGTCTGCACTTCCTGCAATATATATTTAAAATCACAAAACAAAGGTTAGACCGAAAGGTATAGTGAGTTACCCTATTTATGATATTGAAGGGTGAAACTCACCAAAACTTTTTTGTAAAACTTTTCATATATATAACAAATATATGAACAAGTAAGAGCATATTACCGGTACCTTTTTCACTTTTCAAGCCAATCCCAATGCTTGCAAATAATATATCAAAATTCAAATAAGTTTGTATTAACCAGGTATATCATAGCGCCACTTTTAAATCTTTCAAATTAAATAAAGTTTATTCAAAGTTTCAGGCCAAACCTATTATTTTCTTCTCAATAACATCCAGACTATGATTTCCAATAAGAACCCTCATCTTAAACCTTTAAATCACAAAGAAATAAAGATCCCAGATCATGGTAATCTTAAAGGATATAATAGTATTACATAACACATATATAAATGCCACCCTTATATCCAAATGTACACCTCTCCTTGATATGCCATCCTTATCCCATGGTACACCTCTCCTTGATATGTCACTCTTATCCCATGGTACACCGCTCCTTGATATGCCACCCTTATTTCCCCATCAAAATAGTTCACAAAACAATTCCATGTATAATAGACCGCAGTCAATGGAATGATATCAATTAAAAATAATCTTTATCAAAATTCCATTTCTTATTAAAAGAATCAACAAAATAATATGTTAACTCATAATCCGGTCAAATCTTGGCCGGATTACTAATCCAGACAACACTATTCATGTCTTGTCCGATTTAATAATCGGGGTAACATGTCCGATTTAAATAAACAGGCCAACTCTACAGTCGTATTCCTACTTCTCCGTTTGAAATACTTGACATAAGATCAAAGTTCATAACTCGCTCCTCACATAAACCGGCCAACACTTTGATCGGATTAATCTTAAACCGGAAGAGGCTATGTCCGGTTTACTTTTAAACCGCTTAACCCTCGCCCGGTTTATATATATAAATCGCTTAACACATGACCGGTTTACTCTAATCCGGATAACACTCATACGGTTTAAACTTCAAACCGGGTGAAAAGTTTATACAAACAATTTATGCATTTCAAAGAGATTAAAACATTTAAATCACTCACCTTGAATTTCTTTTGAAAATCAATCTCTTGATACCCAACTTGTAATCCGGTCAACTTTCTTTAAATCGCTCAACTTTCTCAAAATAGCAAGAAGATATAATGGAGGCTTAACCTCCCTTTTTATACCCTTCTCAAACAAGAAGGTCGGCTACCACATGTAGCCTTCATCCACATGAATGCTTTTTGTTGGTCCCATAAGAGTCTACAAGAAGAGAAACAGTTTGTAGAAGGGGGGGATGAATACAAACACAGTATTTTCAAATTTAAAATATATATTGATAGAGAAGATCAATACAGATTTTACAAGATTGTTTGCGGAAAGATAAGATAATAAAAACCTATCTAAACAATCTTTCGTTACACACAAAGTCTTAACAAATACAAGAAATGTAATTGCTGTAAAGAAGATCCTTTACTTAAGCTACAAAATGCTTGAAGTAAGAATTAGGGTTAAAGAGAGTTGCGGACTCTCTGCATGGAGAAGAAACACTTCTATTTATACCTAGTGCATTAAATGTTCATTTAATACAATAAGGTAGTGTTAGAGTGCGTGTCAAGCGTTAACTTGTCCTTTGCTACAGTGAATAGTACAAAAAGCACTATTCATGAGCAGACATCCTTACCTAAAGTTGGTGGACAAAGAGTCGACTAATCAGCTCCATATCGTACTAACTTTCGAAGGGGTATGGGTTTTTTCCTTTTGTGTGCATAAGGACAAGACAACAATAATCATGCTAAGCAAACTTCCTTTGATCACTGAATGCTGGAATGACCTGAAGGTCTCATCATCATTCGTTGAAGCTTGAGCAGTCTTCACACATATGTAGACAGACTTGTAATCACTGAAAACCGCTTCAGATCACGTACTCGTCAGTCTCTAATCTTCAGTTTCAGTCATCGACGTTTGCTGAAGGTTCTTTGGTGTGAGTGTTGTCTTCTTGAAGTATTGTTGTCTCTGATAGATTTACATTGCAAGTTCTTCAGCGATCACTGAACATACTCAGTGAAGATCGCTGGAACTGAAAATACARAAACATAAATACAACGCACAAGTGAAAAGGGATTATCATCAAATCACTTGAGAGAGAGGATCAACAATCTCCCCCTATTTGATGATAACAAGATAACATAAAGAAGGTTATMTTATCAAATAATAGTAAGGAAAAGTTACATACAAAGTGCATGTCCCTTTTTACTATTTTGGGATCTTTTTCAGTTTGGTCAGTCTCAGCTTGGGAATTTTTCTTAAGTTATATCTAAGAAAATTACAAGTACGGAAACTGAAACTGGAAGCTTATTAACTGACTTATAGATTGTCAGCGAATGTGAAAAGTAACACTGGAACTCATAGACTTGTGTCCCTATTACCTTTTTCAGGGATCTTTTCAGTGAAGTACATAGAATACTCATTTTATTAATCATAGGAAATATTACAAGTATTACAGTACATGTCCAAAACTTACAGAATATAAGTATAATCACTTAAAGCAGATATAGTTCATGAAGTTACAAGGAAAAGTGGATTGTTGTTACAAAGAGAAACTAATCTAGAGATCTTAGATTTATGTACCCAGGTACATTTTCACCAAGTTTTCTTCGACGTAGAAATTCCCTTCGTATATTTAGATCTACGGCTTTTCCAGGCATGCTATCATCTATCCAGAGCAAAAGATAAACCAAGTGATTCATTGGACATAGATGTAGCTCTTACATTCTCTGAAATCTGACTTCACCTTCATAGTCAAGGAATATAACTCCTAACTCAGGTTTAAAATACACAGAGTTGGGTGTATAGGGACCCTTGTCTGGCAAGTCAAGATTCAGCATAGAAATGTCTGTACTCTTATGAGCCTTCAGGACTTCATCTAAGGAGAACCTTGTTTCATTAGGATCAGAGAGCTTGAGTTTCTTCTTCCCACCTTTCTTCAGAGTTGGTCGGTCAGGGACCTTGACATACCTGGACATCCTTTTGATGAGCTCGTTGATGGTGTCCTTGATAAGTGTCTTATGTCTCGACTTGGATTGTTGAATGGCTTGTCTAATCTCCATCCATTCGTTGTATACATAGCGGCCAAGGTAGGAAGGGTACTCGGTAACGACATCAAGATTGTCCCTGGTGATGAGCATTGAGACCAGCGTTCCACCGCCTTTAGAACGTTCGCTGATGCTAACGCTGATAATTGGGTGGGGACTGAGTCTCCTTTTCAGTTTTGCTTCGCTCCATTGCTTGTCCTTATCCATCAGCTTCAGGTTCTTCTTGCGTTCAGCTTCTACAATCGAAAGAAGTTTAGCCTGGGCTTGGACAGCATTCACCATTTTTTTGGACTTTTTCTTGGGAAGGACTGTTTCAACTATTGACTTAGCCAGCTTCAAGCTGTCTTCAGTCTGTTTCTTTTGAAGTTCTAGCACTTCTTCAGCTCTTAATGCCTCGAGTCTTTCAGCTTCAGATAAGAAGTCAAACTCGCCACCACTAGATGTACAAAGAGGAATTTTTACTCTAGTCTGGTCGAATGACTCCTTCAGCTGAGACATCTGCTGGTTGGTAGGAGCACGAGAAGTGGGATGATCAGGTACCAGCTCCAGTCGACCGCAGGTTGTTGATGGAATATGAAGCTGATAGGTTGAAGTGATCACTACCTGAGAGGTAGAGTCTTCAAGCAAAGGTTGTTGAAGAATATTTGTTGATCCTCTTTCTCAGTGATTTGATGATAATCCCTTTTCTCTTTCACGTTGTATTTATGTTTCTGTATTTTCAGTTCCAGCGATCTTCACTGAGTATGTTTAGTGATCACTGAAGAACTTGCATTGTAAATCTATCAGAGACAACAATACTTCAAGAAGGCAATACTCACACCAAAGAACCTTCAGCAAACGTCGAAGACTGAAACTGAAAATTAGAGACCGGCAAGTACGTGATCTGAAGCGGTATTCAGTGATTACCAGCCTGTCTATATATGTGTGAAGACTGCTCTAGCTTCAGCGAATAATGATGAGACCTTCAGATCATTCCAGCATCAGCGATCAAAGGAAGCTTACTTAGCACAATTGTTGTTGTCTTGTCCTTATGCACACAAAGGATAAACCCATACCCTTACAAAAGTTAGTATGGTACGGAGCTGATTAGTCGAC
>NC_037528.1:41580652-41591768 GCF_001531365.2 Cynara cardunculus var. scolymus | reverse complement strand
AGCTTGTAATGTTCCAAATGACAAGAATCAAGATTATCAATGATCTCTGTGTATAGATCAATTGATTCAGAAGAGTAGGAAGTAGAAACCTCTTGGTCATGTGATTCAGAGGAGTCAGAGTCGATCTTTTCCATCCCACAGAAGAACTCATCMTCTGTGTCCGAGTCTTCCCAAGCAAGAAGACCCTTCTGATCATTTTCGTCAGAGGATTCATCAGTTACTAACTCACTGGATTGAGCTAGTAAAGACTTATGTTGATAGTAGTCAGCCTTCTTTTTGTAGAAGGCTGCATCTCTTGGACCCCTTTGAGGAGCCTTAGGCCCTTTTGACCAACAATCGGCTGCAAAATGGCATGGCTTGCCACATCTAAAGCATCTTTCTCTCGTCTCTTCCTTCTTCTGCTCCTCTACCTTCTTTGAAGGCTTCTGCTCCTTCTCACTTGCATCAGATCTACCACCTCTGTGAAGTTTCTTTTGTTGAAACTCTTGTACTCCTTCTTTTCACCACTCTTTCTATATTCTCTGGTGATTAAAGCCAGAGTCTTCATCATCTCTTCCATAGTGACTTCTTCTTCAAAACTCTCTTCACTCTCAGCTATCAGGATCTTATTTTTCTTCTTCTTCTCCTTCTCTTCCTTCTTTATTTCTCTCCCCTTTCCAGAGCTGCCATCCTCTGCAACCAGAGCAAGTGGACCACTATAGTTCTTCTTCATTTGTAGAACTTGAGGCTCTTAACTTTTGAGAGAACCAAATAAGTCAGCCAAAGTCCATACTTCCAAATCTAAGGTGGCCTTCATAGACATGGTTAGGTGCATCCATTCGATTCCAAGGCTCTTCAAGAACARAGAGTTGTTKTCCTCTGCAGTYCTYATCACTCCATACCTTTTGCAATTGCTAATTAAGGTGTTTAATCTGGAGTATGTGTCCGACAGGGATTCACCCTCCTTAGCCTTGAAGCTGTGGTATTCATCAATGCAAATGGCTCGATTGTTCTTGAGAGTTTTCTTACCTCCTTCAATCTATTTTTCCAATTCTGGCCAAATATCCATGGACAGTTGGCAGTGATCAATACATTTGAAGATTTCATGAGGTATTGCCATGATTAACAACCTTTTGCATTTGCTGCCCAAATCAACCAGTATCTTGTCTTCATCGCTCTAGTTAGCAATAGGTCTTGGCTCGTAATGCTCAGGAACTTTAGGGGTTGTACCAGTAGCTGGAACTCTTGGAATTAAATTCATTGGCACATAAGGAGGATTGTAGAGAAATTCACATATTCTGGGGTGAATTCCCTCTAAAAARTTGATCATTCGCACCWTCCATTGCGGATACTCCTCAYGGATAAGCRTGGGAGGCTTTGATTGAGATCCAGTACTCATGAACGAGGTATTAGCCAAGTTCGCCATTGAAATCAGAAGAAGAAAAATAAGAACAAGATGAAACTGATTTAATAGAGTGAAACAGGGTAATCTGAAGAAAACTGGTGTTCTAGAAAATGCAGATTAATACCAAAAACAGAATTAATCGAATAAGAATTCAATTCCTACTCTGATACCAATTGTTGGACATGTAAATTCAGCTTTGATATTGATCTAATACTCTGAATGAACTGTAAGACGATTAAAGTGTAGCGGAAACAATATTAAGAACATAATAGAGTAAAACAAACCAAGAACACACAGTCAAGATGAGGAAGAAGATGAACACAGGAGAATTGCTTCAAAGGTTTTTTTCAATTCATTCAATTGAAAATAAGACGATTACAATACGGAAGCACACTGATTACAAAGGCCTGAGCCGCTATTTATGCTAGTTCCTAACGACTTTACTAACAAAATCTAGACACGTGAAATCATCTAAGCCGTCCAAATAAAGTCGATTAAGTCCTAGTTACGTGAGAAGCACATGTAGCTAACAACCTTTGAAAAACAGTTGGAAGAGGATCTTCACAGAAGACGAAATCCGCAGACCCTCTGTGAGCCATTTCAAAGGCTCTGCAGTAATTGACTTGCTTGTTCTTATTGATAGAGGACCATTTTCCAGAACCTCTGTGAGAGACATCAGAGGTTCTGTCACACTTTACTTGCTCGAATATAAGGCTTCTGTTGTTAGTCCTCTGTTGTCTTCTATGGAAGATATGCTTCTGTCAAGACTTGCAGAATACTTTTTCTATACTTTTACAAGAGATGAATAATGAAGCTAACAGTGAGGGATAGGAATAAGCGATTCTACAGCTTCAACTTCAGCTTCAGATCGCATGATCAAGGTTTGAGGTAAAGAGCCTTCGACTTCTTCTGGTTCAGACCTTTCAACTTCAGCTTCTGTAATAGACGATATTATACCACCACCAGCAGCAGGTATGCCTTTCTCCCCCTCTTTGTCATCAGCAAGACTAGAGGTGAGATCATCATTATGTTTACCAATATCTTTTATGCGCTACTGTAGGTCGAACATAGCTTGATCATGGAGGAGATTAAGGTCAAGCACCTGATACATAGAATGCCGATCAGCAAATGTGAAGGAAGGTTCAGGAACCAGTGAGGGGCATTGAAGAAGGTTCAGGATCTGCACCATCAGGTCACCATGTTTGGAAAGTTGTACTTGCACTTCATCAGCCTTGCTATTTAAAGCAATGATGGCCTCAGTGTTGGTACGTACATCAACTTGCATCGCAGAGAGCAACTTCTTCACCTCATTAACCTCCACTTTGTTTGCAGAGAGGCTTGAGGTGAGGTCTTCCTTGATAGACATGTCTTGGTGGACCTTGTCTATTTTGTCAAAAATAATTGCTGCTCTCGGGAATAGAAGCTTGACATCTTCAGTCATATCATAGTCAATCTCCATGGCAGACGGTTCTGCTGCAAAAGGACCTGAAAGAGAAGAATAAAATTGAGCATAAGGAAGCTCTTGGTTAGAATAAATGAAAAGGTAGAAAGAGGGTAGAGTACTTGAAGGGTCTTCAGTATCACCTGAAGGATTGACGCTGGTTCACTCAAGGTTGCCTTTGAGAGGATAGACTTCTTGTGACTGAGGCACCTCGAGAGGAGTCACCTCAGGTCTTGTGGTGATTGCTTCATCACCATTAAGGACAATCATTGATGAATCACAAGCATGTGTTGAAACCAAAGAAGTAGGGGATGAGAGCATGGCTGATAAAAGTGAAAATGGGAGTTCAACAGTCACAATATTCATGTCCACACTTTCAGTGATTTGGGTCACTGATGCAGTTAGGAGAGGAGCCACGTGTATGAAAGTGTCTAAAGAGATCACTGAAGAGCTAGGTGGGGGTAGATGAGAGAGCTCCTTAGGGATAAGACTTGTTTCAATGACCGATACCTATTGGGAGGTAACAGCCAGCGATTTGGTTAGGCCTTTTTTGCTTTCTTGGCCCTCAATGAAGGACCAAGCGTGGTTTGAGTGGAGGTCCTCTTAGAGAATATAGTGGTGGTGGTTGGGATAGTCTGAGGGGATTACGTCAGTCCTGACCACCTGTGGGAGAGAAGAGGAAGGGGTAGAGGACATACCTGTGCTATGAGCGATTGCAAGCATTGGTGTGAACATACCAATATCTGCACGTTTAGACTTGTGGTCCAAGATTCTAGACCTAAGCCTACAAATAGGAATGTTGTATTCTTTAGGGTATTTATTGCCAAAGATTTTAGCAAATACCATGCACAGAACCTGTAGTAAGGCACCACCTTTTCTCGTTGGCGCTTGTTCAACTTTAGCGCCAGGTCTTTGAAAATAACACCAACAAAGTTGATCTTCGTCTGGCAAATGCCAATCTTAAGAGCCACCCTTGAGTCTTGGTCTTGGCCACCAGTCTTGCCTCCCATACATTGAATGAAATGGGAAAACAAGTATTATCATACCACAGACACGCGATTCTTCTCAACTTTTGACAGTGACTGGAGGGGTTCGCTAGAGTCCTTTTTGGTTGGCCAGTTGTAGCCAATATCATCAAGGTAGGAAATGATATCTTTAGTGGAGGGTTCACAGGATTAGGGACCATTGTATAGCTGAAGAGCGGTCCTTAAAGTTGCAATGCCAAAACTGATAGTCATTTTGTTGAAGGTGAAAGAGATTTTCTCCATCTGGTTCCCAGTCTTGTCAGTTTCTTGCTTCATTTTAGCAGTGAACCAAAACTGCTGAAGGAATCCCTTAATCATGATAGGTTCAAAGGTTAGTGCATGAGTAATAGGAGAGTTCTTGAGGAAGTTAACAACATCCTCGAAATAGGGTTTGTTGATGAGGATCTCCACAAGCGCAACATGGTTGTTTGGCTTGAAGGACACTTCATCAATGGAGAAGTTCACATTTCTGGCTGCCAATTCTGTTTATAAAAGAGAAAACAAAATATAATACAAGTTTGTTAGAAAGGTAAACTTTTAAGTTTTGAACGAGAAATCTTCTTTTGAAAAATTCACAAGATTATTTAGGGTTTTCAAGATGAATAAGTGTTTTGAAAAATTCACAAGATTATTTAGGGTTTTCCATAATCTGTTTGTTAGTTATTCAAGAGAACGAATTCTTAAAATATCTAACAAAAGTTTCATAGAAGAAGAAGAAGAACAGTTCAATAAAGAAGAAAGATTATCAACATTAAGTTTTTGGAGAAAAAAGTAGAAGAATATTTGAATGTTCTTGAGTCTTTCTTTGAGAAAGTCTTGAGAGCAAGGGGTTCGACAAGAATTTTTGTAAGCGTAAAGAAGAAATATGAGAAGATATCTCATATTTATAGGTAGAATGAGAGAGAAAAGAAAAAGAAGAGAGAGGGAAATACGACTTGAAAACATCTGCAATGATGAAGGGTTTACACGTCCCGCGTGTGTTAGAAGGATGCGCGAGTCTAAAAAACTGGTTTATAATTTAAAAAAATGACGTCATATAAAATATGACCATTCATTTTTTATTTTCTGTTGGGTTTAAGTTGTGCTTAATTGTTGTATTCAAGTGTGTCTCCTTTGTTAATTTTGTCGTATTAGTTGTAGGTATAAATAGGTTTCTTAATTGTAATTAGTGCAAGGATTCTCATTTGTAATATTTCTTGAAGTTTAATGCAAATTACCTTTGGCTAATTATCTTTAATTGTTCATCTTTTCTACTTTGCTATTTTTGCTTATCTGATTGAAGAATCTGTGAATTAACAATTGGTATCAGAGAAGACTGCAGCAATCTAGATTCAACTTTACCCCGAAACTGGAAATTAAGACTGAAAATTCAGATTGTTCTTGAGTGTTCTTGAACATCTTCTTCAATTTTCTACTGATTTCATCGAATTTTTTCTTTTGATTATTATGCTAATGTGAATTGTGTGCGAAATCTTGTCGGAAATCTTTGTGTTTAATCCTTTTTCATAATTGATTCGATTCATTGATTCAATTTTTGATTTATGTGGTTCGTATCTTGATATTGTTCTTCATCAAGTAATCAAATTGAGTGATTTTGATCGATCTTTAGGTGAATTAATTGGTAAATCTGTGTTTGTTATTGAATTACGAGCATTTCTATGTAATTTCCATTTGATTAGACTCATTTTTGTGCAAATTTGATTGATTTCTAAATAGTGTTGGAAGAAGTTTTGTTCATTGCTCGTCGCATCCATTCATCAAGCGATAAGGGTTTGTCATCGGACATTGAATCTGTGATTTCATATATTAGTTTGAGTTGTCCGATTAAGAGTTTTCATCGTTCAATTCTTAGTGAGACTTGTAATTTTGATTGAATAGATTGGTCTCCGGTTAAAGTTTTGTGCGATTATGTGTTAAATTGCTATTCGGTGAGATTTGAATTTGTTGTGCAGCGATAGTGGTTTCTCATCGGACATTGAATCTATGATTTCATAGATTAGTTTGAGTTGTCCGATTAAGAGTTTTCATCGTTCAATTCTCAGTGAGACTTGTAATTTTGACTGAATAAATTGGTATTTCGTTAAAGTTTTGTGCAATTTATGTGTTAAATTGCTATCCGGTGAGAGTTGAATTTGTTGTGCAGCGATAAGGGTTTCTCATCGGACATTGAATCTATGATTTCATAGATTAGTTTGAGTTGTCTGATTAAGAGTTTTCATCGTTAAATTCTTAGCGAGACTTGTAATTTTGATTGAATAGATTGGTATCCAGTTAAAGTTTTGTGCAATTTATGTGTTAAAATGCTATCCGGTGAGATTTGAATTTGTTGAGCAAATTTTTTTTGTTAAAATTTGCTATCCGGTGAACTAGGTGTCCGTATATCTTGGTATCCGGGGAGAACTTCATCCGGATAAGTGTTTTGATTAGTTAAAATTCTTGTTAATCTTTGTGTCCGTATAAGTAGTTTGAATAATCTATATTCAGATAAATATTGGATTGTTTTCTTGATAAACTTTATATCCCATTAACTCTTTGTCCGGCGACCTCGGTATCCGAAGAACATAGTTTTCAGAGAGCTTCTATCAGGATAAGTTGTGTTTTTGAAGAAGTGTCCGTATAAGTCCTGTTGAATTTTTCTTATGTCAAACTTCTTTGGGTGGAATTCGGGATAAACTATCAAATTCTAAATTTTGTATCTAAATTTTGAACTGTAGAGATCTATATTTTTTTAAATCAGATAAAATGACATCAAGAGAAGCGATGGCCATACGAACTGATACTAAACCATTAGTTCTGTTCAGAGGTGATTATAATCAATGGTGAGACAGATTGCTAAACTCCATTGAAAGGCAAAAAGATGGGGATCTGATCTTGGAATCATTAATGGAAGGTCCAGCTATTTTTTGGAAGGAAATTTATGCAATACCTAAGAAAAATAAACATGCTGAATTTGTGATAAAAGAAAAATCTATACATTCTCATCCTGAAAAAAACAGATCACATGTTGATGTTTTGGGTAAGTTGTATATGATGAAAGCATTAACAAATGACATATACACAAGCATTGACAGCTACAAGAAGTCAAGTAAGAGTATGTGGGATCAAATAGAGAAAATGATGATGGGATCTAAGGTTGGTACACAGCTGAAAATTACCAACTGTATTACAAGTTATCAAGAGTTTAAGGCTAAGGAAGGAGAGAGCGTAGATGATGTGTATGAAAGGTTAACCAGACTTTTGAATGAGCTAACCAAGAATGAGATCATTAAGACCAGAATAAAGATTAATGTCAATTTCTAAGTAACCTTCAGCCAGAATGGAAACAATTTGCAAACAATATCAGATACAATAAGTCATTGTTTGATATTGATATTCATGAAGTTCATGAGACATTTATGCAAAACGAGGATGATGTTTTGGAGATTAGAGACTTGAAGAAGTGGAAGGAGAAAGAAGTTAGTGATCTTCTGGCATTTGTGTCTGAAAAGAAGGTTAAATCAAAATCTGGAAAATCAGTTAAGGAAGTTGTTTTGTCAAGTGAGTCGTCAAGTGGAGAAAGTGCTGATAGTGAATCTGATTCTAAAATGAAAGAAATCAAACAAGCCATGGTCATGCTGACTAAGGCCAGTCAAAAGAAGTTTTATAAGAAACCTCATTCTAACAGTGAGAGATTTTCATCCGGCTCAAAGTATGAATTTAAGGTTAAGTTTGTAGAGAAAAAGAATTATGATGAGAAGAGGTTTGAGAAAAAGTTTGATGAGAAGAAAAAGTTTGTTAAGGGAGTTGCGGATGAGAATGCAAAGTGCTATAATTATGGGAAGCTGGGACATTTTGTTGTGAACTGCAGAAAACTAGTGTCGGAAAACACTGATTACTATAAGAACAAGTTCCTTCTTTCCAAACAAAAGGATGCAGGTAAAGCTCTCATGGTTGAGGATGATCATTGTCTGAACTTGACTGATAAGGATGTTTTTGGCGTACGCGACTCATAAGAATTTTATCGTATATCATATGGACATTAAAACAACATTCTTGTATGGTCTTCTCAAAGAAGAAGTATATGTTTCACAAGCAGAAGTATTTGTTGATGAGTCAAAGCCTGATCATGTTTACATCCTTGACAGAGCCTTGTATGGTTAAAACAAGCCCCGAGACCCTAGGATGAACATTCTATCTGAATTTCTAGTGAAGTCAGGCTTCTCGAAAGGTAATATTAACAGCTCTTTTTATCAAAAAGGAAAAGTCAGACATTAATCTTGATACAGATTTATGTTGATGATATAGTATATGGATCTACAAATCCTAAATACTATAAAAACTTTTTTGTCTTGATGGTTTCAAGATCTAAAAATGAGCATGATGGGTAAGATGAAATTCTTTCTAGGTTTGCAAGTTAAACAATTATCTTTAGAAATTTTTATCTATCATACAAAATATATTTCTGATATCCACATGGGCCAAAAATGCAACATAATTCTTCTTCAAGTACTTTCGCATCTTTATGCATGATACTATCTTAATTTTCCGATCTGACTCGTCTCCTTGGATTACAATTGAGTCACTTCCTTCTTGAGGAATTCGGATAACCTTTTTCGAACAGACTATTTCAGCTCTATTTTTGGATAGCCAATCCATGCCTATAACTATATCAAAACTTCCTAGCTCAATCGGAATAAGGTCTATGCTAAAATCCTTGTTGGCTAAACTTACTGTGCAATCCATGATTATGTCTCTAGCCTTAATTTCTTGCCCATTGGCAAATTCTATTATATAAACTTCTTTCAACCTTTGGGCCTTTAAGTTAATCTTTGGCTTAAAATCTAATGATACAAAACTTCTATCTGCCCCTGAATCAAATAATACCGATGGAAATTCATTATTCAAGAGAAATGTACCTGTAACCACATTGGGATCATGCCTAGCTTCCTTTGCTCTGATCTCAAATGCTCGGTCTCGTGCTTGACTTTATGGGTTTCCTTGATTGGCTGGTCGGGCTTGGTTAGCATTTGTTCCTTGTTTTCTCTTTGGGCAAACATTTCTCATATGGTCTGGACTCCCACAATCAAAACACAATCGCTTTCGGCAATCCTTTGCAGAATGACCCCCTATGTGTCATCTTTGACAAATGATGCAGTTCCCCCAGTGCGGTTATTTGCATTTATTGCACTTAGACTTGCTTCCTTCGTTTACCACCTGGGTCTGTACCCCAAAAATTTCCTACTACATTCCTATTCTTGACAAATCTTCCCCCAGATCTATGGTTCCCATGCTCCTCCATCTTTCTCTTTCCTTTGGCGAATTCTCCGGACCGAACAACATTATTTTTGAGCTTGGTGGCAATGTCTATTGCCTCCTGAAGGGTCTTTGGGTTTGCCGAGGTGATATTTCCTCGAATTTCTGGAGACAATCCCCAAATATATCTCTCGATTCGAACTTCCTCGGGTGTCACCAGATGTGGCACTAAATTTGCTGACTCATGGAATCGAGCAGTATATGCAGCTATGTTTTCCCCTTTCATCTCATGATTCCATAACTCCATTTCTAACTTTTGGAGTTCACTTCTTGGGCAGTACTCATCCTTGAGTAGTTTCTTAAATTMTTCCMAARAAAGTTGGTTAGCCGTTTCCCGACCCCTAGTTTGCACTAAAGTATTCCACCAAGTTTGTGCCTGTCCTTGAAGCAAGCATGCAGCATATTCTACCTTGTTTGCCTCAATGCATTTACTGATATGGAGGACAGATTCCATACTCTCAATCTAGGTTAATAATCCTACGGCTCCTTCGGTTCCATGGAATTCCTTTGGGTTACAGGATCTGAAGGATTTATAGGTGCATTCTCTGGGTGTTCTAGGCTCAGAATTGGTTGATTGGTTAGCGTTCAGTCCTGCCGCTACCTGGCTGACAATGTTGGGGAGTGCGGCCAAGAGTTGATCAGATACGAGTCGTGCAACTTCAGGGTTTTCTGTTCTTGGCGGATTTTATAGGGCCTAAGTCAAAAGGAAATCTCATCATTTTTATGGCAATCACATTGATAATAACTTCGTCATCTAATGACGCAGAGGATATTCATCTTGAGGATAACATTTGAACATTTTCATAATCGAACAGAATAATTTTTATATTCAACCATGGCTTGATGAAGATAAGCATTTCTCAAAAGACATCATAAGTTCATGGTTGTTTACAGCCCACCAAAACAAGATCTTAGATTTCATAGCAAAAGAGTAAATATTCTATCACTAGTCAACATTTCTAGAGTAACAGCCAACCAATCAGTATTCCTAGCATCAGCATCATCATCCCACTCACCACCAGGCACTTATACAATCTCCTAATCTCCCGTTTCGCAGCAATAATGGCATCCGAGGTTCTCATCATACGCTGGTGGTGAATTTCCATCACATCGGATAGGTTGTTCAAAATGTGGTGGTGATATCCCAGCCGGGTCTGATGAGTTTGAGTATCTAATGTGATTCTCTGCACCCACTCTTGTTCAGCCAGATTCATGCCCTGAGAGTAGGATGCAGGTACTCCGGTCACTACCTGAGAGGTCCTACTCCCATGCTGCGGTTGGGATGACTCCCCTCTAACTCTAGTGGAATTCTCAAAAGTCACCCGCCGAGGTAGTGGAACACTTTTCCTAGTCGTGACTCTAATCCTTGGACCATGAAAGATTTGAGGTGGAATATCGGGCACTGGCTCCGATGGGGGCAATATGGATGCAGGTGGTGAAGCAGGTGTCTTGCTAGTTGATGTGTCCTCATGCTCATAAGGGTCTACCTCTTCATTGATGGATGAGCTCCTTCTGGATCGGCGAACCACATTACCGGATTTGTCTGCCAAATATTCACTAGGAGCAGATGATGCCATAGTGATCGGCGATATTAACAATCTTAATTACAAAATGTACCCTCTATAAATGCTTAGTGTTATAACCAAAAGCTTCTAAGCAAGGTTAAGGATGGCACTCAAGCTAGAGCCTCTGGATGGCCAAAGTCTCTAGTTGCATTACCAGAGCCTCTGGTTGCATTACCAGAGCCTCTGGTTGCATTACCAGACTTAGAAAATTTTTGGGTTCTAGTTCATCGGTCCTCTGGTTCCACATATGTACTTAGCAAACCAATGGATTTCTATTTCATCGGTCGTTGGTTCAACATCCACACTTAGAAAAATAATGGATTTCTCGTCCATCGGTCTTCTGGTTCCACATAACCAGCGCTTCTGGTTCAACATGAACACTTAACAATATAAAGAATTTCTATTCCAT
>NC_037528.1:41578477-41580497 GCF_001531365.2 Cynara cardunculus var. scolymus | reverse complement strand
GCCTCTGGTCCTTCTAACCAGCGCTTCTGGTTCAACATGAACACTTAACAATATAAGGAATTTCTATTCCATCGCCTCTGGTCCTTCTAACCAGTGCTTCTCGTTCAACATGAACACTTAGCGATATAAGGAATTTCTAATTCCTCGCCTCAGGTTGGTCTCGGGCAATGGATATTCATAAATTATGCAACACACACATAATCATGCTTTTCACACAATTTCTTAACTGGAGCATATCTTTAATACAACCGATTAAGTTCTCTATTATATGTAAGTTAAACATAGGTGATCAGGCTTTGTTTAATTGACATATAATGATGTGACCCGCTTTGCATAAATATGTATTTAAATCACTTGAAAACTGTTTTGAAAATATTTGGTTATAGTTTGTGGTTCTCTATAACTGATGCTCTGATACCAAATCTGTCACACCCCGTTAAAGTGGAAACACGAGATGTAACAGGTAAGCGAGTCACAGCAGCAGATATTAAATAACACCATTCAAGTTTTACAAAAGTTTCGAATTTAACATCCATAACCAAGTTGGAATAGAATACTTCTTTACAAAAACTTCAAAATGAACTTAATCGGTGTCGTCATATATATGCTCCAAAACTTCATTTCTTACTAAAATCCTGAAAAGCATGAACATAAAACAACGTCAACTACAAAGAGTTGGTGAGTTCATAGGTTTTCATATGCACAAAACATTACAATGCATAAATCATTTACTTGCAAACTTATACATAAACTTTTGCACATAATAAACGTAACTCTACCATGATGTTTAAAAACTTGAGACGTTACTGAGCCTTTTCCTGACCAATATGCCCCATTATTTTACGAACGACCATAAGTAGCCCGTACACTCACTTAGGTCCTACAGTTCGTAGTAGTACTAATTCAGCGGTGGTCCAAATTCCACATGATTAGACTAATAAAAACATAGGTAATGTGCACCCCTTTTCGGGTGGGATTGTCAACACAATAGCAGCTATCCACAAATACCACGGCTCGGGGACATGCCCGAGTTAACAAGTAGCGTTTACGGATGGGGACTTTATTTGGAAATATACTCTCAAATACATCAATTTATCATTTATATCATAGTGCAAAACAGTCAATATTTCATGACATAAACAAATCTTGACTAAACAGTTCTTTAGTCCAACAGTTTTATAAATAAACAGTATAGTTTGCATAACTTCATGCTTTTCCCCAGTTTGAATAAACAAAAAGCATTAAAAGTGGAGCCGTGAATACTCACAAGTTTGCTTGTTAGCTCTCATTTCATTTAATGTAAAAGTATGGAAAAAGTAAATACTGCAAGTGTTGACAGAAGAGGTTCTACAACAGAAGACCACAGAGGACCAACAACAGAAGATGTTCAAATCACACAAGTGAAGAGTGACAGAACCTCTGTTGTCTATCATAGAGGTTCTGGAAACTGGCCCTCTGAAAAAAAAGCGTTCAAGTCTAAGATGACAGAACCTCTGTTGTCTATCACAGAGGTTCTGGAAGATGATCCTCTGGAATGAAGTGCTCTCAAGTCACATCCAGCAGAGCCTCTGGGATGGCTCAMAGAGGGTCTGCAGTTTTATCTTCTGTGAAGAACTTCTTTACTGTTTTACTTAGGTTAGTTAGTTGCTCGTACTTATCACATGACTATGTTTGTAATCTGCTTTATTTGAATGGCTTAGATGAATTTGTACGTCTAGTTCATGTCAAAAAAGCCGTTAGGAACGAGTATAAATAGCAGCGTAGGCCTTTGTAATTTAGTGTGCTTCCATATTGTATTGTTAACATTTTCAATCAATTGAAAATCATTTGAAGCTACTCTCTATTTGTTCATCATTCATCAACCGTGTTCTTCATTGATTGTTTACTCTGTTTGTTCTTATTGTTTCCGCTGCACTGTTAATGTTTAAAGATCATCCAGAGTATTTGATTAATATCCAAAACCAAAATAATCGATCCTAACAATTGGTATCAGAGCAGGAATCAAATTCTAATTTGATTT
>NC_037528.1:41549150-41578377 GCF_001531365.2 Cynara cardunculus var. scolymus | reverse complement strand
CTAGGGACCCTGTTCTAGAGGGAACCCCTATTGAAAAAAGCGTGCACATGCTGAGCCCTAAACCAGCAAACCTCGCAGAGGACATTCTTTCGTCCTCTATCGAATGCACAGTCCGGGAACCTCAATCTACTCCAACATCCTCTCAAAAGGATGGTGTTTTTAAAATAAGAGTCCATTCACCCAAGGACTCATCACAACCCAGAGAAGCATCCATTGCCCCTCCACACTTGAGTGAACAACCAAGTTATGCTTCAGAGGCATACGAGAGATTCACAAAGACTACGGGTCTAGAACGCCCAAAGTTTCCACTCGATCCCTCTGCCGAGTTAGGCTCTGAACTTACTAGGCACGACATCGACAGAACACTGGTAGGCTCTCCAATTGGAGATGTTCAAGGATCCGGTGGAAGTCCCCGAGCTGAAATCGACAAACCAGTCACTGAGGGCGCCTTACACTCCGAGGCTACTAGGTCACCATGTGTTGGTGATCTAGGTTCCCCGAATACCTATGTGATGAAGGGGGAGTTACAAACCTTCGCCACTGCGGAATTCCAGAGGTTGGATGAGTTGAAAAGCTTATTCTCCTCCCAACCGGCGACAGAGGCTCTTGCACCTCTAACAGAGGCTCTAAAGGAGTTGACTTCCACAACTTCTGAGCTCAAGGCGACCGTATCAGCCCTTCAGAGCTCTGACCTCAACAAAGACGACCTCACAGAAACTTTCAGCACCCTGTCTCTCAACCCTTCTTCAATCCAAAAGCTCAAGACAGAATTAACAGAGGTTGCCACCTAATTTGCTGCAGACTTCATTTTCGCTGGCTACACCAATTATTCTGCCTTCAAGGATGAGATCAAAGGGATGTTCTCCTCTGCGGTCACCTATGGCATTGATTCTAAATCCTCCAGGGCTAACATTAACCATCCATCCACTCGCAGAGAGCTAGACACAATGGTTGAAGCCCTTGGAGAGACCGTGCAGAAATACACCGACCAACTCCTCAAGGAAGCCCGAGCAACCAACGAATCAATAAGAGACTGCACGAAGCAACTCGTCAAAGAAGGTAACAACTTCAGAAATGAGATCTATTGTTGCGTCTCTAAAATGAAATGGGCCACAGAGATGGACATCAACAATACCTCTGTGAATGCTGAAATGATCATTGAAAAGATGGAGAAGGCGGCTTCCAAAGTTCTAAGGCGTTTGAAGAAGGCTCCCCTTACTACTTGCAAGACAGAGGCCACTAAAATCCATGACGATCAAGGAGGCGATGACCATGATCGTCATGAGGGGGAGAAGAAGACAGAGGAACCAAATAAGACAACCTCTGCCAAACCACTAAATATAGTGGACTCTGCTGCTGCCCTATTCTCAAAAGACAAATCTCCAAAGCCTAAGGGGAAAGGCAAGGGTAAAGCAGTAGAGGAGTCGCCACAAAAGGGGTCAAGCTCTGAAATGCCAAAGGAGATCAATGAAGAAGAGTATGATGACTCGGATCTTGTTCAAGCACTAAAGGCTTCTTTGGCAGAGGCACAGGCGAGAAAGGGCAGAGCCCCCATCCCCAGAGTTGGAGAAGGCTCTTCTTCCAAACTCGCGAAGATACCAGAAGAAACGTCCACGAGTACGTTTGACGCTCTGGTAGGAACTGTCAAGCCTATCCTACCAGAGGAGTATACCCAGAGGCCTATACTAGAAGAAGAATCAAGAACGCCAGAATCTGCCACGGTGGGGAGGGTATCTGAGATCCTTGAATCTATGAGCAAGATTCCTACGCAGAAGGTGCGCACAGAGCCCGTAACCACTGTTGAGGAGATTCTGCGGTGGCGTTACTCAGCCGTGGACACAGAGCACCCTTATGACCCAGAGCTTACAGGAATGCCCTCTGCCATTGCAAAGTTCCACTTCTCAAAACTCACAAGGCCACCAGAGCAGGTCTTCTCAGAGCATGTGATCACTTCACTCGAAACCATTTCTCTGCGCACTATGCTAAAGAAGACCGTGCTATACACTCAGTACGTGGTAAAAAGGGATGATGGCAACCTATATACTTTCACAGATGCTGACCTGCACAACCTCTGCGTATTTGACCTAATATTCTTACACAAGATCTTGAACAAATACATGGAGAGGAGGTCAACATATTCGATTTCTCTCATAAGGCTAATTGAGGTAATGCGCGCTCAAGTCAAATTCTACAGCCAGAAAGATTTCGACATTGCTATGAGGTTGGCCCAGCCAGATCTAAAAATTTCTCCTCCAAAGAACAGACCAMGTTGGCTGCTTAGATTTCATCCCAACACCATTGTCCACAATCCCATCTTTGGGTTTGTGTTCCTGGACAAGGATGAGATTCTAAGGTTCTTCGATCCAAAAGAGACTCACAAATATTCCACAGAGTCTCTCGAGTGGGTGTTCAACTTAATGGTGACAGAGGTGCAGAAAGGGCATATAAGGGCGGATGAAGTGACCAACCTTTTGGAAACAATCAAGATACAAGTCACCTTCAGAGAATGGATTTTCAAAGTCTACAAGATTGTCAAGTCTGACCTGCAATATTCCGTAGACGATTTTCCAAACTCTGTTGTGGAGTAATCTTTTGTAATAGTGTACGCCTGCACTATCTTTTAATTCTTTTAGTATTGTAATTCTTTTTCAGAGGATGAGTTTAATCTCCTCTTGTATTTTTTTCATTAGTCATTTCTTGCACCCATTTGTCCAAATTTACTTTTTCATACTTAGGGGGAGATTGTTAGCTCCATTATGCATCTCTTGTAAAAGTATAGAAAAAGTATTCTGCAAGTCTTGACAGAAGGATATCTTCCACAGAAGACAACAGAGGACTAACGACAGAAGCCTTATATTCGAGCAAGTAAAGTGTGACAGAACCTCTGATGTCTCTCACAGAGGTTCTGGAAAATGGTCCTCTGTGAATAAGAACATGCAAGTCAATTACAGCAGAGCCTCTGAGATGGCTCACAGAGGGTCTGCGGATTTCGTCTTCTGTGAAGATTATGTTCCAACTGTTTTTCAATGGTTATTAGCTGCATGTTCTTCTCACGTGACTAGGACTTAATCGACTTTATTTGGACGGCTTAGATGATGTCACGTGTCTAGATCTTGTCAGTAAGGTCGTTAGGAACTAGTATAAATAGCGGCTAAGGTCTTTGTAATCAGTGTGCTTCTGTATTGTAATCGTCTAATTTTTCAATTGAATGAATTGAAAAACCTTTGAAGCAATTCTCCTGCATTCATCTTCTTCCTCATCTTGACTGTGTGTTMTTGATTTATTTACTYTGTTCTGTTCTTATTATTGTTTCCGTTGCACTTTAATCGTCTTAGAGTTCATTCAGGGTTTTAGATCAATATCAAAGCTGAATTTAAGGTCCAACAGATGATCTTCAATATAATATACCAATTGCTTCAGAAGTTGCAGGTCTAATAGTCGGTGATTCTACAGATTTGAATTGCCATCGTGATATAATTGTTGAGCATCAAACTACAAGTCTTCAAAGAATCACATATTTGCATCCACGTTTCATGTCAATGACATACCCATTGATACACCCGTATGGTGAAGATGGTGATAGAACTGACATTCCTTTAAGAAACTTGTCAAGCAGTGAATCAAAAAGACAAAAATTAACGATGAGACAATATTATTGTTTTCGTCTTCAACAAAGATTACATGAAGGCAAAAGTCTTCTTCAAGGAGGTAGATTGCTTCAAAAATATATCGTTGATTCTTACATGGCAATTGAAGAGGATCATTTTCGATGGATAAGAAATAACCAGACAAAACTTAGAGCTGATATTTATTCTGGATTAATGGATGTTGTTCATCGTGGTGATTCAAATTCTTCAACGGTGCGAAAATCAATTATCTTACCGTTGTCACACACTGGAGGACCACAGTATAAAGCAAAAAACTATCAAGACACAATGGCAATTTGCAAATGGGCTGGGTATCCAGATTTGTTTCTAACTTTCACATGCAATCCTAAATGGCCTGAAATCAAAGACATGCTCCAAAAAATCGGCCAAAAAGATCATGAAAATCATGCAGATATTGTGTGTCATGTGTTTGAGATCAAACTCTTCCAACTAATGCAAGACCTGAAGACTGAACAACCATTTGGACAAATAATCGCATGTAAGTCAACACCATACCCAAACTTATTCTACAACTATTTTACTACTTCAAAATGCGACCATAATTTTATCTTATCATGATTCTCAATTCCATTACCTTTTCACTCATTATATATCGTAGGTTTGTACACAACTGAATTTTAGAAAAGAGGATTGCCGCATGCACATATCTTGCTCTTCTTACATCAGACGATAAAAAATCCTTCGCATGCACATATTTAGATTTTCCCACACAGTGGGTTTGGAATTCAAACGATAAAGTTTGGACAAAAACAAAGAAAGGCATCTACCTCGGTAGAATTTTTTATGCCTCCCTTTAAAGTGGAGACCATTTTTACATGAGGATGTTGCTTAATTATGTCAAAGGATGTACTTATTTTGAGAGTATCCGAGGATGTTGCTTAATTATGTCAAAGGATGTACTTATTTTGAGAGTATCTGAACCATCAACAATGTCACATATCCTTCTTTCCAAGATGCATGTTATGCACTTGGTTTATTGGACGATGATAAAGAAATGGATTGATTGTTTGACAGAAGCTGCACTTTGGGCAACCGGCAATGAATTGTGTCATCTATTTGTTATAATGATCATCCATTGCCAAGTCTCAAATGCATCACATCTTTGGAAGTCTCGCTACACTACATTGTCCGAAGATATTCTTTACCTCCAAAGGAAAAAATTTAGGGCGTCGGACATGCATTTAAATGACAAACAAGTGGAAGCATATACCTTGGTTGAAATTGAAACAATAATGTTGAAAATGAGAAGAAGTTTGAAAAAAAAAAAGTGGGAATGCCATTTGCCGAATTCTACACTATTGCGAGAATCAAAAAATTAGATGATTGATGAAGAACTTGATTATGATCATCATCAATTGAAGAATCTGCATGACCAATCATTTGACATACTAAATTCTTGTCAAAAAAAGGCATATGAAGCAATTGTTCGTTCTGTGCAATCCCAAAAGGGAGAATTGTTTTTCATTCACGGTCATGGTGGTATCGAAAAAACATTTCTGTGGAATACAATCATTGCTAAGTTTAGATCAGAAGTAGAAATAGTTTTGCCTGTTGCAACTTCGAGGATTGCAACTTTATTATTGCCTAACGGCAGAACAACACATTCTCGCTTTCATATCCCGATCAATGTCACGACAGAATCAACTTGTGAGATTCGACATGGTACAACATTGGTAGAACTTCTCATGAGAACCTCTTTGATCATTTGGGATGAAGCACCAATGGCACATAAATTTTGTTTTGAAGCTTTGGACAAACATTTGCGAGATATATTTACAACAAGATTTCCCAATAGCAATGAAAAACCTTTTGGTGGACTTACTGTTGTTTGTGGTGGGGATTTTCGCCAATTTTTGCCCGTTCCAAAAGGAACTAAAGGTGACATCATTGATGCTTCTCTCAGTTCATCCTACTTATGACCATATTTCAACGTTCTTAAGCTTAACCAAAATATAAGGCTGGAGATATATGTTGGTCCCGTTAGGGTCTACAAGATGTGTATAACAGTTTGAAAAGGGGGGGATGAATACAAACATAGTATTTTCAAATTTAAAATATATATTGATAAGAGAAGATCAATACAGATTTTACAAGATTGTTTGCAGAAAGATAAGATAAGAAAAACCTATCTAAACAATCTAAACTTTACACACTTAATCTTAGCAAATAAGAAAAGATTTGTTGTTAAAGAAATACAAGAAAGTAAGTTCTATCTTGGAGAGAACTTGTTTAGAATACAATGAAAGGGATTCTAACATGCTCTTGAAGATGAGGGTATTTGTTCTTAGATGTGTGTTCTTTTACTTAAGCGCAAGAAAGCTCAGAGTAAGGTTTAAGTAAGTGTATCTCTGCATGGAGATAGAACACATCTATTTATACCCGTTGCATTAATTGCACATTTAATGCAACGTGGTAGGGTTAGAACACGTGTCAAACCTTAAGGGGAAGGCTTATCCTTTGCTACAGTGAATACTACAAAAGTCTATTCATGAGCAGACATTCTTTCATAAAGTTGGTGGGAAATAGAGTCAACTAATCGGCTCCATATCATACTAACGTTTAGAAAGGGTATGGGTTTGTCCATTATGTGTATAAGGACAAGACAACAACAATCGTGCTCAACAAGCTTCTTTTGATCGCTGAATGCTGGAATAACCTGAAGGTCTTTTCAGCATTCGTTGAGGCTTGGGTAGTCTTCACACATATGTAGACAGGCTTATAATCACTGAATATCGCTTCAGATCACGTACTCGCCAGTCTCTAATCTTCGGTTTCAGTCTTCGACTTTAGCTGAAGGTTCTTTGGTGTGAATGTTGTCTTCTTGAAGTATCGTTGTCGCTGATTGGATTTACAATACAAGTTCTTCAGCGATCATTGAACAGACTCAGTGAAGATCACTGGAACTGAAAAGACAGAAACATAAATACTTCGCATATGGTAAAAAGGAATTATCATCAAATCACTAAGAGAGAGAGAGAGAGAGAATCAACAATATACCAGAATCTGAAGCTTGTAAAATAGATTCTTTTGACAAGTGGTTGTTGCAGCTAGGAGATGGTTCTTTTGACAAGTGGTTGTTGCATGATTCAAGCTGTGTATCTATTGTTGTTGGATAATTTTGACAACCCTGCATATTTGAAAGAAAGAGCGATATTGACACCAAAAAATAAAATGGTTCATGATTTGAACAACATAATTAAGGACATGCTACTGGGAGAAGTGACAACTACCTCAGTTTAAACAATGTGTGCAAAGCAAGTGTAAAAGTATCCAGTTCATTAAATTTTCAGTTACTATTATGAGTTGTATTGGTTTAGCTGATGATTTGATATGTTTGCAGCTTGGTAACACAAAACTCGTGACCTTGGTGCACTCAAAACTCTTTTGGCTATGCGATGATGGTCTTTTTCTATGTAATCTTCCTCTTGCATTTTCCAGAAAGTTTATTTCCACCGTGACTTGAACCCAACATCTTCAGCTGCAAATGAGTAACCTTCCATGTTCCATAACTCCTTAGTCACCCATAAGTTAAAAGACCTTAGTGAGGAAAACAAAAAGAGGTGTGTTACTGCTTCTGTTGAAGTGCCAACCATTTAGCAGGAAGCATATATTTGTAGCGTCCAAGTCCAACTAGAGCTGCATGATTCCCCTATTGCTAGTGAATCAAAAACCTTGTTACCACTTCTAATGGTATTTTGTTGGTTTTGAACAAGAAAAGTTGGGGATTGAGTTCCCATTAATGCATATGCTTTCCTTTAGATTTTTGTTTATTAAGTATTCCATTGTTTTGCATTTGGAAAGGGAAGCAGTTTACCAAATGCTTACCGACAAAAGACATCACTCTCATTTACTTTATCGTGTAACATTCTCTGTCATCAGAATGGATTATTGGTAAAAGTCTTAAACCCACCCGTTAACCGCTTACCGGTTAAGAGTTTTTTTCCCTCACCGAGTTAGACTCTCGGTCCTTGTTATGCCTCTTACCAAGTAAGATTTGTAAGGTAAGTGGTATCCGTAAGCGTTTAGTAAACGACCCTTAATGTAACCGGATTCAAACACAACTTGCTAAGACCAATTTCTCATACATTATAAAGACTAGAAGGGTACTCGCACAATGCAGCGAGATACATCCCAATTTTAGTATTTCGTTTTTTTTTTGTTTCAGTCGATGATATAATACTGTTTTATGTGGTTTTGAGAAAACGATAATGTTTTTATTTTTGAATAAAATATAAATATGAAGATATGAAGAAAAAAAATATTGATATTAGTATCAAATTAAATATTTAAGATTTCTCATTTTTTATGTATTTCTTTAACTCATTTTTTTATTTTTGGTTTAATAATATAACTTTTTATAAAGATAATAACTAATATGTTGTTAGAACTTAATGATTATTCTAATTATATTTTAGATTTTGTATATTTAAAGTGAAATATTTAATCTCTATTTGATTATTTTATCTGCAGTTAGTTACATGAATTCATATATGAAGCTTTAATAAGTGTATTTTACTTGTAATTTTGAATTTTAAGTAATATGCATCAATAAACAGTACTTCATGCATAATTTTAAGAATTTTTATCAAATGATTTATATATACTACCTTATAAACCAGATTTATCAAGAGTCTTGAAAACAATTTTTCATGCACAAAGTACTATACATTTATGCACAAAGTTGTAAAAACAACTCATAATGGATTAAGTACTACTATTTTATGCATTTAGTCTTAAAGTCTTTTAATCTACAATTACAATAACATATAGTACAAGTTACCAATGCATATTATTATTGTTTCTTTTCATGTTCTCAAGATACTTTTGACACATTTCACTCATGTCTTCACCCTCTCATACATCTATGTCTTCTCCTCATCCCTCAATGTGAGATTCAAACTGATATTCACCATGAGTTATTAAAAGTTTTCTCATTCATCTCCCATTCAATTGCTCTAGAACTCTCGGTCTCGCCCTCGATTCTCTCGATTATTTGCTCTTGGTGTAAATCGAACACATTTGKGGAGTCGTTTAAATATGTTGAATTTTAAATATATTGGATTTTAAACTGTCATACAATTTTTTTAATCGGTAGACTGTATTTAGAACCATAACTCTTATTTATTCAAATTGTATTAATATGTAAAGACCAAGTGTAACTTATATAATCGTTAAATCTTCTCTAATAAAACCAGTGAAACTTCAAAATCGTTAAAATTCACGGCTCCCGCTGCATTGCACGGGTACACAACTTGTAATATAGTATAGATAAGATCACCTTAAAGTTGCTTAATGCTGAAAAACAAATCACTAACTCAAGAATTAAGGTAAGTGGCAAAAGAGACCGTCTCGATGGAAGTTCAAGACTGTTCATAGTCTTTCATATAAAGATTTGGCGAAAGAAATGCCTCAAATATGCTATATCATAGAAAAGTTGTGTACAACATGTGAAAAGGGTAAACAAACAAATTAGGGGCCGATTACTCGGTAAGAGTTTAACGAGTCACTTGCCTTACCAGGTGAACGCTACAAAGACATGAATCTTACCTAGTAAGAGGCATGACAACAATTGAGGTTCTTACTCCGTAAGTGAGAAAATAATCTTACCTGATTAGCATTTATCAGGTAAGAGACGCTTACATTACAAATAATCCATTTTATGTCCGGGAATGGTGTCCGACAAAGCAAGGTAAGTGAGGACGATAACTCTTGTCAGTTAGCACTTACTTGATAAGCATTTGGTAATCCACCCCTTTTTCCTTAGACTTCATTAAAATAGGAAGGGACTTTCACATCTTTTTTATTATGGATCTCATTGTACCAATGAATGTGGAAATCCTCTCAAAGAAGTATATCGTCACATAAAGAAGACGTGAGACATGCATCAAAAGTATAAGGAGTGACAATGTCTTTGGATTTGAAAATAGTGAACAGGGGTCATTAGGGTTGTAAATAAACCCAACATGCATGATATAGCTTGTTTTTGTTCGTTTGTCTAATTTTAGCTAAATAAACGAACGAACACGATCAAATAAACAAACGATTTTTTTGTTCATGTTTGTTGGTTAAGAGGATGAACTTATTCGTGTTCGTTCTTTAAATTGCTAAATGTACATAAACAAACGAAAATAAACAAACAAACACTAGAGAGCATAAACAAAATAACCCAAATGAGCGGAAAACAACCACCATTACTCATCATCATCATCTTTTTTGAAAAACATAAAAATTTATGCAATCACCAATTATTCGTAGTAAATGAAAAAAAGTCACCATTCATCAATCATCATATAAATCATTCTTTGGGGAAAGTAAGAAACTCACCATCATCATTCATCTAACTTCATTCCTTGTGGAAAATAATTAAATAAAACACTAAACATATCCTAATTTTTTATAAATAAAACATTTATTAGTTACTATAAGAAGACAATAATTATTATAATTGAAAAAAAATAAAAAATTACCTTATTTTTTTCTTGCGTGGTCCAATAATATTAATAATGATAGATACCAATCAACCTCACAAATAAACATATCTATCATATTAGGGATCATTTACCAAACCACTTATACGAGTAAGTGTTACCGACACTATCACTTACTGGAGTAAGATTTTAGTCCAACAAAATGATATCATTGCAACAATTTGCCCAGTAAGCATTAATCGTGGTAAGAGTCGTTGTTATTACTTACCGGGTAAGACTCTCGATCATTGCATTCGTTTTACTGGTAAGATTCTTGGCTCTTACCATATTCATCCAGTAAGGTAATGTAACTTAGTAAACGCTTACCCGGGTAAGTGTTTGGTAGACGGCCCCTTGGAT
This sequence comes from Cynara cardunculus var. scolymus, assembly GCF_001531365.2. Taxonomy (NCBI): domain Eukaryota; kingdom Viridiplantae; phylum Streptophyta; class Magnoliopsida; order Asterales; family Asteraceae; genus Cynara; species Cynara cardunculus. Next base: position 41,567,882 of record NC_037528.1, on the reverse strand, counting down.
CCTAAACCAATGATGAAGATCAATAACCCTCTCCCACTTAGGCCTAAAAGCAGATTCTGAAGTAACATTAGTGACAGGAACGGCAAAAATATCGACAACTTTAGAGATTTTTCTCCCTCCACCACTCCGAAACATCAAAAGATGACCGGACTCACAAATGTATAGTCCTGATACAGGAACCGAGTCATGTTCTAATTGAGAGAACAACAAGCGGTAGAAAAGAATTAGAGAGAGAATTTTAGTGAAGCAAAGTTCTTTATTATTTTGATGCTTTTCTACAAGAGTAGAAGTTCCTATTTATATCTGAAAACTACAATCAAACAGAAAACTAAAAGGAGAGCTTAGTTATAACAACTCTAACTCCATTATCATACTTTTCTCCTTCGAAAAAGACTTGTCCTCAAGTCAATCCTTTAACTTGTCTGACGTGGAAGCATTGCTCTGCATTGCCTTGTTCCATCTTCATCATGTTGCAAAACTCATCATCCCCACCTTGAATTTCAACCGTAAACAATTGTGACTCCTTGAATTGACACTTATCTTTTTGCAATTTTCTCGGCCCTCACGTCTGCTGGGATATGTCCGACATTCTTAAAACGAGCACTCAAGTCGATCACCAATCGTTCCAATCTACGGTCCTTCTCATGAATAAGTAACTAGAAATCCAATTTTCTGCTTTATCGATCATATTGAAAGACGCCAAGTCGACATTTTGATCTTCTGGTATTTACACGTTGTGAAGTATTTGCAAACATTTCTTTATCCAAATTCTAGGGTTAATCCCATCGAATTTGGGAAAATCGAGTTTAGGTACATACACTGCTACCGCAATTCAGATCCAATTGACCGTGCCCTTTTCAATTCACGCATCATCTGCATCGTTTCTTCGAATTTATCGTCTTGGTCCTCGATTTTCTTCTCTAGTGCCTTGATTTGTTCATCCGTGGCTGTCGTCTTTCTTGTCACAGGAGGAGCCATAGCTGTAATTGGGTTGAGGGATTCGAAAACAGATACAGGAATCGTGAAGCTGTCCTCTAATGGTGGAACGAGAGATTTTACAGGATTTTGGGGTCTGATATCACTGATACAGGAACCGAGTCCTGTTCTCAAATAACAGAACAGTGAAGGACAAAAAAGAAGAGAGAATTCTAGCGAGGAAAGTTGTTTATTATTTTGATGTCTTTCTACAAGAGTAGGATTTCCTATTTGAAAACTACAATCAAACAGAAAACTAAAAGGAACCTTTCAAACAAGTATCTAATTCTGTATACATATATGCTTAAGAATAACATTTCTAATATGTTTATCATACTTTGCGGTGCCATTTTTGATACCCTTGCCAACTTTAAAATATTAGCTCGGTAGGATCCACGTTTAGTTCCGTCAATTGCACCAACATTAGCCGCTTTTTGAGCATCAACCTACCATTCAAATATTTCATTAAGGGTATCCTTCATCATTTTATGTTGTGTAAGAGACTCATTCACGTCATCAGATGGCATCAAAAGAGAACTCAAGCAACTTTAACTTGTATTTTGATCCAAAACAACACCAATTGAAATCAACAAGTTACAAGTACCCCAATAGTTGTCAATTTCTTTATCTTTAAAACCATAGACTCAAACGTATTCACTCTCATCCAATGATTCTTTTATCCCCTATACCTTATTATGAGAATATTAGATGTAGGTACCAAAAGAACAAGTAAAACATACCAAATTCTCTCATCAAATCACCCTTGTCTTTTTTTCAAGAACAGTTTGGTGTTAATGGTACCATTTCAAAATCTAAAGTCAAATAAAATAGTGAAAAGAGTTCCATATCATGCTCTTGGTGTTTGTTTCAGACCATAGTGTGCTTTATCAATAATATAGACATGGTTTGAAAATTTTGAGGTCCTTAAAGCCAGGTAGTTGCTGAACATAAACCTTTTCATGGACCTTGTCATTCAGAAAGGCAGACTTGACATTCATTTAGTAGATTTGGAACCCTTTATAAGCAACATAGACCAAGAATATTCTGATTGTTGTAAGTCTAGCTGCAGGTGCAAAGGTTACGTCACAATATATCCCTTTCTCTTGGCAATATCCCTCAGCAACTAGTCTAGTTTTGTTTCTAACCACAATTCCATGTCATCTTTCTTTTTTCTGAACACCCATTTTGTTTCTTTAACAGATTTGTCCTTTAGCTCTGGAACCTATCTTCATACTTTGTTTCTCTCAAATTGAACAAGCTCTTTTTGCATTGCTTGTACCCAATTTGGATGCTTCAAAAACTTCCTTAGGTTCTACCATGCTAAAAAAAGTTACAAATAAACATTCATTTACAGTAGCATACCTAGTCTCAACTCAAGAATTTAATTCTCTAACAACCTAATAGAGAGGGTGATCGCTTGTCCATCTAATGTTAATCATCAGCTAGATAGAGATGAACACATGTGGCAATCCTTCAGCTAGCTGAACACTAGTGAACCATCATCAGTGAGGCTGAACACTACTGAACCATTAGTTAGCTGAACACAACACTAGCGAACCATCAGCGAAGCTGAACACTAGTGAACCATGAGCTTCGCTAAGTATTATTGTCATCATCTAGCCGAACCTTCGGCTAATAGACCCATCAAGTAGCTAAACATTATAGAGATCAACTAGCTAGTGTACTATCAACTATATAGAGCTGAATACTAGAGTTGATAGCCTTTTGACAAAAAAAACACATGCACCAGCGTTTTTGGTGTGTGAAAACGCATGTCATGCTCTTCTGAAGACCAAAAATATACAACCCATGCACTTCCATCTTCCACTCAAACCCTCCCTATACAAGATCATCCAACAATCTCAGGTTCTAGTTAGCTTACACAAGTGTGCATTCCACACCTCCTAGCCCGTGTTATAATTTAACTCACAACCTCATATCCTCTTGTGAATCCAATTACATAAAATTAATAGATGATCTCACTGAAATCACCAACACACAGGTCTTGGTAAGCACCTATGGTTAGCTATTGTGTTAATTAATGGCCACAAGATTTTTATGGATGTTCATGTTGATATGGTTTTAAACCCGTATAGATAATCAAAGACATATAGCTCAGTTGATAAAGAGGTGATACAACTTTATCCAAGTATAAGATAGGTCTTGGGTTCAATTCTAAACTTTTGCTAGCCTCAATAGCAAAAAAATTAACCCCCCCCCCCCCCCCCTTCACCTTGGTCTTGTTGGAGATGGGGTCATGATGGTGCCATATGCGACATGAGGTTGACGACAATTTTTCCCCCAAATAATGAATGATTTTAAAGTGATTATTGATCTTTTTGTTTTTAATTGGTGCGGTGAATGAATGATTTTGTTTTCTTGATAAAACTTTGGAATTAAAGGTGAGTGGGCACAATAAATGCAAATCTAATTACTCCACCTTTTTGCAACTTGAGATGGAATTTGAAATAAAGTTGCTACACGCTTTGACTTTGCAGACTTATCCCATGATTCTGTTTTTATTGCAAACTCCATCTTTTAAAACTCTTATAACAGGATATGAAGAAACAAGATACCAACAACAGCAAACGGACCTAAAATTGATTTAGTAACATATTTATGATAAATAATATGTTCATATTCATAACGAATAATAAATTCCATATTCATCGTGAATGTATGATTCATGACGAATAACAATTCCATATTCATCATGAATGAACATGATGAATAACAATTCCATTCTCATCATTAATGTGTTGAACACAACAATATACAAACCAAATTCAAACATTAGCATTAAAAAGCCATGACGAAACTACAAATTCGCAATGTACCTATCTTGTCGGTTTCAATTAAACAACCAAATTATTGTAACTTATAAGTTAATAATACGTGACATCATTCATTCATACAAACCTAAACAAAAGGTACAACTCAGCACAGATACAGCAGGTTGAAGAAAGAAGATACCACCAAGAACTTAAGAGCTGTTATTTGCTGCCCTTCCTTTCCTGCTTGTTTCAAATCCTTACTTTCTTGCACATGACAACTTTCAATTTTTTTGTTTTGTGTATAATTGGTACAAGTACAACAACCTCCGCGACAGTTTGTTGTCATTCACGAGGGCGTGCAAGCCATAATGAGCTCAGAGCTCGAAGCCGAGAGGAATAGTCATTAATGGCTATGAGTGCACGAGCTGATTGTCGCGTTGTCAATATCCGATGCATTTGTTGCAAGGTTTGTTGCCGCAAATTGTCAGCCTGGTATAAAAGAAAAAACAAGCACGGGGTGACGTAATGAGCAATGATTATTTGTTGTAAATGAGATAGATGTGTTAGAAGAATATAAGTATAACCTGTCGAATGAAGCCCTCTAGAGTTCCTAGTTTACCCATAGCCATGGCCATTTGGCCCATGTAGCTGGCTACATTGCCTGATGAATTAGAGGAGCCAAGAGAACCTGCGATGGTCTCGGCTAGCGACTGCTGCAATGCCTCCATTCCCTGGGACAATGCATCCTCCGCTTGCTGTGATGATTGCTGTAGGTTCCCGATGGCCAATAATTGCTGCTCCGTCAAAGGTTCCAGCTGAGTTATAAGCAGCTGCAAATCACAAACCAACATAAGACGTTGTCTTAATAATTAAGCTTAATAATGCAACATCATCATGTTTGACTGACCTTTAGGAGTTCTGATGAACGGAATCCACCTAACCACAGGAAACATCTTTCGGCAGGTGTTTTCCACATGCCTGATAGAACATGAAAGACATCAGCCTTAGCGGCATCGCCTTTTATTCTGAAAATATCTTCATAATGTGCCACAACGCCATCAACAATGATACGCAGTTCACCATCACCAGCATGATTGCTAACAGCTCCTTTCAGCTCATTAATTCGGCGGTTGTGTTCTTCTAGCCACCGTCCATATTCAACATCAAAAGCCAAGGCTCCTGCATAAAATCACACTTTGATTTCTTCACCCATATTTTATTCAATGTATTCTTCAGGAAACAGCAATATAATTTTGGTGTTTATGTTGTTGTCGTTACCTCCAAAAGTATTATTGCTTTCAGATTCTTCATCCTAAACTAAGCAACTGGCAACTGCATTGATATTCTTGGTTTGACATGCTTCATAGCATGCATAAACTCTCAAGGTTCCTAATGGGCCTGTTTGTTAACAGCTTAACGGGACTTGGCGTATTTGGTCAGCTATACATGACTGTTTGGTAGTGGCTTAATGATATAGAAAGTTGCTTATTCGGTAAGCTTCTAGGGGGAGCTTTATGCATAAAGCCAAGTTTTTTCCAAACCTGCCTCTCCCAATTAAAGAACACAGTCCTTCCATCTATGAAAAAATCCTCCCAATCTATACAGACAAATTAATCTACACAAGTCCGCTTTATGCATATAGGACCTGATGGAAAACCAACCAAACAGCCCCCAAATCTTAAAGAGTCTTTACGTAACCCGTCATTGATTTCCCTTCTGCGAGTATGCTCCATCACTGTTCTTTTTTACATACCACACACTTTGTGACATTTGAAGGATGCAAAAAGGAAGTGCCTCCTATGGTACTAATGTATTATCTAATATATGATCATTTCTTCTTTTCGGTTTTATAGCAGCAAGAAATGGGGATCTGGCGTGTGTTGGAATTATGATCTTAATGAGTAGAAACCAAGGATTATCCAAATACTGAATCTTCTCATATTGACTGATATTCAAAATATTCTATGAGATACCAAATCGAAGGTTTTAACGTACATTACCAAAATAGGAATCAGACCAAACTGCGTCATTTTCATGCAATATTTCCCTTACTACTATCTGCTTGTTACCTTGATATTCTAACACTCGCGCAAATACATTTAAAGAACAAATAATGTACCTCTCAAGAGCTGCAATCGTCAAGTATTAATAATCAGATTATATCTTTAATAAATCTATACTCTGAATCAAGAAATAATGCTACATTTATTAACATGCTACTTCATTGTTACGCATTACAAAGTACTAGCAACCAAGTACTAGCAACCAGAGGAGCATTAAAAAGTACTAGCAACCAAGCAAAACAATAGAATTACACAGAATCTTGCAACCTAAAATCCTTCTATTTTGCTCCGTGGCAAATTTTGACACTAAGGTATCCTCTAGAGTTGTTTGCAGACAAGGGTGGAATCGCGGTGAGCAATGAGTCCAAATTGGTTGACCTAGTTTTCTTAGGTGACCCTTTCCCAAACATCTCACTAGCCAGGGGTCTTCACATGGATGATGGACACTCTACTCTTTAGGGTAGATGTCAGATCTGCGTACATCTTAAACCCTGCCCCCCTCCCCACAAAAAAAGCCACCCTCCTGGTGGGATATACTGGGCTCGTTTGGTTTTGGTTTGGGTTTAAATGATAGATTGATCAAGTTTATCAACTATCCGATCTGGTTCAACAACGTTTGCAATAAAATTAAGTTGGAAATCAACCCAGCATGCTTGAACATGGTCCGCTAAGTTTTGATAAGTGTTTGTACATGTTTACTTAAAGCATTCAAAACTTATAAAGCTATAAGAAGGAATGCTTTTAAGGTTGGTTACTTCTATCCCCTTTGAAATGTAAGTCAAGAGCTTATAATTTAAGATCTACATTAATTCTATTTTTGTCATGATTATAATTCCTGCTAAGACTGGGTATTGGTAGGAAACAGATGTTTATACTGCCAAAGATTCTACCATCGGATCTTCAAAGGGAATACTTGAGTTGTCACAAAAAGCTAGACATTTAATCTTTAAATATTAGAAACATAGGGGCAGGTTCCTTTAAGAGCCTAAAATTGATTAGGAACCAGAGAACCGCCTACAACGAGACACATGGCATATTCATCAAGAATATAGACGTGTTAATTAATCATGGATGTTGTAACATATTCATCATGAATGTGTGATTCATGATGAATAACACTTCCATAACATGTCCATATTCATCATGAATGTGTTATTCATGAGGAATAATCATTCTGAAGAGGGACATGCGGCAAGCTGAGCAGGCAGTGCCCGGATTCCTAATCAAATATGGGTTCCTCAAGACACATACATTTACTTCTTTAATTGTTCAAAACTTGAAAATACTCATCAGAATTAAAATTCTTACCATTCCCACTCATTGACTGAGATTGTTCTCCTGAACTTGAAATGAAGATGCCCTTTCAGGAAGGAAAAGAAATTCATCAAAACAAGTGAAATATTCTTCAAGGTGGTAGTATTGAGCGAACTTGAAACGAAAGTGCAGACAACAATGATAGTCAAAACGAACCTGCTGCCGAGCTCGCTGAAGCTCCTGCTCAAGTTGGGTCAACTTCATTCTGCTACTTTCCAGCTGTTGAACATAAGCCTAAAAGGCCACAAATTGGAAAATAAATAATTGATTTATTTAAATAAACCCACATGAACTAAACGGCAAATTGATGTCCTGGAACGTACAGCCTGTCATAATTTCTCATGATGGAAACAGAGGATCTATATTTTGGCACAGAAAATATTTATAACCAATATTTAAGCTGCGTATTATTTTTGGAAATTATATACTTAGCAAACAAACATCCATAAAATAGATGACGAGAGGATATATTATCCATCACCTGGTTCTTTAAGCCGTATGCAAAGTTGTTAAAAGCACACCCATAAGGCCCAAGGTCTTGGGCTTCTTTAAAGTCGAGGCGAGTAATACACAAAGGCGTCGCACCTTGGCTAATATTAAATAAGTTTTATCATCTTCTCATCTCCTAGACTTAATAAAGAGTTATTAAATAGATGAGATAAGTCAAACCCTAAATATAAAATACCCAGTCCTTAGAACTTGAAGCCTCCTTCTCTATAAATATTGGGACCTTAAACCCTTCTCCCTTCTGCCTCTATAGCTCTATATGAAAATACAAAACGCCTACTTTTATTCCTAAAGAAAATCAGATACAAATTGACGATATACACATTTGCACAATAAATCCAAATTAAATTAAAAGCCTAAAATTGTGTGTGGGATGGATGCTTTTGACGAAATCCTTTCTCTCTGTATATATATAAGAACATTTGCAATTTTTGACGCTTGGATTCAACATACCAAAGATTTGAAACAATCACTCATTATAGTATATAAGCATCATGTAAAACTGGAAAATTGTGTATACGAAAAAAATGTCTTTGTACTTTCACATTTATTTAATTTGCATAAACAAAAAGTTTATCAATCACATAAGTATGCTCTCACAATCATAGTAGTTAAATCAATTTTCTCCAAATTGAATTATATTAACTTACATAAATGATCAATTTAAGACGAAAGAGGATGAGAGAACAAAGCACGTTAATCATTTCAACATATCGATGATTTACGTTATGATTTGATTAAAATTTGACAATACAGATATAATTGATGAGATTGCGATAGAGTAACTATACAATTGATAACTTGTTTTTTTTATGTAATTGAAAAAAAGTGTAATCACCATTATATTTTATTTGTCTTGCCTAGTGTATATTTTGTCTCAAGGTTTAGAAATTTAGCGTTTCAATCTCCAAATAGAATTTTTCTTATGATTTATAAATAGAAATTATCTCCTTAAATAACCTATTAGAAAGTGCATGCTCTTATTCTTGTACAATAGATTTTTCACTATTTATGTCAACATGACACGATCTAAATCCAGCCAAATGATTTCAATCAGTACGTGGGATCTCCTTCTAACCTTAACTCTTCTGAACTTACACAAGACATAAGATGAATCTTAATGTTGCTTACAACCTACTATCCTATATATGTGCACATAAGACATCTTAAATTGACGCTCAAAATACTTGGTTTAGGAAACCATGTGCAACTATTTATGAGAAAGAACACAAACCATGTGAAATTATGAAGAGATAGATTGTACCTCCATTCTCACTCATGAGTCATGATCATGTCATCCTTTATATTACAATCAATCTACTTCTATCCATTCTAGAGAGTTTTTCTACATTTTACTTAGGGGTTGTTTGGTTGGTTTTCCATGAAGGCTTGTATAGATAAAACTAACTTAGTAGATTAATCTGTCTGTATGGATTGAGAGGGTTTTTTCATAGATGCAAGGAGAGTGTTTCTTAATTGGGAAGGGCAGGTTTGGAAAAACTTGGCTTTCTCCATAAAGCTCCCCCAGAAACTTACTGAATAAGCTACTTTCTATATCATTAAGCCAATATCAAACAGTCATGTATAGCTCACTGAATAGGCTGAGTCCCATTAAGCTCATTAAGCTTTTAACTAACAGGCCCTTACTTAGGTTCTCATAGTAAGATTTTAGAAACGTATAAAACTCCAATTACTGAACTACCCGATTTATTGTAATTTTCAATATTAATGATAAAATCGCATGGACTTCCACCTATACCTTCTTGAACGTCTCCTCTTTTGGCAAAAGTCGCCCCTTCTCGACAGTGAAAATAAAATGTCTTCACCGGAGATGATTAACAGTTGAAAGAAATAGTTCTTATTTTCTTCTCAATTTATTTAACTCATTATGATACCCCTCATTTCTCATCCTATATCCTCATCAAGCCAAAGTGCCACACATCAATCTATAATCATTCAACTTCAGCGCAACTATATCTTATACGCATGATGTTTCTCCTTCCCCTGACATCTAGACCCATATTGCATGTGTGTGAACATAACAAACTTAAACGTAATCACATAAAATAGATAACAGATATTGAACAACAAATTAGTAACACATTAGAATGAGAGATATCTTCCATCTGATCAACATAAATTCTTAAGTGGCAAGTATGATCTGCTATCTATGGTCTAACAAAAAAACAGCCTCCAAGTTGCTCCAGTGCGTGCACCATCAATCACTTTAATGAATAGCACACTTCAGAAAAGGCATGGAAGAACTCATGCTAGAAAGCACTAAAAGGTCTAAGAGGGTATTATGCAATGAGAAAAGAAGAAAAGTATTTCTCTGAGTACGCCACGTGATAATACATATCAGAATTCTTGAAAAACTATCAAGATATAGAACTGTGACCAGATATGATTGTTCAAAAACATGACACTTATCATTCTAACATGGAGCGATCCAAAGCATTCTCTAGTTTCTATATTTATTATCACAAACATCATCACATCAACTCATTACCACATGTTCAAACTTCCTCAAATCTTGCTCAAGTATCTCTATTGCCAGTAGTTCATTTCTTCTCTTTCAAGATAACAACATGTAATCATAAATTTTAGGCAACCTAATTAAGCTAAAGCAGCATGCTACAACTTGATTACAAAGTCAATCATTTTCTTGACACACTACTCTGAGCACATTGTACTCTCACGCAAGAACCAGTTTTGTAAAGGTTTATTATATTCAAAAGCGTTTGTGATTCATCCCAGTTTTGTCCTTACGTATCAACCATTCTTTGTATTAAGATGATGAACATCAAGTAATTCCAACCCCTTTGGAGTATAGCAAAACAACAATGTGAAAACATAGCAAAGATCTTCATAGAGGATATGACAAGCATAAAGATCGACATAGAAAAAACGTACTTTCTTCCGCAGACGACTCTTTCTTGCAGCTTCACGATTCTGAGCAAGTCTACGAAGTGTCTAGAATATAGTTCAACAAGATAATCAGCAAGATAGCAGTATAATCAGAAACATAGAAAATATGTCCCAAAATAAAGGCTACATAAAGCAAACTTATTGCAAAGATCATCGTTTCGTTTATTGATAACGACAATGGACGGTGTTGAGAAATAGAGTTGTGGATCTGAGAGAAATCGTCATGGTGAAGCCTATAGGATAATCTAGTTCTTCATTTTCGTTTCCGATTTTGAAACTTGGATCCAATTTATGGTTATGGGGCAATCACTTTGTGACATTTCAGAACAAAATGTGTAGCAATTATAAAAGGACAACTGGAACATGTATTAAAAATCTAGAACCTTTTGATCCCTCGACTTATCGCTGGCATCAGAAACCACAAGCCCATGTGATTGACTGCTATGGAACTGCAACAAAACCACACATTTCCATATACATGATCATCAGGCTGCCCAACTAGTTGGAAATAGAAGGATTTATCTTTGGTAGTGGACAGCAAGTTCAAATGTAATGAGAAAACAACCATTTAATTTTACTCTAAAAAAATATTGATTTGTCATTACTTAATAGGTAAGAATCATAGAGTACGCCATTGTAATTGATGTATCCAAGTACAGAACAAGGAAAAGAAAACTTTCAAAAGGTTGAAGATATTACCCCCAGAGCCTTGTCTTCAGTGTCCCCATCTGTCGAAGTATCAGTCCTGGGACTTAGCTCTGCCATTATTGACTCTCAGTTAACACGAACACTTAAGATTCACAAATCTTCTTGTGTAGCAATAGCAATGAAATGGACAACTATTAGTAGCTACCACACAATACCATCACTTTCGTAAAGATCCAACTGACTCTGCATACATATAATTTCATAAAAATTAAGTACCAACACTAAAAATGAGCTTTACAAAGATGAAGATCAAATGCAATCATATAAAGAAAAAAGATAATGTAGGATAACTGAAATAAGAACATGGTATTGAACTCTTCACCTCATTAAAACTTTGCAATGGCACACATCAGAGATACGGCCATGCACTTGACGTTCGTGAATGCTCTGAATATCATCAATAGAATGATAACAAAAGAAAAACACTGCATGTCATAATCTGATGTAATATAGAACAGATACAATTACTCGCCCAATCTATAGTTGAACCCGAGAATACAATGTTAGAAAGCCCTTAAATACTTATTTTTATTCAGACTTTGCACCTTATCATGTACTAAATATTCTAGAAATTGGGAAAAGTATGCAAATCATGTATATCTAAACTATATTCACAACAGTGGAAATATCAACCACCGGGATGCATAATCATGTCACATACCACTCTACAAAACTACAAACCAAATTTTATTTTTCTGCTTACAGTAAGTCCATGCCATAGCTTACTAAAGACATCCATCCACATTATAGGCTTAGCTGATGTCATTGCACTTTACAACGTACTCATTTATGACTTGTAAATACTCTAGCCGTTACACATCCACCATTAACACTCATCTTGCGGCTACACTGTTCTGTGTACATTGTGCGTATTGAAACCCATAAAATATAAAGCAGCCCACTCATTTCCTATCGAATTGATTCATTCCACCCCAAAAATAAGTGCTTCAAGTTCTTTCACTCAAGCCTTGATAATAAGATCTTTGATCATCATGAAGCTTGGATCACACTAAACAATTATAACAAAATTGCCCAATATAACTAAACTCTTAAACCACAAGGATCACATTGTTGAAAGAAGTCCAAAGAACACTAACACCTATGCACCCTTGCTTGAATTCAAACAACGAAAGTTAGTTCAATAATGAAGTCAATAAGACAAATGAGCGTGCTTGAAGTACTACAAGACATGATCAAAGCATGTATCTAGTGAAAAGGAAAACCTACACCCATACTGAAGTCAACTTTAGGTAAAAAATAAATTTGAATTTACACTCCTTCCAACATTTGGATATTTGATGTCAACCTAGTACTTTACAAATGCAAGATTGACATTTATTTCGTTGCAAGTTTAGCACAAATATTATTCTATTTGTGGTATTGTTATCAAGTACAAAAACAATTAGCCGTTTTTTTCTCAAAAAGGAAAGATAATAGGAGGGGTATGTTTATGAATCACCAACTTCATAAAGGAAACCGAAGGAGTTTGCCAAGTTGGCAAAACATGGGTACTTTCAAATAGGGCGAAAGACTCTTGGTCCTGTCTCCTCGCCAATTACCATAAGGGGGACTTTGCCGGTTTGAGTCCAACAAAAAAACCCAGGTTCATAAAGACAGAACAAATGCTTCGCAAGCATATATTTATTCCGAACCTAAAAAATAACAGAACTCAGTACGCAAAATCAGTCGGCGAAAAAAGGTCAAAGAAGGAAGAAAAACCCATTTAATCTGCTTCAGTGTACACATGTTCTCGTAAGAATAAGCAGCAAATTCTACATCACAGAACACACATACGTGGGTGTATAGTGGTATGAAGACTTACCCAGATATTAAAAATGAGCGCAGGGTCTGTGTCTCACCAATTGATTAGAAAATAGAATCGGAAGAAACAAATATTGGATGCAGGCGCTGCTTAGTTTGCTACTGGGTTGGGCGTGAACTCGTACGATCAAAGCAGTTGGAATTGGGAGAGTTGGGAAGAAAGCAGCAGACTAGAGTCGAGAAGAGAGGGCGAAATCGGGAAGAAAAGAGTGTGATTTGGTGGTAGCAGCTAACTGAGGGGGGTCTATAATTTTGACTTTTTGATCCGGATGACTTCCAAAAATAAAGCTCTGAGACGAAACCGCTCATGTTTTGTGCAAGACCTTTTACCATTTCTCTTTCTATTTTACAAATTACCACCAAATTTTTTGTAGAGTGAATTTCGTTTCAGGTCCTCCACTTTTGTTGCTTTTTTGTTTGGATCCCTAGAATTTATTATATCTTTTTCAAAATTTGGAGTTTAAGGGCTATTTTTAAAGCTTATTCGGTGAGACATTATTGTATTCAGATGTTTTTTTAACCTCTTATATCTTAACTCTTATATCTTAAAGTCATCTGGAAAAAAAAGTGGTAAACAAATAGCTTATTTCCTCTTAATCGTTCAATACAGTTGCCTCATTCTTGCCTCCAATTCTCTAAAGAAGATATTGACCCAAATCGAGTGCAAAGACAATCGGTATCGACCCAAATAGAGTGCAAAGCCAGTCGATCTCCCCTCTAGATTTCTGTTTTGATCTAGTCGCGTTTCGTTCCTGTGGTTCGCCTCTGTTGTTCTTCTCTGTTTGTCCCTGCGTTTCATTCTTGTGGTTCGTCCATGTGGTTCTTCTCTGTTTGTCCCTGCGTTTCGTTCCTATGTATGTAAACCTTTAATTATCATCAATGAGATTATGTTCGTAAACCTTCTTATTATCATCATCATCAAAAGAGGCACCAACAGAACCATCATTAGCAAAATCATAATCAGTGAGATCTAACCCGTCATCATACTCGCTCATTGCATCAACATTAAGGCCTCTTGCAGCTCTCAATCTGCACAAATCAAAGTAAAAACAAAAACAAAATCACACAAGACCAAAAGATATGGTTTTTCCTCTAAATCTTTGTTCAAATAACAAAAATAAAGATTTTCGAAAAGAAATCATGGAGTTTTTGACTAAGAAGAAAACCCAGGATGATAGAACTTAAACGATGGGAATTTTTTTTTTGTGAATCTCTATTTACAAAATTCAAATTGTTCGATAACGATTAATAGAGTTTTGACTTACTTGTTCATATAAATTTGTGTGGATCTTGTTGCCTATTTTTTGTCAATATCTTGCCCAACTTTACACACACGAACGGACCCAGTTAAGGGCAAATGGTGGCACCTGCCACCGGTAAATCCCTCCATTGTAAGGTTAAAAAAATTAGTTTCGTGAAAGGTGCAACCATATTGTTTTAGAAGGTGCAACCGCTTTATATTGTGCCACCATAAGAAAAAAATCTTGGGTTCGTCCCTATTTACACACCAAACAATTGGGGCTAATCAATCTACACATGGTGTCCTAAAACACTGTTGGGTTCAATGTTGTGCATTAATGTTGTATTCAAGCAAATTTCTCCTATTTTGTAATATATTAGCCTTTAATGCTTTCTAGTATAAATAGGGTAATTAGAGTTGTAGTTAGTGTTGAGCTAATCATTTTGTAATCATTACAAGATTTAATACAAAACACTTGGAGATCCTATATCAGTTAAATCAGATAAAATGAGCTCAAGAGAAACAATGGCTATTGGTACTGATACCAAGCCACCTGTCCTCTTCAGAGGAGATTACAATCAATGGAGAGACAAATTTCTGAATTTCATTGAACGTTTGAAAGAAGGAGATCTAATCATGGAATCTTTAATGGAAGGTCCAATTGTGTTTTGGAGAGAAACTCCTGCTATTCCTGCATAGAACAGACCAGCTCAAAGAGTTATTAAAGAAAAGTCAAGATATAGTGTTGAAGAAAAGGAAAGAGCACATGCTGACGTATTATACAAATCTTATATGATGCAGGCACTTACTAATGACATTTATACCAGTATTGATAACTATAAAGCTTCTGGTCATAGTATATGGAAACAAATAGAGAAAATGATGACGGGTTCGAAAGTTGGAACTCAGTTAAATATCACAAATTGCATAACAGCATATGAGGAGTTTAAAGCCAGAGATGGAGAGTGTCTTGACGATGTGTATGATCGGTTGACCACTCTATTGAATGAGCTGACAAAGAATGGTATTTCTAAGACAGTAATTGAAATCAATGTTAAATTCCTCACTAATCTACAACCAGAGTGGAAACCTTATGCAAACAACATAAGATATAATAAATCTTTGTCTGATATTGACATACATGAGGTTTATGAAACTTTAAAACAAAATGAGGAAGATGTTTTAGAAGTAAGAGATCTGAAGAAGAAAAAGGAAAAGGAGGCTACTGATCCTTTAGCCTTTGCGACTGAAAAGAAGAGTAAAAACAAGTCTGGCAAGCAAGTGAAAGAGGTCATATAGACAAGTGAATCATCAAGTGAAAGCAGTGATAGCTCTGACTCTGATTCTGAAATGAAGGAGATCAAACAGGCCATAGTAATGCTGACAAAAGCCTTTTAGAAGAATTTTCAAAAGAAACCGCACTCAAACAATCAGAGATTTTCTTCTAGCTCTAAATATGATTTCAAGGATAAATTTGGAGAAAAGAAGAAGTATGAAGAAAAGAGGTACGAGAACAAGTACGAAAAGAAGCCTGAAGAAAAGAAAAAGTTTGTGAAAGGAGTGGCAGATGCAAACACTAAATGCTGCAACTGTGGCAAGTTGGGGCATTTCGCTGTTAACTATAGAAAATCGATTTCAAGAAATACCGATTATTACAAGAATAAATTTCTCTTATCAAAACAAAAGGATGCGGGAAAGGTATTAATGGCTGAAGATGACCACTGGCTGAATCTAACTGATGAGGATGAGGAGTTAGAAGTTGTGGCTCATATATGTCTGATGGCTAAAACAGAACAAGATTCTTCTGATGAATGTGAGGAGGAGAATGCAAACGATGAGGTATTGGAAAACTCTTGCATACAACAGATGCAAAAGATGATACTCAAACTTCAAAGTTTTCAGCAAATTAAAATATGAAAAAGAGCGTGCTAGTAATCTTGAAAAAGATCTAGAAATGCAAAAAGAAAATTATATCAAACTTTTTGATGAAAATGCTAAAAATTTTGATTGGGCACAATCTTTGTTGTCTGAATCAAAAAAATTTGACATCTTAAAAACTGAATTATCTGATTCAAAGGAAAAATATAAATCTTTAGATTTGGTGAATGAAGATTTAATTGTTCAAATCAGTAAGCTTGATTTACAAATCAAAGATTTAAATGAAAAACTGAAGGTTTAAGAAGAGAAGTTATATAAGAGAGGACAATATGATCAAACGATTTTTCTAAACAAGCCATATGAAACGAGATTTTTTAATCCTCGGGAAGGGTTAGGGCATGAAAATCCAAATCGCTTAGAAAAAGCCTTATATTTTACTCCAACTCTGTATAAATTTGAATATCTTGATTGTGGTCCCGAGTTTCAAATCAAATTTACAAAATCTTCTGATGAAGTCGAAGAACAAGGAGATTTTAACAGAAAAAAAAGAACAAAATACAAGTTCCATTTGACTACACAAAATTAAATGAAAGTTATAAAACACAAGTCTCTGCACTTTCAACTGATTATTTTCATAGTTATTCACAAGGAGAACTTGAATCTAAACCTGCTGAACCAAAATTTTATACACCAACATTGATTTTGGAAAAAACAAGTGGTTCAGTTGGAGAAGACTTTAAATGAAGAAAGACTTTCTTTTGATAAACAAAAACAATAATTTCTAAATAAAATTGAAAATTTAGAAAATTCTAAAGTCAAAACGGAACAAGCTGAGTTTGAATATTTTTCTTGTTCAAAATCTTTGAGTGACGCCTCTGAGTCAGAAGATTTAAAAGTTTTAAATAAAAAAATAAAATTTTTTGACATCTTGAATTCAGATGTTTGTTTAGATGAAGAGATTTCTTAGTTTGATTTCTCGAAAGAACTACCCAGTCACGAGGATTTTATTATTAAAAATGAAATGACTGTGGATTCTGAAAGAACCTCAGATTTTAAAAAGAGTTTTAGGGGGTGTTTGGGATTGCTTATTTAAAACAACTTATGTTTTTTTGTAAAAGTGCTTATTAACTTATGTGGTATCAAACCGGAGTTAAATAAAACAGGATTACAATTGTAAACTGGTAATAAGCAGTTTTTCATAAGTCAGGAAGGATTAACTTATCAAAACAGCTTATTACCAGTTTCGCACCGGTATAAGCAGTTTTTTTTCTTATCCAAACACCATAAAACAGCTTATCATCGGTGCTAGACTGAAATAGGTTAGAAAACAGCTTTTATAAGCAATCCCAAACACCCCCTTAATAAAAAAAACCTGTTTCTGAGAATTGGTATTATAAAAAGAATAAAACTAAAACAAATTCGAAGAAATAGAAGAAGCCTACTGAAAAGACTCAGAAACAAAAGATTCATCGTTCATCTAAAACTAATGATTTTATTTTTCCTATTTCAGATAATGCATTGAAGTTTAAGAAGGTCTGGAAAGTGAAAGATGAAGATATATCATCAAATCAACAAAAGAAGAAATATTTTGCTGATTCTTTGTTAAATAATTCAAGATTAAATAATACTGTAAAAAGATATTCAGTCAATGAATTGTTTGATATTAAGAAGAGCAAAATAAATTGTTTTCCTTGTCGATGGGATGAAATGTTTACGTCTTTTGCTTCTTTTAAACCTCATCATATTATGCATTCTACCTTATCTGCTTTAAAGAAGAAAATCAATTTTAAAGAACGTTGGTTTGATACTTATAGTATACCATAATAAAGACTAATCTGAAAGGACCCATTCTAAAATGGGTACATAAACCCAATTGATTCAATGTGCATGTAAACCGGCGTGTGTGGTTCTTAGACTCAGGATGTTCTAAGCACATGATTGGTAGAAAAGAGCTGTTAGCTAATTTTGTTGAATCTTTTGGAGGAACGGTAAGGTTTGTGTTGATCCCAGATCTCTCAATAACACTAATAATCTAGTTATGAATAACCAAATTAKAGTGATTTTACGAAGAAAGTTATGAAGACTCAAAAATAAAATAAAAACATTCAAGAATAGTTTTGAGCTTCAAAGGTTTTACTTTATAAATAATTATATGAAATACGTAAAAGAGACTTTTTCTCTATGCGCCCTTTTCACTTGCTTTTACAATAGACCTAATTATCTATTTATAGTAGTTGGCTAATACTAAGATAACTATATATTGCTACTTTCTAGCAAATAGTCTAGCTAACAGATAARGTTTATCTTTTACATGGATAAGCATTATTAACAAGATAAACTATAATTCCAGCTGTTGATTTGTTATCTTCAGCTGTCATTATCAATGTGATGATTTCATCCTTATCTTCAAATCTTCATTGCACGCTTAGATGAATACTTAGAAAATCTTCTAAGTGTTTGTCTGTCCAGAGCATCGATGAGAACGCTTCTTTCCATCGCATCGTCCATTGGTCCTCTGGTTGAA
>NC_037528.1:41547644-41548835 GCF_001531365.2 Cynara cardunculus var. scolymus | reverse complement strand
TAAGTAATGAAATAACAAAGTCTAATCTAGATACATATGAMGAACATACACTAATCTAGAAAAACATCAACTTCCAAGTTTTCATTGGATGACAGATGGTGGGGTGGTGATGGTTGTGGTTGCGTTGGTGTAGCGGATGGAGTTGTATATGCAGCCGCGGCCTCTGTCTCCCCCTCACGAGGTCCAAGACCTTGATCATCGGGGTCTTGGTCATCGTGGAGTTGTTGTTTGCTTGGGCAGCTGCTCGAGCATGAGGCGCGAAACTGTATCAACAAAGGCCTGGAATTCAACCTTGGTGACCAGATTGACTAAGGGTGTAACCCCTGCAGCAACGGATGTTGCAGGTTGTGCCTCTGTTCCTGAGGCGCCTTCTTGGCCTTGTGTGAAGATAGGCCGCGAAGGACTTCCATCATGTCCTTGATAGCCTTCTAGAGAAGAACTATCTCGTGATGTTTGGACATCCTCTTCCTCTTTTTCAGCTTCAGAGGTTGAGTAAGTGAATCGGATGTGTGTACCTTTGGTAGATCAAATACCAAGGGTAGTGGTGCACGAAATGAGGATCGCTCTGAACGATCTATGTGTTCAACATCAAAAGCAACGAATGCATTTGTGTGTGTGAGGTTGTGGCGAGCCCTGAGGCGAAGGGGCTCTTATCTCTTCATCACCTCTCTGTTGAGAGAGGGGTGATGGGGTATGAGATTCCTCGGCTTGTTTATTTCCAGAGGCTCGAAGGATGGCCTATGGATGGCTAGCTTGGACTTGGATTGGACTGGGTCGTCCTATTTCAATATCCCTTTGGCTTTGATCGCCAGGGATAGTGGATGTGGGTGCCCTTTGGGTAGTAGGTAGGGAAATATGTTGGTGAGGGCCGGGGGAAGCACGATGGTTGTGCTCCCTCGCTTGGAGGGGGGACGGTTCTAAGTGCTCCGTGGTAGCTGCCCTCGGTTCTTGGGACAGCATGGAACGTTCATAGGCTTGGCATGTCTCACTTGTCAATGGAATGACAGTGAGCATAGCCCTTGACAGTGGTCTGTTGATGCTGTATCCTTCCTTCGAAAGGGTTAGGCGGTGTCCTTGCATTTTGTAGACCTGGGTGTATGTCTCTGTTGCGTGGATTTGTGGAAGATGTTTAAAAAAAATGGAATTTAAAATCTCATCTAATTGTAAGATTAATACTAATTACGAAGTTTT
>NC_037528.1:41535582-41542364 GCF_001531365.2 Cynara cardunculus var. scolymus | reverse complement strand
CTTCTTTCCATCGCATCGTCCATTGGTCCTCTGGTTGAACTTCGTCCATCGGTCCAATGTTCATCGATCCTCTGGTTGGTCTTTCCATCGATCCAATGGTCTAACTTTGTCCATCGGTTCTCTGGTTGTTCTTTCTATCGATCCAATGGTCTAACTTCGTCCATCGGTTCTCTGGTTGTTCTTTCCATCGATCCAATGGTCTAACTTCGTCCATCGGTTCTCTGGTTGTTCTTTCCATCGATTCAATGGTCTAACTTCATCCATCGGTTTTCTGGTTGTTCTTTCCATCGATCCTCTGGTTAGTTTGTCCATCGATCCAATGGTCGAATCCAGACTTGGTCGTTTATGCCTTGATGTCTTCATTGGTCTTCTGGTTCTTTATCACTTGTTTGTTTTTCATTACTTTTTACATTTTGCATTGTGGGGTTTAACAGTTTGGTAACGATCAATATGCGCCTATCCTTGGATACGGTGACGTAATTTTTGGAAATTTAATGATTAAGAAAGTGTCGTATGTCGAAGGACTTGGACATAGTCTTTTTAGTATAGGTCAATTTTGCGATAAAAATCTAGAAGTTTGTTTTAAAGCTAACTAGTGCAGTATCCGCACTACTGATAGTAAGTAGCTACTAGTTGGAGTTAGAAGATCAAACCTCTACACAATTGACCTATCTAATACACAAGTGGATACTAAAGTCTGCTTGATATCCAAGGCCTCTTTGCGACAAAACTTGTTGTGGCATCGGCGTCTTTCACATCTTAACTTCAAGACTTTGAACAAGTTGGTTTGTGACAACTTGGTAAAAGGGATTCCAAATCTAAAGTTTCATAAAGATCATGTTTGCAGCGCATGTGAATTGAGTAAACTGTAGAAAGTTTCACACAAGTCTAAAACAGAGTTCAACACTAAACGTTCTCTTCATTTACTTCATATGGATCTCTGTGTCCTATGAGAGTACAAATTATTAATGGGAAGAAATATGTGCTAGTCATTGTTGACGACTATTCCAAATATACATGGATTCATTTTCTAAGGTCAAAAGACGAAGAAACTGAGACTATTATTTCTTTCTTGAAGAATGTTCAAGTCAATCTACAGTTGTCAGTTCAGAAAATCAGAACTGATAACAGAACTTAATTCAAGAACAAGATTCTTGGCACATTTTTAGAATCTCATGGTATCTCACATACTTTCTCAGCAGCCCGGACACCACAACAAAATGGTGTCGTTGAACGCATAAACAGAACTCTTGTGGAAGCGGCGCGTACACTTTTGACATGTTCAAAGCTTTCATCATTCCTTTGGGCTGAAGTAGTGGATATTGCATGTTTTACCCAGAACCGATCCCTCATTCATAAAAGGTTTGGTAAAACTACTTATGAGATTATAAATAAAATAATACCTAATATCAAATTATTTCGAGTATTTGGTTGCAGGTGTTTCATTCTTAATGATAGAAAGGACAGAGGTAAGTTCCCTGCGAAGGCTGATGAAGCTGTATTCATAGGGTACTCGAAAACATGTGCTGCATACAGGGTCTACAACAAAAGGATGAAAATTGTCAATGAGAGCGTTAATGTATCATTCCATGAAGTGGTTGATGTGGCTTCATATTCTAATCTTTCTGATTTAGATTCTTTGTTTGAGAATTTTTACGATGATTACTTTGATAACAAACCTGATAGTTCAAATGATTTGTATAGGGATGTTCAATCTGAACAACAGTTATTGGTCCATCTGTTGATGTTCCAGTAACTGAAACTGAAGAAAAAATAGAAGATGTTGATGAAGAAATAGAAATGGAAACTTCTGATTGTCAGTTTAGTGTGAAGAGGGCTCAAATGTTAATTTGCCAGAGGTGTCGGTTGTTCAAGATGAAAATACCTTACCTCAGTCAGATATTCAACCTATCTCAATTCCAAACAATGAACCTTTACCTGAACTTGTTGTGGACAATTCCCCCAATACTTATACTGATCAAAATTCTGATCAAAGTTCATATATTCCCCTACCTCATAGCACAAAGTGGACCAGAGATCATCCAATATATCAAATTATTGGTGATCCAACTTCTTCTATTCGTACTCGGTTTACTTCTGCAAATGAGTGTCTCTACTCCACTTTCTTAAGTAATATTGAACCAACTAAGGTGTCTGAAACCTTAGCAGATCCGAACTAGATAATTGCGATGCAAGAGGAGCTAAATCATTTTGAAGCGTTAAAGGTCTGAAGATTGGTTTTGCGTCTCCGTAGTAAGACGATTATCGGTATAAAGTGGGTTTTCAAGAATAAAAAAGATGAAGACGGACTTGTTATCAGAAATAAGGCCCGACTTGTCGCTAAAGGATAAAATCAGCAAGAAGGTGTTGATTGTGATGAAACCTTTGCCCCGGTAGCACAGATCGAAGCTATAAGGATGTTCTTGGCATACGTTGCACACAAGAATTTCACGGTGTATCAGATGGATGTCAAGACAACATTTCTTTGTGGTCTTCTCAAAGAAGAAGTCTATGTTGCTCAACCGGAAGGTTTTGTGGATGAGTCAAAGCCTGATCATGTATATATTCTTTATAGAGCCTTATATGGTCTTAAACAAGCACCGAGAGCCTGATACGATATTCTATCAGAATTTCTGGTAAAATCTAGTTTCTCGAAAGGTAACATTGATATAACTCTCTTCATTAAAAAGGAAAAGTCAGATATTATTTTGATACAAATTTATGTAGATGATATAATATTTGGATCTACGAATCCAAAATATTGCAAAAACTTTTCTGCCTTAATGGGATCTCGTTTTAAAATGAGCATGATGGGTGAGATGAACTTCTTTTTAGAACTTCAAGTCAAACAATTATCTTCAGGAATTTTTATTTGTCAAACAAAATATATTTTTGATATCCTGAAGAAATTTAATTTGGAAAATTGTTCATCTAGTAAAATATCTATGACTCATGGTTCAAAACTACATGCTGATCCATCTGGAAAAACTGTAGATCAGAAAACATATAGAGGCATGATTGGTTCTTTAATGTATTTAAGGTCTTGTAGACCAGATATTATGTTTTCAACACACCTTTGTGCCAGATATCAGGCTAATCCAAAGGAGTCCCACTTAAGTGTCGTTAAGCGCATTTTTCGTTATCTAAAAGGGACTGCCAGTCTTGGACTCTGGTATCCAAAGGATACTAGCTTTGAACTAACAACAGACTCAGATGCAGATTATGCAGGGTGTATGTTGGATAGGAAGAGTACTTCGGGTCATGTACAATGTCTGGGAGACAAACTCGTAAGTTGGGCTTCCAAGAAGCAAAATTGTTATTTATTTCTACCGCTGAAGCAGAATACGTAGCTGCTGCTAGCTGTTGTTCTCAAGTACGCTGGATGCAGACACAGCTCAGAGATTACAATTTTCATTTTAATAAAATTCCCATTTATTGTGATTCGAAAAGGGCAATTGTTATATCTTGTGAGTTCAACACACTAAGATCAAACATATAGATATCTGGTATCACTTTACTAAAGATCACGTTGAAAAGGGAACTATTTAGTTATATGTTGTAAATACAGAATTTCAACTAGCTGACTTATTTACGAAAACTTTAGATGAAAAACGTTTCAGCTTTCTTGTATCTAAGGTAGGAATGTTATATTTGAAAATTTGAATTTTTCTTAAAAAACAATTCAATTTATTGAACTGTGTTTAAGTCAAATACATCTTTTTCAAAATATTTGTATTTCTTAGTACAAATCAGTATTTCAACTTTTTAATATGATTTAAAATCTTTTGATAGTGGAATCTATATCTGAGGGGGAGTGTTGAATTTTGTTTTTATTTTACTGATTTATTTTTTGAGGGATAGTTAACATATCTGTATGATACTAACTGTTTAAAATTTTCTTATAGGTACTGTTAAAATATCTAATTTTTGAAAGATTTTGAGTTTAAAAGGATAAGTATTTGACCAATTTAATCTAATCCGGACAACACTTTGTTCGATATAGTCTTATATTCGGACAAAGTAATGTTCGATTTAGACTAATCCAGACAAAAGGCTATTCGATAAACTCTTATCCGGATAAGATTAGATATGCTTTTGAACTTGTGGTAAATCGCTCAATGAGTTGTGCGATTTGAGTCTAAATCGCTTGAAGAGTTGTGCGATTTGAGTCTAAATCGCTTGAAGAGTCATGTGATTTGAGCATATATCGCTCAAAGAGTCATCCGTATTTTGTTTATCCAGATGAAGAGTTATTCGATTTACCTCCTTGAGCCATCCGATTTAGTGACTTAGTGATGTGTGTGAGTATAAATCGGACAACCCTTTGTTCGATTTATCTTAATCCGAACATCTTTTTGTTCGGATTAGAAGTTGAAGGGTTTTTCCATCTTTTATAAATACTCGTCCGATTTTTCATTTCACTTTTTACTGTTTTACTCACATCGCACATTACTATTCATCTTCGTTATCGGACAATCATTATTCAAGTTCTTCATCCTCATCTTCATATCAAATTTGAACCTTTTGGGACTGTTCCTTTGTTACTCTATGGTTTGAATCTAACATCGTTTAATTTGGACTTAATTGTTTTGGACTTAATTAAACTATTGAATGTGAGAACTTGAATATGAACTTGAAACAACGAGTTAAGAATCTTAAATCCATTGTTAGGACTGAAAATTAGTATTAAATTGTATTCGTCTTGAAAGTTAAATATTGTCTATAATTGTAAAAGTCATTGTGTTTGACTTTTCTTAGATAGGTTTGACTTTGACTTGTGTTTAGAGGTTTGACCCTATAAATAGGGTGTTGTCTTTGTAATTGTAAGAAGAGAGCTTCATTGTAAGATTCAATATACGTAAAGAAGGTTTGACCAAGTCTTGAAGTTTGACTTTCTCTCTCAAAGTTCAAATTAATGTTCTTGAAGATTTATCTTAATCTGCCATTGTTATGAAGCTTAATGAAGATTGATCATTGAAGAGGGACACACAATTGGTATCAAAGCCGAAATTGCAAGAAATCACGAAGAGAAATCAACGGATTTGAAGATCTTTGATTTTTTTTTCTGGAATTTTTTTTAATGTTCTTCGTGTTCTTAATTTTTTTTGAGTTTGATCCGATTTTATTTAAAAATCTTATGTTTTTGTGTTTAAATAATGATCAAATTGTTCGAAATTACATTTTGAATCTTTGTCATTCACAAACTATTATGTTTTGATAATTTGTATTCAAGTTTTTGTTCAAATTTGTGTTTTAAAAATTTTCATGTT
Source organism: Cynara cardunculus var. scolymus (assembly GCF_001531365.2). Classification (NCBI taxonomy): domain Eukaryota; kingdom Viridiplantae; phylum Streptophyta; class Magnoliopsida; order Asterales; family Asteraceae; genus Cynara; species Cynara cardunculus. Next base: position 41,537,094 of record NC_037528.1, on the reverse strand, counting down.
CTTGAATTTTTTTTAAAACCAGTGTTTTTGATCCATTTTGGTTAAATTTTTTTTGTTTTTTTAGTTTTTGTTTTCTAAATCCTCCCAAGGCCCAATCAGCCCATCATAGATTAAGATCCATAGTCTTGCATTTTACCGTAGCATCTAGCATCATTTTCATCGCTCAATCAAGCCTTCATCTTCATCATTCGATTTCAACTTCATCTAAATTGCAGACTGCCTTGACCAAACTTCATCCGATTTAGGAAGTTTTCCACACAAAGCCTTGATTGATATAAGGTTTACATCGCCTAAAGCCTAAGCGATTTAGGTTAAATCGCACATCTCAGTTCAAGATTTAACCGGATTCTTGGTAAATCGGTTTCAAGGTTCAATTTCTTTCTCCGGATATCTAAATCGCTGACTTAATCGTACATCTCGTGAGCGGATAAGTGTCCGGATTCGCACAACTCTTGACCGGATAAGTGTCCAGATTCGCACAATTCTTGACCGGATTCAGGTAAATCGCTCACTCTCATTAGCCGATTTAGGACTTGGCATTTTATACATTGAGGTATCCGGACTTTTTATCACTTAGGTAATCATTTAAATCGTTCAACTGATTCATCTAAATCGGACAACTCCTTCTCTGGTTTCTACCTTCATTGCTCAATTGTTCATCACATGTTCTATCTTTACTAAATCGAAGACTGCTCAGGGTCTATCACTGGCAAATTGACCGATTTAGTCCAGATTAAAGACTGTTTAGAGTGCAGTCTTGAAGCTGTTGTTGTTTTGATTTTGAAGTTATGGATAGTTTCATTGGTCAAGTTTGCTCGATTACAGAACAGTGATTGACTTTTGATTTGATTGTTCGGTTCATTGCAAAACAAGGTGCTGGTTTTTGATCTTGACAGGTTAGTACGGTAAATTTGTTCATTCATTACATTGTATAAACTTCCTGTTGTTTGTTCGTTTTATACACAGCTATATCCAATTTGGTCTTCTCACCGGTAGTGCATTAGAATCTCTAGTTGTGACAGCCTTGGTGAATGCAGTCTTGGTGATTGGTTAGATGATCTAATCTCTAGTTGTGACAGTAATCTGAGAAGGGAACAAAACCAACAGTGGACAGTTGTTCAATCTTGCAAGTTTAAATCCACAGTTGTATATACATATTCCTACACAGGTTTATTGTACAAGCCATACACAGATTTAATTTCTTGCACAGGTTCTGTGTTTGTTATTGGAGTCTGTTTGGTGATCTATTTTCTTGATCATGCAGTGTGTGGTTTACTGTTAGTTTTGAGCTGTTTAAGAGMRATTTAGTGTGCAGTCTTGACTGTTTTAAAAYAGAYTTGAAGCTGYTTATTGARCTAGTGCAGTTTTRAAGCTGTTGTTTTGATTMATTGGTCAAGGCACAAGATAATTGGGATTYATATGATTCTCTTGTTCTTGTGAGGTTGAATAATTGTGATTGACAGTGTGGCTGGAAAGTATCAGCTAAGGAGAGGTTTATACAAGAAATTGGAG
>NC_037528.1:41530604-41535262 GCF_001531365.2 Cynara cardunculus var. scolymus | reverse complement strand
AAAGTTTCACATTTGTATAGTGAAAAGTTGCTACGGTTGTTGGCTATTTGATTTGGGCTAGAATCAGTTTTTGGTCTTGAATAATTGTTTTGCACTTGGACATTTATTTTCATCTTGGACTTATATTTGTTGTGTTTTTGGTTTTGAGTTTTAATTTTTGGTTAGATTGTTTTTGATTTTTTGATCATTTGGTTTATCTGTTTGTGTTTTAAACTGTTGGAGAATCTTTGAATTGTTTTCTGTCGCGTAAACTGTTTTTTATTAGTTTAAACTGTCTTTGACTGTTTTTAACAGTTTTGACTGTTTTTACTGATTTTTGACAGTTTTTTCTGTATTCTCATCAGTTTTTGTGTTTTTCTGGTATTCTTTTTGAGCTTAACTGTTTCTGATTTTTTTGTCTGATTTCACTGCATAGATCCTATAACTGATCAATTTTTTTAAATGGCAGATATTCTAAAGGAGGTGAGAGAGAAGATTGCTGAGCTGGAAAAGAGCATTGTGAACTATAAAATTATGAATTATGCTAATGAGAAAAGTAGAAATATTCATTTCCGAACTTTTTAAAGGGAATCTGTTGCAAAGATCAAGGGGGAGTAACTTCGATAATGGCAAAAGACTCAAAAGAAGAAGTGCGACTGAAGATGATTTACAGAAAGATTATTTGTATGCTACAACGACTGAGAGATGTTGAATGTGAAGATCATCTTTACAACAGTTTACTGAAGATTTGTTGTCTGAAGATTCTTTGAAGATCATATCTTGTACATTGTATCTGTTGATTACTGTTCTACATTGTCAAAAGAGAAGATCATCGCGGTTCTACATTCGAGGGGGAGAATGCTAGAAGATCTTTCTCAACAGTTGATTGGTTGAAGATTTCTTTTGAAGATGACATAATGTACTTAAAGTTTCAAAGTTCAAATAAGTTTCAAAGTTCAAATAGGACTCAAAGCGCAAAATTTCTTTCAAGTCTGAATACAAAGGGGGAGAATGTTAGGACTGAAAATTAGTATTAAATTGTATTCGTGTTGAAAGTTAAATATTGTCTATAATTGTAAAAGTCATCGTGTTTGACTTTTCTTAGATAGGTTTGACTTTGACTTGTGTTTAGAGGTTTGACCCTATAAATAGGGTGTTGTCTTTGTAATTGTAWGAAGAGAGCTTCATTGTAAGATTCAATATACGTAAAGAAGGTTTGACCAAGTCTTGAAGTTTGACTTTCTCTCTCAAAGTTCATATTAATGTTCTTGAAGATTTATCTTAATCTGCCATTGTTATGAAGCTTAATGAAGATTGATCATTGAAGAGGGACACACATCCATGACTGTGTTGATTTGAAGATTTTAATGAATATTGTTATCAATCAACGTTAATAGATTTCGTAATCGGTTTTGTATCCAATTTAGGTTTTAGTTTCTTTTTAAAAAGTAGTTAATTGGTTTAAGATCAAATGTTAATCGATTTAGGTTTTAGTTTTGTTTTGACCGGTTTTGTTACCAGAGAAGGTGATCGGAGTTTACTCCAATTAACTTTGTCCGGTTTAGGTGTTTTTTTAACCTTGTTCGATTTAGTTTTTTGACCTATATATATATTTTTTAATTTTTTGGTCTCATCCGGATTTCTTATCCGGGTGATTTTTTTTTTCATTTTTTTTCTCTCTTTTAATTTTTGTTGTTTTTGTTAGTTTTAATTTTTTTTAGTTTAGTTAATTTTTTTCTGTTAGTATTTTTTTAGTTTTAATATTTTTTTAGTTTTAGTCTTTTAAATTTGTTTTTAGTATTTTTTTTGTGTTTTTAATTTTTTTTAGTTTGTGAATATTTTTTTTCTTAGTTTTTGAAGGAAAATTTAATTTTTTTGGTAAATCTAGTGTTAGGTTTATATCTGATTTTTGATATTGTGAAAGATTTTATTCATTTGTGGATCTAACATTCTGTATTTTTTATAGGAAAATGGCTGATGAACCTCAACGATCTCATAAGGAAACTCATATCCCCTCAGTCAGATCAGATAACCTCAATAACTCACCCCAACTAGTAAATTTACCTATCCCAGATGAATCCATTCTTTCCCAATATCTTTACCTCGATATTAAACCAAACAACCATCATTTTAATTTCTAAATGTCTTGTGAATATAGAATCATTCCCGAAATCCTTAGAGGACAACCCATTGCATATGCCTTATCAGCCTACAGAAGTTCCAATGGTTTACCTGCAACAGTTCTAGCACACCTTAACATTGTCAAAGGAAGGAGACCACTACTTCTTTGAGGGGAATGTTGACGACTACACGAGTCGTCTTACTTTAAAAAGAGTTCGAAGAATACTAAGATTTCCAGGACCAACTGCCTCCGGTTTTGAATAGTTAATAACCGATGAAGAGTTATGTAGAGACATCAGACGATTAAGATACTCACAAGAGTTAACTAATCCGTCACAATTCAAGAGACGATTTCTACCCTCAATATGGCACTTCTTGTTCTCAATACTCAACCAGTGTTTAACGTCGAAAACTGTCGGGATCGACACAGTAGTCCATTTTTGAAGCTTTTCCATGGAATCATCCTCAATCGTCGCTATGATTATGCTCTTATAATTTGGAATGAAATGGTGGAATTGGTCAATGCTAAGAGATTTCATTCAAAAGCTCGGAAATTTGTCCCGTTTCAACGATTTCAACTTATCATTAAAGCAATGATGAATGCTAATGCAGACATTCCGACCAGAGAAAGCAGTGAAGTTGGGCCGTCTTTCATAATGCAAAGAATAATAACTCATACAGAAGTTGACACAACTGAGCTTTTTGCCGCAGATCAGAGTGCTTGTTGTGTGTTAGAATATAGGCAAGTTATAGATCCTATAGTTCAACCAAAATCGGTTGAACTTGCCCCGAGATCCACCCATGTCTCAGCTGAGAGGGAGGGTCTAGATATAGATGAGACAATTCAGGAACAAGGGTTACCTGGACAATGTAGTGAGCAGAGAGAAAATGTAACTAAGAGGGGTAGTTTGACGAGGGGAGACTCAGATCTACATCACACTTCAACATATAGTACTTCCATAGCTTCTTCAAGCTCGGAAGATACAATATCAGATGATGAGGCAACTTAGGTTGATGATGATGATGATGATAATAACAATGATGATGATGATGCAACTACTCATCCTCCGGCTAATGAAAACATTCAAGTCGGGGCAATCATAGATAATCTCGATGATATCTTTGATGCCAACCAAGATCAACAAACGTGTCCGAGTCTTCAGAGTTTATCATTTGATGTTGAGTTCACAGATGACTTCGACAATGATTTTGGAGAGTTGCATCAACTATTGAATGACATATCAGATGAAGAAGATGAGGGAGTTCAAGTTGAAAATGCTGAGAGAGTGTGTGAAGGGGACGGAGAAAAATATGGAGAGGGTGAGTGTGGAGCTCAAAATGAAGAAAATGTTCATATCCCAGTCGATACACTTAGTCGGGCACCCACATCTGCTATTAACATTCATTCGTTGAATGTTGGTATTGAAACAAACATATCTAGCCAAGCTATGCAAATGTACACCCCATAGCCACTCTATTGCTTCTCTACAAGCAATCGTTTCATCTTCACACAGGGATTTAGCACATCGTCTATCTGCTTCTCACTTGAAGAATGTAGATATTGAAATAAATACGCCTCTGCCCCAGCCTACGACTTCGATTCAGTGCACCTCGAGTCTAGCACCAATACACTTATGTACACTTGAGTCTAGAGCATCCGTTGCTCAATCCACAGTTTTTTGTGAAATAGCCGGAACGACCAGACTAGAGTCTTTATACTTTCCATAAGGACAGGTCAGAAGTCCTACCGGTGCTAACATTTACAAGGACAGGTCAGAAGTCCTACCAATGCTAACATTTTGCCAATACTGAACGTAGGCACAACAATCGTCTCAACTGTTGTCACAACTGGTAATCTATGTGATCCATGTGTTACTTTACCTGACTTTGTGTGAAGGGAATATTTAGATGGTGCCCTAAAGGCTATCCAGGACACTATGACTGAACAAATTCAAAGTTTGATGAAGGGAAAAGAGCCAGTATCTGAAGAAGAACCGTCTGTGCCGTCACCACCGCCTGCTCCTGAACCTCCAAAGGAATAAGAACAAACGGTGGATGAGTAGAAGTCGTTACTGTACGCCAAGTTAATCTCGAGTCAAAATCATGATGTGGCGGACGCAGATCTGGTTGGGCTCTTAAGATAACAAGTACAGGAAAATCCAACCGTGAAGGCCTTAGAATTTCTAGTTTTCCAGAGCGTTGTAGCTACTAATTTTTCAAAGATTAGTACTATAATTGCTTCCAACACTCAAGCACTTTCTCTTATGCAAAACTTCATTGATGCCTTAACCGAAAGGGTATTAACTTTAGAGAACACTTGCCGAGCTCAGGCCACCATTTTTGAAGAGAAGGCATGATGATCAGGACGATCCAGATCACCATGAGGGGGAGAGAAAGATACAAAGACTGGCTGAGTCGTCAATGGGTGTGGAAGGTGTTGCTGGGGAGCCAGAGTCTGAAAACATGATTGAAGAAAGTCCGGTTCCAACAAGTATACCTGTTGATCCCAGATCTCTCAATACCACTAATAATCTAGTTAAGAATAACCAAATTATAGT
>NC_037528.1:41525104-41530389 GCF_001531365.2 Cynara cardunculus var. scolymus | reverse complement strand
ATCATCCTTATCTTTAAATCTTCATCGTATGCCTCTGGATGAATTGCTGAATAATTCTCTAAGTGTTGTTGACCAGAGGGGCGATGAAGATGCTCTTTCCATCGCATCCCTGGTTGTCCATCGACCCTCTGGTTGTTCTCCAGACTTAGCCAATTCTGCCTTGATGTTTTCATCGGTCTTCTGGTTCTTCATCACTTATTGTTTTTCATTACTTTTTTACTTTATGAATTATGGGGTTTAACAATCTCCCCCTAAGTAATGAAAGAACAAACATAGATTAATCTAGAAACAATCGTGAAGAACAAAGACTAATCTAATAGAAAAATATCAAATTCCAAATTTTTATTGGATGATGAAATTCTTACAATACTGGAATCAAAAGACATCATTTCAAGGCAAAAGTTTACAACTCATCATGATCTACCTTGAAATATATCTCTGAAGCGCAGAAGCAATCTTCGATAGCCGATGACTATCGATATCTCATGGATGAGTTAACTCCCTTCTTCTCTTGGCACGTGATTTCTACCAAGTCTTTCTCTGATGACTTTTTGAAACCATTCAAGTGTATCTGATGAATACTTGAATGCCTCAGTTAGTCTGAAGAATTTCTTTGCCCCGAACTCATTCTTGTAAACAAGTCCAAGCTCAGGTTGAGTTAAGACTGAGGCAGATCTCTTCTCCTGCAGGCCTGGGATGTCTTCATTTGGTGGAGCCAGGAGAGTCTTTTGATGCCTAAGCGAAGAGCAATTTCAAAATCACTCTTGGCTCGATGGTTTACCAGGGTCTCCATTGTCTTCACCAATGCTCTGTTTGCCATCCCAAATCTGATACCGTGATCCTGTCGCTGAGCCGTATATGCATAGAGCTCGATCAAGTCATAGGATTGAGGTTGATGAGGTCATTTTCGTTGAACACGCTAATTTGACAATGTACTCTTTCCATAGTGAACTCGATGTATCGTATGGCTCTATTGGCGAAGGTCCTTACTTTTAGGTCTATGACCCTCCTTATCCCATCGTTTGAGAAGACAACCTGGGGTGCTTGGGTGGTCTGTCTAATAAACCTATGGTGTAGGAGGTCCATGGACTCAGGCGATAATATCGGAGAATTGATGGTCAAACTATCATCGCAGTCGTGATACATATATTGATGAATGTTTTCCATCATAATGGGTTCCCTGGGTGGCAACTCTGGACGTCTCCGCAGCGACTCCATGTTCTGAATAATCTCATCGACCAGGCTCTGTGGAGGTTACCTTGAGGAAGAGGGAATATCCGCTTGCACCACAGGTGGTTGGGTTGAGGGTTGTGTTTGGCTTGGTGAAGATATGTTTTCTCGTTGGGTTGATTCAACTTGGGTTGGTTCTGGTTTATTGGGTTTGGTTTGGGTGGTTTATGGTTCATGGGGTTCTGTTTGGGTTTGAGGTTGTTGGGGGTGATGAAGGTCGGCTTATTATTGGTTCTGGTTGTATGGATAAGGTGGTGAAGGGTTCTGTGGTGCGAGGAGTTGGTGAAGGAGTTAAGGGTAGGTTTGGTGTAGGTGATGGAGTAAAAGGTGGAGAGGTTGGGTTTTCATCGGTTAAGGAACTCAACACGATGGGTTCTGGGGTTGTAGTGAAGGGAACATGTACATTTTGTACATCTTCAGAGGGCAGAGCCTCTGGTTCCCTTGCTTGGGTTCCTCCGGTTGAGGGTGGTGGTTGTGTTTGTGTTGGTGATGGTGCAGCGGATTTCGTTTGTTGTGCAGCTGTGGCCTTTGTCTCCCCCTCATGAGGTCCAAGACCTTGATCATCGGGGTCTTGGTCTTCATGTCGTGGCCTCTTGTGTTGGTGGCTGCTGGAGCAAGAGGCTCTGCTCCTCTTCTTCTTTTTGTTCTTCCTGAAGGACGTAAGATACGCCTTCAGGGCTGCTTGTCTTTGGCTCTCCTCTATCGTTTGAAAGAGAGAAGTGGTGCGCCTTTGTTCATCGGCCAAGTTCTGGGAGAGAACCCTGTTCGGATGGATGGCGTGACAAACGAATTTGGCACTAATCTCATTGAAAGATGAGACGAGTGCCTTAGACAGAGCCTGCAGGTCGGCTCTAGTTGCGAATTATGTGGTTGATGAGGAGGCTTGTGGTGGCACGGAGGTGGTGGCGGATGTAGATGGAGGGATGGGAAGGTTGGTGATGAGATCTCTCACCTCTGCAATGAATGAGGAGAAGGCTTCATCAAAGGATGGGCCTGCAGAGGTAGGTTGGGGTTGAGTAGGTTGGGGGATTTGGGCTAATATTGTGGCGGGGAGTTGGGTGAGGGTGGTTTGGATGGTGGCCATTTGGTGGGTGAGGGTAGCAAGGGTTTCATCGATAGATGAAGTGAATGGGGGTGGGATTTGTTGAGGGATTTGGGAGATGATGGAGGTTGGTAGGGTGTTAAGGTTTTGGAGGATGGTATGTAGTTGGGTGATGATGTAGGTAAGGTTCTCATCGGCCTCAGTTGCCTGGGCCGTGAGGGTGACGATGGAGTGGATGAGTATTTGGTTTCTTTGGGTGGCAAGGGAGGATGCGGTGTTATGGTGTTGGGTGATGGTTTGTTGGAGCATTTGGAGACATGTGGTATTATCTCGGGTTTGGGTTTCAATTTAGGAGAGGTGGCGTTACAGGATTGCAAGGGATTATTGAAGGTCAGTGGTATCGGTTGAGGGTGGGTTGTCAACAATCCCTTGAATGATGAGTTTAAGGTCTTCCAAGGACCACATGACTGAATCGACAAAGGCTTGGAACTCGGCCTTTGTGACCAGGTCTGCAATTGCGGTAACCCCTACAGCAACGGATGCTGCAGGTTGGGCCTCTGCTCTGGAGGCGCCTTCTTGGCCTTGTGAGAATGTGGGCCTAGAAGGACTTCCATCATGTCTTTGATAGCCCTCAAGAGAGGAGCTATCTCGTGATGTTGCAACATCAGCTTCCTCTTCCTCGGCTTCAGAGGCCGGGTAAGTGAAGCGAATGTGTGTCCCCTTTGGTAGATCAAATATCGAAGGGGATGTGCATGAAAGGAAGATCACTCTGAACGATCTTGGGGTTGTTCAATCTCAGAAGCAACACATGCTTCTGTGTGTGTGATTGGTTGTGTCGAGCCCTAAGGCGAAGGGGCTCTTTTATCTTCATCACCTCTCTGTTGGGAGAGGGGTGATGGAAAATGGGGTTCCTCGGCTAATTCATCTCCAGAGGTCCGAAGAATGGCCTCTGGATGGCTGGCTGGGGTTGGGATTGGACTGGGTCGTCCTTGTTCAATACCCTTGTGGCTTTGATCGCCAGGGGTAGATGTTGTGGTTGCCCTTTGGGTAGTGGGTGGAGGAATTGTATGAGTAGGGCCGGGGGAGGCACGATGAGTAGCATCATCATCATCATCATCTTCATCATCCGATGAAGATGTCTCATGTACTCCCTCACTTGGTTCGGGGGACGGCTCTAATCGCTCTGGGGTAGCTKCCCTCRGTTCCTRGGACWRCATWGAGCGTTCATAGGTCTGGCGTATCTCAGATGTCGATGGAATGACATTGAGCATAGCCCTTGAGAGTGGGCGGTTGATGGTGTAACCCTCCTTCGAGAGGGTTGGTCGATGGCCATGCATCTTGTAAACTGGAGTGAAGGGCTCTTCAGCAGGTAGTCCATGCGTCCTCATTGCGTCCCCAATGGAGAGGGCGAGGAAACGAGGGAAGAGAACTGCAGATAAAGGCTTGCCAGTGGCTTGGAGTTTGCATTTCTTGACTACCGCCGAGTGAATCTCATTGTAGATGAGAAAGGCATGGTCAAGGTTGAGGTTGAAGAACAAACCATACATGATTGTCATGATGTTGATATTCCCTTGGTCCAATGACCCTAACTTGCATGTGAGGGCCCTGTTGAGGATGGAGAAAAACATGTTCCACATCGGCGGGAGGAATTGACGTTTGAAGTCTGAAACGTTGTGTAGGTCTCGATTGTAACCTAGCATTTTAACGAAGCGGAGGATGTCGTCGATGGTTTGTCATATTCTGTAATTCCAAGTTCCCGTCGAGTGGGAATGCACAGAATCCGAGAAACTTTTGCCCGCGATATTTTGAGCGAGCATATCATAACGTTAGGGGCATCCATGTCCCCCATGATTCCATGGCTGTCGGGGTGAAACTCACATGTTTGCCAGTATTGTTGTACGTACTTTAATGGTACGCCGGTGTCAGCAAGAGTTAGTGTGTGTCCCACTTTTAATGATCAATCTTCACAAAACCTTCATAACCATGGCAGATCTGGATAAATCTTCAAGAACATCATATAAGAGAGTTGAGAGAGAATGTCAAGATCTTCATAGCTTAGTCAACTCTCTATTACGTAATGTGATTTACAATAAAGCTCTCTCTACTTACAATTACAAAGACTTACCCTATTTATAGGGTCAAACCTCTAAACATAGTCAAAGTCAAACCTGCCTAAGAAAAGTCAAACACGATGACTTTTACAATTATAGACAATATTTAACTTTCAAGACAAATACAATTTAATACTGATTTTCAGTCCTAACATTCTCCCCCTTTGTATTCAGACTTGAAAGAAATTCTACGCTTTGAGTCTTGTTTGAACTTTGAAACATTAAGCACATTATGTCATCTTCAAAAGAATTCTTCAACTTGAATTCTTTAAGCAATCAACTGTTGAGATAGATCTTCTAGCATTCTCCCCCTCGAATGTAGAACCGCAGTGATCTTCTCTTTTGACAATGTAGAACAGTGATTGTCAGAAACAATGTACAAGATTTGATCTTCAAAGAATCTTCAGACATCAAATCTTCAGTAAACTGTTGGAAAGATGATTTTCACATTCAGCATCTCTCAGTCGTTGTAACACATGAATAATCTTTCTGTAATTATCTCCAGTCGCACTTCTTTTGAGTCTTATGCCAATTTCGAAGTTACTCCCCCTTGATCTTTGCATCAAATTCCCTTTAAAAAGTTCAGAAATGAATATTTCATTCATTATTACATACTCCCCCTTATGATGAAATGAGAATCATTCCATCACACATAAGATGAATGAAATCTTCCGTGTAAACCGTCAATTCAAGAAACTTTAAGTAGATCTTTGCAAATCCACTTGTTTAATCTTTTCAGATTAAGRGAATGGGAAGGTAACATCCAATTTCAACGAATGAAATTGTTTTCAATCTTATAAAAAGATTGGCCTGTGAGTATAACAGATATACTCAGTACAACAGATGTACTGTATGTATGAGACTTTTTGATGCTCATCTCACCAGGTCTTCCATTCAATCAT
>NC_037528.1:41509960-41525004 GCF_001531365.2 Cynara cardunculus var. scolymus | reverse complement strand
TTATGATTGAACTTGAGATAATTTGATTTATGCTTGAAGGCTCTTTGACAAAACTCTTTTTAAAAAGAGACTCATTTTCAGAAAGCTCTGGGAGATTAGAGTTAACATTTGTAGCTTCTGTGATGTGTTTTGGAAAAAATTCACAAGCCTCTGAGGATAACTTTCTTTCAAGAGGACGAATTGTACACATAAAAGAACAATCTTTTTGGGTCTCTGGTTGTCCAAACTTGAAAATTCCTATCTGACTTTGTCTCATAAATTTCCTAGGAATGGAATCCTTCCTTTCAGAAGGTGAGAAAGAGTCAATATAGTCTTCAAAAGTAACATATTCCATTATTAAAGAAGTTCTTGAGTCTGGAGCAACCAAAAGCCTTCGTCTTTTAAAAATGGACTCAGTATTTGGAATGTTACTTTTAAGATTTTTTGAAGATCTGAAGGTATTCTCAAGAGTTTTGTTAGATTTAAAATCTGGTTTGTTGTCAAATTCTGAGAAACCCAGACCTCTTCTCCCCATATTAACTTTGATCTTTTTATAAACATTTTGAGCATCTTTAAACTTTTTAATCTTGAGTTCTCTGTCAAGAATATCTTGATGCAAAAACTCTCTTTCTTTTTGGAAGTAATCTTTGACAGAAGCAACATTGCATTTCTCATGTTCTACTATCCTTAACTCATCAACCTTGTTCTTTAACTCTTTTTCAATTTTGGCAAATTTTTCTTTTGAGGACTTTTCCAAATTCACAAAGTTTGTTTGTGCCTCTTCGAACATTTTAAAAAATCTATTTCTTTCCTCTGTAAGAAGAGTGACTTCTTTCTCACAAAAGGAAAGTTTTTCTTTAAGCTTGTAATGTTCCAAATGGCATGAATCAAGATTATCAATGATCTCTTTGTATAGATCAATTGATTCAGAAGAGTGAGAAGTTGAAACCTCTTGGTCATTTGAGTCAGAAGAATCGGAGTCAATTTTTTCCATATTACAGAAGATCTCATCATCTGTGTCTGAGTCTTCCCATGCAAGAAGTCCCTTCTGATCATCTTCGTCTGAGGATTCATCAGTGACTAACTCACTAGTTTGAGCTAGCAGAGACTTCTATTGATAGTACTCAGCGTTCTTTTTGTAGAAGGCTGCATCTCTTAGACCCTTTTGTGGAGCCTTAGGCCCTTTTGACCAACATTCAGCAGCAAAGTGGCCTGGCTTACCGCATCTGAAACATCCTTCTTTTGTCTCTTCCTTCTTCTGCTCAACTATCTTCAGTGGAGGCTTCTGTTCCTCCTTTTCACTTCCATCAGATCTTCCACCTTCTGTGTAGTTTCTTCTGTTGAAACTTCTATACTCTTTCTTTTCACCATCCTTCCTATACTCTCTGGTGATCAATGCCAGAGTCTTCATCATTTCTTTCATTGTTACTTCTTCTTCAGAGCTCTCCTCACTTTCTGCGATCAGAATCTTCTTTTTCTTCTTCTTCTCTTTTTCTTCCTTCTTTGATTCTCTCCCCTTACCAGAGCCACCATCTTCTGCAACTAGAGCAAGAGGACCACCATAATTCTTCTTCATTTGAAGCACTTGAGACTCTTGACTTTTGAGTGAACCAAACAAGTCAGCCAAGGTCCATGCTTCTAAAGCCAAGGTGGCCTTCATTGACATGGTCAAATGCATCCATTCATTTCCAAGACTTTACAAGAACATAGAGTTGTTATCCTCTGTAGTTCTCACCACTCCATATCTCTTGCAATTGCTGATTAAGGTATTGAACCTGGAGTATGTGTCTGATAGGAATTCACCCTTCTTAGCCTTGAAGCTATGATATTCATCAATACAAATGGCTCGGTTGTTCTTGAGAGTCTTTTTCCCTCCTTCGATCTGTTTCTCCAATTCTGCCCAAATGTCCATAGACAGGTATAGCCATCATTAACAGCCTTTTACACTTGCTTCCCAATTCAACCAATACCTTTTCTTCATCGCTCCAGTTAGCAGTTGGTTTTGGCTCATAGTGCTCAGGAACTTCGGGGGTTGTACCAGTTGCTGGAACTCGTGGAATCAAATTCATTGGCACGTAAGGTGGATTGTAGAGAAATTCACAAATTCTGGGGTGAATTCCCTCTAGGAAGTTGATCATGCGCACTTTCAATTGAGGGTATTCCTCTCGGATAAGTGTGGAGGTTTGGATTGAGATCCAGTACTCATGAACGAGGTATTACCCATGTTCGCCATTGAAATTTGAAGAAAAAATAAGAACAAGATGAAACTGATTCAATAGTGAGTGAAACAGGGTAAACTGAAGAAAATGGTGTTCAAGGAATCACAGATTAATACCAAAAGCAGAATTAATTGAATTAGAATTCAAAACCTGCTCTGATACCAATTGTTGGATCTGAATTCGACTTTGGTAATTGATCTAATACTCTAAATAAGCTCTAAAACAATTGAAGTGCAGCGGAAACATTAATAAGAGCAAAACAGAGTAAATGATTAGAAATTCTAAACACATCAAGAACACACAGTTTCAACGAAGAAGATGAATGCAGGAAGATTACTCCAAAGGTTTTTCAATTGATTCAATTGAAAATTTTAACGATTACAATACTGGAAGCACCACCGGTTACAAAGGTCCTATCCGCTATTTATACTAGTTCCTAACGATCTTAGAGACCAGATCTTGACGCGTGTCTTCATCTGGCTCGTCCAAATAAAGTCGATTATTCCCTAGTCATGTGAGAAGCACATGCGGCTAACACCCTTTGAAAACTGATAGAACAGAAACTTCACAGAAGACCAAATCCGCAGACCCTTTGTGAGCCATCTCAGAGGCTTTGCTGTAAATGACTTGCGTGTCCTTTTTGACAGAGGACCATTTTCCAGAACCTCTGTGAGACACATCAGACGTTCTGCCACTTTTCACTTGTTCGATCAAACGGCTTCTGTTGCTAGTCCTCTGTTGTCTTCTGTGGAGATAACCTTCTGTCAAGACTTACAGTATACTTTTTATATACGTTTACAAGATAGGAATAATGGAGCTAACACTACTCAAAAATGTCTGCTGCATACATAGTCTACAATAAAAGGACGAAAATTAATGAGAGCGTCAACGTTTCTTTTGATGAAGTGATTGATCTGGCTTCTGAACAAAACAGTTCAGGACCCGAGCTGACAATTAACACGTCGCGGAATGCAGATAAAATTGAATCATCGAATTCTAATCTTTCTAATTTAGATTCTTTGCTTGAGAATTTTTACGATGAATATTTTGATAATAAATCTAATAGGTCCAATGATCTGTCCAGGAATGTTCAAACCGAACAATAGTTATCTGGTCCATCTGCTGATGTTCCAGTGACTGAAACTGAAGAAGAATCAGAGGAGGTTGATGAAGAAATACAGATGGAAACTCCTGACTTTCTAGTTCAGTGTGAAGAGGGCTTAAATATTGATTTGCCAGAGGTGTCAGTCGTTCAAGATGAAAATACCTTACCTCAGTCAGATATTCAGCCTACTTTAGTTCCAAACATTGAACCTGCACCTGAACCTGTTACAAATAATTCCCCCAATGCTTATACTGATCAAAATTCAGATCAAAGTTCTTATATTCCCCTACCTCATAGCAAAAAGTGGACCAGAGATCATCCAATACATCAAATTATTGGTGATCCATCTGCATCTATGTTAGACCCCAGAATTCTTATGTGTAAAAGTAATGAAGAAAAACAAGTGATGAAGAACCAGAAGGCCGATGGAAGACTTCAAGGCAAAATGGCTAAGTSYWCAATACAACCAAAGGGTCGATGAATCGACCAAAGATGCGATGGAAAGAGCATCTTCATAGCCCTCCTGGTAATCAACACTTGGAGTTTTTTACACTAGTTCAACCAGAGGCATGCGATAAAGATATTAAGATAAGGTTGAATAACACCCCATGGAAGACAGCTGGAGATGACCAATCGACAGTTGGATTCTACAAAGTTTATCTTGTTTTGTTGATTATCCATGTTTACATAAGCTTTATCTTTCCCTAGAAGATTTGCTAGATAGCCTCACTAGATAGTTATCTTCTTGTTTAGCCTACTAGTATAAATAGGTGATTAGGTCTATTGTAATCTTTGACGTTTTTTACAATCATTGAAATAAAAGTGAATCCTTTGACACTCAAGTATATTCTTTGAATGTCATCTTTTGTTCTTGAGTGTTCATCATTTTATTCATCCAAACTATATAATTATATTATTCTTAACTTAATTATTAGTGTTATTGAGAAAGTGGCCTGCCTCTGAAAATTCTAACCACCACTTTTCCTCTTATTCAGCTGAAGAAAATCAGTCCTTCCTCGGAAAAGATGTAAAGACCAAGCCTTCTACAAATAAAAAATCTGAACTAGATAGGAAGTTTGTAAAAACAACCGATGCTAGGACAGGATTTTCATCCCCTGCAAAGAAAGTTAGACATTCATGTCCTAAATGTCTTAATTGCCAATGTTTAGTTCTTTTACAAAACCTAAAGAACCACATGTTAACACATCACTGCATATTTTCCAAACACGTCTATCGCTATAATGTTAAAACCAATGAAAAAGTGAATAAGCCCAAGTCTAAGGGCAAGGGAAATGCGAACAAACCCAAGCCTGCAAAGGCTAAGGGTAATAGAAATCAGCCCACTCCTAAGAGGGCTGATGAAAAGAGAGAGGTCGTATCTCCCACTAACCAACGTGGACCCATTATGAAATGGGTACCTAAACCCCATTAATTTGTCTTGTAGGACCAGCATGTGCAACCATGGTATATGAATTCAGGTTTCTCCAGGCACATGACTGGTGACAAAAGTCAGTTGTCCTCCTTCATCGAGAAATCTGGAGGCTCCGTTACTTTTGGAGACAACAGTAAGGGTACCATCAAGGGATACGACACTCTCATAAAAGGAAACATCTCCATCAGCAAAGTGGCTTATGTTGAAGGTCTGAAGTATAACTTACTAAGCATAAGCCAATTCTGGGACAAGGGTCTTCAAGTCCGATTTCACAAGGGTTTCTGCATCATCAAAACACAGCCCGGCCAAACCATCATCAAGGCAAAGAAAGAAGGGAACCTCTATCTTCTGGATTTTCAATTCTTTGTAGGACAAGACACCCTCTGCCTTGTATCCCATAAGAGCGATGAAAATTGGCTATGACATCAAAAGTTCTCACATCTGAACTTTGATGTTTTAAGGAAGCTAGCCAAACAGAAGCTGGTCAAGGGGATTCCGGATCTTAATTTCAAAAAAGACCATCTATGCTCAGCCTGTGAGATGGGAAAGCTGAAACGGGCCTCTCATAAAACTAAGTCAGAAACCTCCTGCACCAAGCCCTTGGACATGACCCACAGAGACCTCTATGGGCCCATATCTACACAAAGCCTCTCCGGAAAGAAGTATATCTTAGTACTAGTTGATAAATACTTCAGATACACCTGGGTTGAGTTTGTAAAGAACAAATCAGATGTTCTTGAACTCCTCATAGGAGTGATGAAAAGGCTCCAAGTCCTTCTACAACGCAAACTTATTAAAGTTAGAAGCGACAATGGGACTGAATTCAGAAATGCCAGAATCGATGAATACCTCATCTGTGACGATATTTCCCAAAACTTTTCAGCAGCCAGAACTCCACAACAGACTGGAGTAGTGGAGCGAAGGAACAGAACCCTCGTGAAAGCAGCAAGGACCATGCTTGCTTTCTCAGAGTTACCCATCACTTTCTAGGCTGAAGCTATCTCCACCGCATGCTTCACCCAGGACCGATCAATCATCAACAAGAGGCACCAGAAGACACCCTATGAACTCATCAATCAAAGAAGACCAAATGTCAAATATTTCCATGTCTTCGGGTGCAAATGCTTTATACTCAATGATAGGGAATATCTTGGCAAATTCAACAAGAAAGCTGATGAAGGGTGTTAAACCCAGATCTGACAGTAGAGTAATGTATAGGAATATAAAAGGAGAATTGTAGAAGAAGATGAATAGAAATCGGCCGCTGCTTTCTTTATTGAATGGAAAATACGATCTCTCAAAAACCCTAATCGACTCTCATGTGATGTGTTTGAATCTGTGTGTTACAAAGTGTTGATAATTCATCTCTCTTCTATTGTATGCTTGTATCACTTCTTATATAGGCGATATTTACATGATAATTGAATCCTATAAATAAGGTAACTAAATCCTATAAACAAAGAAATAATCATTATCGAAAATGGGATCAGCATCTTCCTTCAAGATTCTGAAGATAGTCGTCCAGAGCATAGCACAACCAGAGGATAGACCAACCAGAGGATAGACGTTTTAAGCTCAGCAGCATCTTCAGGTCTTTCATCCTTAGCCCCGATTGCGTAATAAAACTTTTTAGAATAATTAAGATCAATTTGATCCTAACAAAGGGATCTTTCTAGGATATTCTCAAACCGCAAAGGCCTATAGAGTCTACATCAAAAGGACAAAGATCGTTATTGAAAGCATCAATGTCTCCTTTGATGATTCCACACCAATGACTTCTGGAAAAAACAGTTCAGGACTCGGACTTCAACAGAGAGCCTCTAATTCATCACTTGGCAAACCCAATGAATCAGAGTTAGGTCATTTATTTGAAGACATCTTCGAAGAAGAAGTAGTCTCGGGACATGCACCCTCTGCTAAACCCACCTCTAGAGCCGATGAAGAACACGAAGTCTCCAATGCTAAAGGTACAACTCTTACTGAAACTCATGTTACTTCACCTTCTACTTCTTCTGTGTCTTCAAATCAAGAACCAGATCCAGAGCATCACTCTGGCGATGATCTCTTCGAGGGGGAGCAAGCACTTCCATCGGCTGACGAAGAACTGTATCCTGTTGCTCCAGAACTCCAATCTTGCACCAAGTGGACAAAAGACCATCCATATCATCAAATCATTGGTGATCCAACATATGGTGTCAAGACGAGATCCGCAACAGCTAATGAATGCCTCTTCGCCAACTTCCTGAGCATGATCAAACCGAAGAAGATTTCTAAAGCTCTACAAGACCCAAACTGGATAGACGCAATGCAAGAACTACTCCAGTTTGAGAGAAACAAAGTGTGGTCCCTCATGCCTCTACCCAAAGGGAAGACGGCCATAGGAACCAAATGGGTCTTCAAAAACAAGAAGGACGAAGATGGCATAGTCATAAGGAACAAGGCCAGGCTTGTTGCCAAAGGCTACTGCCAGAAAGAAGGGATTGACTACGATGAGACATTTGCTCCCGTCGCAAGACTTGAAGCCATCAAGATATTCCTAGCCTATGCAGCACACAAAGCCTTCAAGGTTTATCAGATGGATGTCAAGTCTGTCTTCCTCAACGGTAAGCTTCAAGAAGAAGTATACGTGTAGCAGCCCCCTGGGTTTGAAGATCCAAAACATCCAGAGTACGTCTACTTTCTGGACAAAGCCTACTATGGGCTGAAACAATCACCCAGGGCCTGGTATAAAACTGTCTCCACCTTTCTCATCGACAATGGATTCGAAAAAAGGTACAATCGATACAACCCTCTTTCTCAAGAAGCATAAAGGTAACATTCTACTTGTGCAAATATATGTGGATGATATCATATTTGGTTCTACCAATGCAAAATTTTGTGAAAAATTCTTAGAGCTGATGAAAAGCAAATTTGAGATGAGTATGATGGGAGAACTTAGTTTCTTCCTTGGTCTTCAAATAACAAACTCCATAATGGACTTTCATCAATCAGTCCAAATATGTGACTAACCTTCTGAAGAAATACTCTCTCTGAAATTCATCATCGATGAAAACTCCAATGGCTACAGGAGCAAAGTTGTTTGCTGATACATCAGGTAAATTTGTGGATGTAACAATCTACAGAGGCATGATAGGATCACTCATGTATCTAACTGCTAGTAGGCTAGATATTATGTTTGCTACATGTCTTTGTGCAAGGTATGAAGCTAATCCTAAGGAATCTCATCTTTTTTCTGTCAAGAGGATCTTTAGATACCTCAAGGGAACCCCTTCATTGGGTCTCTGGTATCCAAAGAACTCTGGCTTTGATCTAATAGCCTTCACAGATGCCGATCATGCAGGTTGCAAGCTTGATAAAAAGAGCACGTCTGGAAGCTGTCAACTCTTGGGGGACAAGCTGGTAAGTTGGACATCCAGAAAACAAAATTGTGTTTCAACTTCTACAGCAGAAGCAGAATATGTTGTTGCTGCTAGTTGTTGTTCACAAGTCCTATGGATGAAGACTCATCTTAAGGATTATGAGTTTGAATATGAAAAGATTCCAATCCTCTGTGACTCCAAGAGTGCCATAGCCATCTTTGCAAATCCTTTGCAGCATTCCAACACCAAACACACCGATTTAAGGTACCACTTTCTGAAAGATAATGTCAAAAAAGGTACAATAGAGATGTACTTTGTTCCTACAGAGATTCAACTTGCTGACATTTTCACAAAAGCTCTTGATGAGAAAATATTTTTATTCTTTGTCAGCAAGATGGGTATGTTGAATCTCACCACTTAGAGGCAATCCTTAGTTTGAAAGCAGAGATCCTCAATATCTCATGGTTATGCCTGCAAGTGATATAACTATGGCCATAAACACCAAGTACTCTAAACCAGAGCCTCTGGCCAAATTAGAAATACTTGTCTAAATTTTGGCCAACTATTTTCAACGCCTTTGGAACCAGTGCACCTCTGGTCCAAAGCAAATACTTTGTGATTTTTTCACTAAGTACCCCCCTTTACAACCAGAGCCTCTAGTTATATAGACCAAAGCCTCTGGTTTCCAATCCTTTGAGACCAGAGCCTTTTTAGTCTCAAAATTGGTCTCTCTCATTCATTCATACATATTACCTTAGTCATATTACATTATTTATGAAACCAGAGCCTCTGGTTCCAAAGACCAGAGCTGGTTTCCAAGTTCTTTGCGACCAGAGCCCTCTGGTCCAATTTGGACTTCACATACATCATCATATTTTGCATTGCCTTCTCAACCAGAGCCTCTGGTTCTAAAGACCAGAGCCTCTGGATTCAAAGTCTTTAGAACCAAAGCCCTCTGGTCCCAAAGGCCCATCCTATTCATATCCATTCACATGAACTTAACCACAATCCATATATGTTTTCATCATCATTCACAACTAGAGCCTCTGGTCATCAAATTCTACCTCCTTATTGATTCTAGGGGGAGTTTTTAAACTCAATACACATCCCCATGCATCATTAGAGGGGGAGTTTGGCATCCATCATAAAACATTTCCATTGCACAAACTCATGCATTTTCCAACCCAAAGCCTCTGGTTCCACTATCCAGAGCCTCTAGATACCAAAAATGCTAAATTATGGATTGAACATTCCTTTCATTCAACCAGAGCTCCTCTGATCCTACGTTAAGGGCATGTTTTCAAATCCAAGGGTTTTCCATGCTAAACCAGAGCCTCTGGTTTGTGTATCCAAGGCCCTTATTCATAAAACCCAAAATTACATCGATGAACAAGTTCATCACCCACAACCAGAGACCTCTGGTTCCCCATCCAAAAAGTCATGACCAACCAGAGCGCCTCTGGTTCCATGACAAAATTACTTTTACTCAAAAACCCATCTTTAATTGAAAATATTTTCAAGATTATACAAAATTGCAGCTTTTGTGACTAAAAACTATACAACATGGGTTTTTAGAAGACCAAAACTTCGTAATTAGTATTTATCTTACAATTAGATGGAATTTTAAATAATAAATAATTTTTTTGGGATTATACTTCAAGAGATATTATTTGGGATAATTATTTTATTCTAATTATCCCAAACGTCATCATACAGGCGTTTGACACCTTCAATAGCCTGTTCCCCATACACCCTTTCATACTACCCTTCCACCCACCCCATTTAAGACACGTGTGCTCTTGCATTAATGGCACTGTGCAGATAATACGGCCCACGATCACCCTAACAATCACCTTTTTGCCAAACATCCCTTTCCATAATCATTACCTTTTAAATATTATTTCTTTAAACCCAAAACCGTTCCCCTATCCCACTTATAAATACTGATCTTCTCCACTCCTTACCTCTTTACGCTCTCAAAACCTCTCAAGAATACAGACGACCTGTAATCACAAACTTGCAACTACTCCAACAATGGCATCCTCAGTCTCTCATGAATCACACAACAACGACAGCCACGTGCAATCAGCCGGCGTAGACAGCCGTACACTGGTTTTTCTACCTATCAAGCGCAACAATCACGCGATTGACCTACGCACAAACTTGTTTGAAGACAGGTTCACAATCATGATAGAGTTCTTTCAAAACTGCATCCTCCAACCTTCTCTTACACTATCTGACAATGGCGTACCTTTAAAGTACGTCCAATAATATTGGCAGACATGTGAGTTCTACCCCGAGAACCGTGGCATCATGGGGGACATTGATGTCCCAAATGACATGGTTTGCTCGGTAAAAATTTCCCACGTAAAGGTCTCCAAGGTACTGTGTATCCCAACCCTCCAAGAACTCAACATCGAACACTACACCGAGCCACCCACCAGTTCCGACATTATTCGATTCATCAAGATGCTAGGTTACAACCGTGACCTACGCAATGCATCTGACTTCAAGAGGAAATTTTTGCCTCCCATGTGGAACATGTTCTTCTTGATCCTACATCGAGCCCTTACCTGCAAGCTCGGGAGCATGGATAAAGGGAACATCAACATTATGACAATAATGTATGGACTCTTCATTAACCTACCATTGGACTACGCCCTTCTTATCTACAATGAGATCCACGCAGCAGTGATATAGAAGTGCAAGCTCATGGCCACGGGAAAGCCATTGTTCTCTGTCCTCTTCCTGCGTTTCCTTGCCCTCTTCATAAGGGACGCGATGAGGAGACACAGCCTACCGGCAAAGAACCATTCACTCCATAATTCTTCAAAGAATGGCTACACTACAGAGGGGACCATTTCGAGAGCCATGCTCAGCGTCATACTAGAGACGTTTGAGATTACAAGGAAGTATGAACGCTCTCTACTGTCCCAACAACTGTGGGCAGCTACCCTAGAGCAGATAGAGTCATCCCCCGATACAAATGAGGAAGCGCAGAAGTCGTCTTCATCGGATGATGAAGATGATGATGATGACACTCCTCACACATCCCCAAGCCCTACAAACACAACTCCCATACCCACCTCCCAAAAGGCAACCACATCCACTACCCCTGGCGATCAAGGCCAAAGGGATATTGAACAAGGACGGCCCAGTCTAATCCTCACCCAAGCCAGCCATCTAGAGGCCACTCTTCAGGCCTCTGGAGATGAATTTGTAGAGGAACCACACCATCTGTCGCCTCTCTCCCAACAGGAAGGCGATGAAGACATAAGAGCCACATCTCCTCATGGCTCGCCACAACCCTCCACACACCCAGAGGCATGTGTTTCTTCTGACATTGACATTCCCCAAGATCATTCAGAGCGATCTCCCATTCATGCACAAGCCCTTCGATACTTGATCTAGCGAAGGGGACAAAAACTTACTTATCTTACTCGGCCTCTGAAGCCGAAGAAAAAAAAGAAGATGTAGCACCATCAGGAGATAGCTCCTCATTAGAGGGCTATCGAGGAGTCGATAGAATTCCTTCAATGCCTACATTTTCACAAGGCATCAAGGGTGCCTCTGGAGCTGAGGCACAACCTGCAGCATCTGTTGCTGCAGGGGTTACCTCTGTGGCTGATCTAGTCACAAAGGCTGAGTTCCAAGCCTTTGTCGACTCGACTCAGCGGTCCTTGGAAGACCTTAAACTCATCTTACAAAGGATTGTCGACACCCCCCCATCCATCAATATAACCCTAATTCGACAATCTGTTGCCACACTTGAATCCTAAGCTAAAGATAAAACCACCCGCCTTCAAATGCTTCAACAAACCGTCCAACAACAAGACCACGCCGCTTCCACCATATCCACCCTTCGCCACCAAACCATCATGAACACCCTTGTCACCCTCACGGCCCTGGCAACTATGACTGATGAGGCCATTGCTTCCATCACCACCCATCTAACCACCATCACCAAAACCCTTACTACACTCCCAGCCACCATCCTCTCCCAAATCCCTTAACCAACCCCACCCCAACCACATCTATCGATGAAACGTTAGCCTCCCTCTCCATCCAAATAGCCACCATGCAAACTACCCTTACCTCACTCCTAGCCACCATATTAGCCCAAATACTCCAACCACCCCCTCTACAGTTCCATCATTTGATAAAGCCCTCTCCTCCTTCGCTGCAGAGCTGAAGGATATAATAGCCTCCCTTCCCATCCCACCACCCGCATCCACCTCCTCCTCCATACCTCCTCCCGCATCGTCATCCACCTCCACCACATAGTTTGCCACCAGAGCCGACCTAAAGGCTCTATCAAAGGCCCTTATCTCATCCTTGAATGAGATAAATACAAAGTTCGTCCATCGAGCCATACAATCAGCCAAGGCTCTCTCCCAGAGCCTTGCAGAACAACAGGCTCGCACCAACTCTCTCCTTCACTCGATGGAGGAGAGTCGAAGACAGAAAGCCCTAAGGGTGTACCTTGCGTCCTTCATGGAAGGAAAGAAGAAGAAGAGGAACAGAGCATCTTGCTCATAAAGCCGCCCGCAGAAGAGGCCAAGGCTTGAGGATCCAGACCAAGATGATCATGGTCTTGGTCCTCATGAGGGGGAGAACCTAGCTGCTGTTGTTCAACCAATGGAGTCTGTTGCACCACCACCACCACCATCACAAAACCAACCATCACCCACTACCCAAGGAACCCAAGCTAGGGAACCAAAGGCTCAGCCCTCTAAAGATGTACACAATATACATGTTCCCTTAGCCACCACCCAAGAACCCATAGAGCTGTGTTCTTCATCAGATGAAGACTCATCTACCCCACAAACAGAAACCAACCTACCTTTCATTCAATCACCAATTCCCAACCTACCCTTAACTCCATCACCAACCCCTCGCACCACAGAACCTTCCACCACCTTACCCATACAACAAGAACCTATAATCTCCCAACCTTCCTCACCCCAATAACCTCAAACCCAAACAGAACCCCATGAACCAGAAACCACCCATCCAGAGCCCAATGAACCAGAACTACCACAAATTGAGCCAACCCAACAAGAAACCATTCCATCCCCAACCCAAACACAACCTTTAGCCTAAACACAACCCACAACCCAACCACCGTAGGTGCAAGCGGATGTTCCCTCCTCATCGAGACACCCTCCTCAGGGCGTGGTCGATGAAATTATTCCAAACATGGAGTCACTAAGGAGGCGTCCAGAGATGCCACCAAGGGAGCTAGTGATGATGGAAAATATCCATCAATACTTGTACCACGATCGCGATGAAGGTTTAGCTCTCAATCCTCCAATGCTATCACCAGAATCGATGAACCTCCTACACCACAGGTTTGTAAGACAGACGACCCAACCACCACAGGTTGTCTTCTCAAACAAAGGAATAAGGACGGTCATGGATATCAAAATGAGGGTCTTCATGAACAAAGCCATCAAATACATCGAGTACACTGCGGAGCGATCCCATGGTCATGTCAGCATCTTCAATGACAATGACTTGGTCAATCTCAGTTCATATGACTTGATTGACCTTTATGCGCATACAGCTCAGTGACAGGATCAAGGAATAAGATTTGGGATGGCAAACAGAGCAATCGTTCAAGCTATAGAAACCTTGGTGAAGCATAGAGCTAAGAGTGTGTATGTCCCACTTCAATGATCAATCTTCATTAAGCTCCATAACAATGGCAGATCTGGATATTTCTTTAAGAACATTCATATGAGATTTGAGAGAGAAAGTCAACACTATAAAAGTGGTCAAACTTCACTTTACGTAATGTGTATATTACAATAAGCTCTCTTACAAGATTACAAAAGACATCAACCTATTTATAGGGTCAAACTTCTAAACATAGTCAAAGTCAAACCTGTCTAAGAAAAGTCAAACACAATGACTTTTACAATTATAGACAATATTTAACTTTCAAGACGAATACAATTTAATACTAATTTTCGGTCCTAACATTCTCCCCCTTTGTATTCAGAATTGAAATAAATTCTGTACTTTGAGTCCTGTTTGAACTTTGAAACTTTAAGCACATTATGTCATCTTCAAAAGAAATCTTCAATCAATCAACAGTTGAGAAATATCTTCTAGCATTCTCCCCCTCGAATGTAGAACCGCGATGATCTTCTCTTTTGGCAATGTAGAACAGTAATCATCAGAAACAATGTACACAATGTGATCTTCAAATAATCTTCAGAATTAATCTTCAGTAAACTGTTGTAAAGATGATCTTCACATTCAACATCTCTCAGTCGTTGTAGCACATGAATAATCTTTCTGTAATCATCACCAGTCGCACTTCTTTTGAGTCTTTTGCCAAACTTGAAGTTACTCCCCTTGATCTTTGCATTAGATTCCCTTTAAAAAAAATTCGGAAATAAATATTTCATTCATTATTACATACTCCCCCTTATAATGAAATGAGAATCATTCCATCATACATAAGATAAATGAAATTTTCCGCGTAAGCCGTCAATTCAAGAAACTGTAAATAGATCTTTTCAAATCCACTTGTTTAATCTTTTCAGATTAAGGGAATGGGAAGGTAACATCCAATTTCAACATATGAAATTGTTTTCAATCTTATAAAAAATTTGGCCTGTGAGTATAACAGATATACTCAGTACAACGGATGTACTGTATATATGAGACTTTTTKATRYTCATCTCACCAGGTCTTCCATTCAATCATTGATAGCTAAAAAATAGCATATCTATGAATGTTTTGGCATATAAAATGCTAAATATGTGTAGTGTAGAAGAATGAAGCAACGTATGCTTCAGTTTAGGCTCAAAAAGACAAATCGTGTGGACTACACAAATTTATCAGACTCAATATGTGATCAAAAAGACTTGAAGGGGGAACATATATCCTTTTGATTTCAATATCAATTTTCTTCGAATGAGAAATTGATAGATGATGAG
>NC_037528.1:41508392-41509695 GCF_001531365.2 Cynara cardunculus var. scolymus | reverse complement strand
GTCCCTCCTAAAATTTAGCATTATGCACATTTGATCACAAAGGTTGATCAAAATATTATTTCTTTAAAGCACAATGATCAGATAAAAAATTGATCAAAAAATTTGGCTTTAAGCACAATTAATGAAAGAATAATACGACAACGATTCGATTATTCAGTATATACGAGAGAAATGAATGAAGATCTGTAAGAACAAATTTACAGATTCTGATATTCAAAAAATGAATATATATGTGTAAAAAAATATCAGAAAACAAAATTGAATGCAAACGAGTGTATTATCACCGAAAAAGATTTTCATATAAGAGACGTGATAATAACAGTTTGAAGAATAGCTGAAACAGGTATTGGAGGTATGTACGACGAGAAATTACGCAAGTAAAATCTCAAGAAATATAAGTTCAGAAAATGTACTCGTTAAAAAAAATTCAAAAACATTTATTGAACTTTCTAGAGACTCCCCCTAGAAAGTAGATTATAAAAATGATTCAGTTAAGCTCAAAAAAATTATAAAATTTGAAGAAAACATTTTAAGTACGGGTTCTAAACTGAATGTTTAGAAACCACACTCGGTAAAGCACAGGTCCTGAACTGAAATGTTCAGAAGCCTCGTTTGGAATAAATTACAACTCCCCCTGCATTGGTGTATCACTTAAATGATATTATGATCAGCACAAAATGGACACACCTGCAAAACCAGATTAAGTAGATTTTGGTACCCAAATGAATTTGGGTCCTATTATGTTAGTATCGGGTTGAGGTATGTTGTAATTTCCAAACCATTTATTTCTATAAGATATTTTCTTTTCAGCACTATGAACAGGATGATCAGGAATAAAATATGAACCGTACCAGAAATTTTGATCATACATGTTCTTACCTATCCAGTTGTTCTAATAGCTGTTATCTCCATGCCACCTGTTGAACCTTTTGTTATTGACAAAATTATTGGTTCTGCATGTTGAGCACATAATCCTTCTCTTGCTAAGATTGATCAGATCATTAGTGGATTTCACAABRCAADRAAGATTRTTAGTAACAACAGGTGTATGAGATAAAACAAATTCAGACTTATTGACCCAAATGCTTTTAATCTTCGAAGAATAATTGGGTGATCCAATGACATACCCTTGATAATACTGATTAGAACGAGAATAGTTCTTAGAAATAGTAGATTTAGGACTACTTGAATAATTGTTCGAATTGGAACAATCATAAAAGTTAGTTTTACACTGTGATTGAGAACCAGGTGGACATTTAGCACACGAAAAGTCTTTGACTTTTTGTAAAAGCTGGTCTCTTTC
>NC_037528.1:41495090-41508322 GCF_001531365.2 Cynara cardunculus var. scolymus | reverse complement strand
TTTTCAGTTCAGTTCTCATGTTCAATTCAGTTTCAAGGTCTGTCTTTAGATCAGACAATTTCTTTACAGTATCCAAAAACTTACCTTCTAAGTCCTTCTTTGATTTTTAAAAAAATAACCGTTCTTTCTCAAATTCCTTTCTCTCTTCGTCTGAACTTCCCTTCTCATTTTCTGAAGCAATGTCAAGCCATTTCTTTTTCTCAGTAAGCTCTTTGGCAATTGCAGCATTTTTGTTGACAGTGTTTTTCTTTTCAAGAACAAACACTCTCTTCTCTTCATCTAATTCTTTCYTTTTCTGAACAATGTTGTCCGACAATTCCAAATTCTTTCTTTGACATKCTTCTTCATACTCTTTCTTCTCTTTATCAAACTTGGATCGTTCCAAGATGATAACTTGTTCAAAATCTGATATTTGTTTTGCAAGCAAAGTGACATTAAGCTCTAATGTTTTTATCTTGCTTTCAAACAATTTCCTTTCAACATCAAATCTCTTTTTAGTTTCTAAAACCTTTTCTTTCTTGAAATCCCGTAACTTCCTTACATCAAACAATTCACTTTCAGATCTATGCATTATAGTTGTTAAGTCCTCAATCTGTTTGTTTAACCTAACTGTCTCTTCTGGATTAGCACAAGTTTTCATCAGATCACTCAGCTTTTCTTGCAAAACTCTCTTTTCTTCTTTCTCTCTCTCAAGATAGCCAGTCAGAAGAGTTGTCCACGATATATTCTTATTAAGCGTAGAATATAGTTTATTGTACTTCTCTGTAAGCTCTCTGTAATCTCTCTCGTACTGAGCTGCCATTTAAAAAAATTGATTGATCAGATATAGGATCTATGCAGTGAAATTAGTAAAAATAATCAGAAACAGTTAAGCTCAAAAAAAATCAACAGAAAACACAAAAACTAATGAGAATTCAGAAAATCAACAAAAAACTGTCAAAAATCAGTCAAAACTGTTGAAAACAGGTAAAAACTGTTAAAAAACAGTCAAAGACAGTTTAAACTGATGAAAAACAGTTTACGCGATAGAAAACAGTTCAAAGATTCTCAACCAGTTTAGAAACACAAACAGAAACAAATAAACRAAATGATCCAAAAATAAAATCTAAAAAAAACTAAATTAAAACAAGCCCAATAAAACTGTTCAAAAACCAAAACAAAAACAGTTACAAAGATATARCTAAAAGATAGTCCGAGAACACAGTTCGAGAATATATGACCCAATTACAAACTATTAAAAAAAACGTAACAAAATCCCTTAATATGATTACACCAAATGAAATTCTTGGTCAATTCAAATGGTTGATGTTGAAAGGAGTTCT
The DNA here is from genome assembly GCF_001531365.2 of Cynara cardunculus var. scolymus. Classification (NCBI taxonomy): domain Eukaryota; kingdom Viridiplantae; phylum Streptophyta; class Magnoliopsida; order Asterales; family Asteraceae; genus Cynara; species Cynara cardunculus. The sequence continues at coordinate 41,507,000 of NC_037528.1, read as the reverse complement.
TTGTTTGGTAGCGTGTAAGAGCTGTTACAATCCTTGATTCGCAACCAATAGGTATCTGTGCAACTTTCTCTAGCAGTCTCTATTTGTGCTTCGTCCTTAATGACGGCAACACTTGGAAATGGAGAAGCTGGTAAACAGATTCTGTGATTTAATCTTGAACCAAAATGAAACAATAATCCAACGCTAATCTTTCAATTGTGATATATCAACTCCCGCTTCAAACAAAAACTAATTCAAATCTGCTTCAAATCTGTTTAAAAACAGTTTACTGCATGATCATAAACACCTCAAAAATCAGTCTTTAAAAGAATCAAAATGTTGTTTTAAAGAAATACTCAATATGCAACTAACATGATTTGTAAACTGCTCAAAACAGCCTCTGAATCCTTATCAAAGCAGCTTTGAACGAAACTGTTCAAATGACGAGCTAATCAAAATACTTTGACTGCCTAAACCGCACACTCCTAAACCTGCTGTACAGAAACCTGCTGTTGAAACAAAGAAATTACAGCAACTCAGTATGATATCAAAACTCAATCACAACAAAATCTCAAGTCTAAAAAACTGAAACTTCAATCCCAAAAGAAAGTATTTGTGAGAAACTACCAGCTGAATTTGAAATAACTAATTTGACAAGTGGCTGGGAAACCTGTGTGTTTGCATCCTTTACAGACCAGTCCAGATAGCTTCAATTAGCAAGAAATTTCCACACAGGCAGATTTCTAGACATGGATAACAGATTTAGAATTCAAGACTGTTTTAGCAAAAATAAAACTCTTTACCTGCTATTCCAGTCCTCAAAATTTTATATATACGCACAAAGTGACACCAATAAAACCAAATCCCCAAAATTGATATCAAAAGCACAGAGAATATGTTGTTCCAGTCCTCAATGCATCAGCACTACCAMTGGAAGCAATCCATCTTGACCAAAGAAGTTATCCAAAAATTCAAAATCAAAACAGCAACAGCTTCAAAAATGCACTCTAAACAGTCAACATAGGCTGCTATAAACCGCTCACTTGATAAGAATTGAAATCAGATACCATCCAAACAAGATGTAATGGTTAAGCTTGCTGCTTCCAAACAAAACCCAGTTAGTGATTGATTGTTACAGATAAAATCAGTTAAAAGCTTGCGAGATGGAGATTTAAATCAAATAGACTAAACTATATAACAGTCAGCCAATTAAGCTCAAACCCAATTTAAACAGCAAATGATTTACAATCCCATGGAAGATGAAACTCAAAACAAACAACTGTTTCTTCAAATTGTTGTTTCCAGCAATCAATACAAAACAGTAAATCAACAAGACTAYTGTGAGTGATAAAGATGATGAGATTCAAATCACTCAATTGCTATCTAACTAAACCGCTTGGACATCATGCAAAACATTRAACGATTAAGAATCCGGACAAGATGGATTGAACGATTTAATAAATCGGATAACTTGATGCACAAAAAGCTAAGTCCTAAATCGATCAACTCCGCTSAAAGCTAAACCTAAATCGCTCATGTATCCGGTCACGAGTTGTACAAATCCGGACACTTATCCAGTCAAGAGTTGATCGAATCCGGACACTTATTCGGTTAACCTGTGAGATTGAACAATTAACTAACCTCGAATCCGATTTAGTGAAATCCGATTGAAACTGTAGGTGATACGCTGAGCGATTTAGAAATCCGGTTGATCTTGTGCGATGAACTCTCCGTACGAATCTTGATAATGGAATACTCAGAATGGGCTTTTACACTGAATTAAGTCAAGCAATTTACCAATATATCAGCTGATGAATCAAGCGATTTAGTGTACGATGAATATCCGTATGAGTCTTTAACACAGATTGGGCTTTATCACTTATTGGGCCTTATCACTAATTGGGCCTAAGCCAAATGGACCATGTAAATTTTGTGCGATTTAACACATCTTAATCAAACTAAAAAAACAAAATCAGATCAAAAACTAACAAAAACACAAAAACAGAAAAGATTTAACAAAAAAATGGATCAAAAACACTGACTTTTTAAAAAAATAAGAACACGAAAAATTTAAAAAAAAAACAATCAAAACCTGAAAACAAATGATGAAAACATAAAATCTTGTGAACAACAAAGATTCACAATACAATTTCGTACAATTTGATCACAATTTTAACACCAATAATCAAAATTTTGAAAAATTTTCGGATTAAAATCTTTAAAAGATGAAGAACACAATGAACAAAATAAGAACACAAAAAAATCCAGAAAAAAAAAATCTTCGAAAACGATGATTTCTTATCTGATTTCTTGCATAGTCCAGCTTTGATACCAATTGTGTGTCCCACTTCAATGATCAATCTTCATTAAGCTCCATAACAATGACAGATCTATATATTTCTTTAAGAACATTCATATGAGATTTGAGAGAGAAAGTCAACACTATAAAAGTGGTCAAACTTCACTTTACGTAATGTGTATATTACAATAAGCTCTTTTACAATATTACAAAAGACATCACCCTATTTATAGGGTCAAACTTCTAAACATAGTCAAAGTCAAACTTGTCTAAGAAAAGTCAAACACAATGACTTTTACAATTATAGATAATATTTAACTTTCAAGACGAATACAATTTAATACTAATTTTCAGTCCTAACAGAGTGATTTTCAAATTGCTCTTCATCTTGTCATCGACAGACTGTCCTACACTCCACCAAATGAAGACTTCCCAGGCCTGCAGGAGAAGAGATTTGCCTCTATCCTAACTCAACCAGAACTGGGACTGGTGTTCAAAAATGAGTTTGGAGCGAAAAAAAAATTCAGACTGACTGAAGCTTTCAAGTACTCAACCAGAACACTTGAATGGTTTCAGACAGTCATCAGATATAGGTTAGGGATACCTCATGTGCTGATGGGAGTGGGACAAAGACTTATTCATGAGATCTCAACAGTCATTCAATACAGAGGACTATTAATGCGCTTCTGGGAGATATCACAAGGAAGACCATGAATGAAGTTTTTCTTTTGCTTTGAATTGTAATATCTTTTGTTCCATCATTGTAAGAATTCATCATTTACTCCAATGAAAAATTTGGCAAAGGATGTTTTTCTTTAGATCAGCCTCTGTCCATCACTTATGCTTTAAATGTTCCTAGAATAGTTCATGTTTGTTCTTTCATTACTTAGGGGGAGATTGTTAGACCCCATAATTCTTATGTGTAAAAGTAATGAAGAAAAACAAATGATGAAGAACCAGAAGGCCGATGGAAGACTTCGAGGCAAAATGGCTAAGTCCACAATACAACCAGAGGGTTGATGAATCGACCAGAGATGCGATGGAAAGAGCATCTTCATAGCTCCTCTGGTTACCAACACTTGGAGTTTTCTACACTAGTTCAACCAGAGGCATGCGATGAAGATATGAAGATATGGTTGAATAACGCCCCATGGAAGACAGCTGGAGATGACCAATCGACAGCTGGATTCTACAAAGTTTATCTTGTTTTGTTGATTATCCATGTTTAGATAAGCTTTATCTTTCCCTAGAAGATTTGCTACATAGTCTCATTAGATAGTTATCTTCTTGTTTAGCCTACTAGTATAAATTGGTGATTAGGCCTATTATAATCTTTGACGCTTTTTGCAATCATTGATATAAAAGTGAATCCTTTGACATTCAAGTAAATTCTTTGAATGTTCATCTTTTGTTCTTGAGTGTTCATCATTTTATTCATCCAAACTATATAATTAGGTTATTTTTAACTTAATTATTAATGTTATTGAGAGATCTGGGATCAATAATCTACTCGTACTCGGTCTGCTTCTGCTAATGAGTGTCTTTATTCCACTTTCCTAAATAATATTTAACCAACTAAGGTGTCTAAAGCCTTAGCAGATCCGGACTGGATAATTGTGATGCAAGAGGAGCTGAATCAGTTTGAAACACTAAAGGTCTGGAGATTGGTTCCGCGTCTCAACAATAAAACGATTATCGGTACAAAGTGGGTTTTCAAGAATAAAAAGGATGAAGATGGCGTTGTTGTTAGAAATAAGGCCCGACTCGTCGCAAAAGGATACAATCAGCAAGAAGGTGTTGACTACGATGAAACCTTTGCCGCGGTAGCATGAATTGAAGCTATAAGGATGTTTCTTGCATATGCTGCACACAAGAATTTCATTGTGTATCAAATGGACGTCAAGACGACATTCTTTTATGGTCTTCTCAAGGAAGAAGTTTATGTTGCTCAACCGGAGGGTTTTATGATCAATCAAAGCCGGATCACGTATATATCCTTGACAGAGCTTTATACGGTCTTAAACGAGCACCGACAGCCTGGTACGATATCTTATCAGAATTTCTGGTAAAATCAGGTTTCTCGAAAGCTAACATTGACACAACCTCTTTATTAAAAAGGAGAAGTCATATATTATTTTGATATAAATTTATGTAGATGATATAATTTTTGGATCTAGGAACCCAAAATACTGCAAAAACTTATCTGCCTTAATGGTTTCTCGTTTTAAAATGAGTATGATGGGTAAGATGAACTTCTTTTTAGGACTTCAAGTCAAACAATTATCTTCGGGAATTTTTTTCTGACAAACAAAATATATTTTTGATATTCTGAAGAAATTTAATTTGAAAAATTGTTCATCTAGCAAAACACTTATGGCTCATGGTACAAAACTACATACTGATCCATCTGGAAAATCTGTAGATCAGAAAACATACAGATGCATGATTGGTTCTTTAATGTATTTAACGTCTTGTAGACCGGATATTATGTTTTCAACACATCTTTGTGCCAGATATCAGGCTAATCCAAAGGAGTCCCATTTAAGTGTCGTTAAGTGCATTTTTTGTTATCTGAAAGGGACAGCCAATCTTGGACTCTGGTATCCCAAGGGTACTAGCTTTGAACTAACAGCATACTCAGATGCAGATTACGCAAGTTATGTTGGACAGGAAGAATACGTTGGGTCATCTACAATTTCTAGGAGATAAACTCGTAAGCTGGGCTTCCAAGAAACAAAACTGTGTATCCATCTCTACCGCTGAAGCAGAATACGTAGCTGCTGCTATTTGCTGTTTTCAAGTATTATGGATGCAGACACAGTTCAGAGACTATTGTTTTCATTTTAATAAAATTCTCATTTATTGTGATTCAAAGAGTGCAATAGCAATATCCTGTAATCCTGTTCAACATTCTAAGACCAAATATATAGATATCCGGTATCACTTTAATAAAAATCATGTAGAAAAAGGAACTATTGAATTGTATTTTGTAAATACAGAATTTCAACTAGCCTACTTATTTACGAAAGCTTTAGATAGAAAACGCTTTAGCTTTCTAGTATCTAAGTTAGGCATGTTAAATTTGAAAATTCGAATTTTTCTTAAAAACAGTTCAATTTATTGAACTGTGTTTAATTCAAATTCATTTAGTCAAAATATTTGTATTTTTCAATACAAATCAGTATTTTAATTTTTATGTGATTTTAAATCTTTTGATAATGGAAATCTATATTTGAGGAGGAGTGTGGAATTTTGTTCGTATTTTAACTGATTCATATTTTGAGAGGGAGTAAACATATTTGTATGTACTAACGGGTTAACTTTTCTTTTACAGGTTATTATATAATATCTAATTTTTAAAGATTCAGAGTTTAAAAGAATAAGTGTTTGGCCGATTTAGACTAATCCGGACAACACCTTGTCCGATATACCACATATCCGGACAAAGAAGTGTCCGATTTAGGCTAAACCGGACAAAAGGCTATTTGATAAACTTTTATCCAGATAAGATTAGATATGCAAAAGAAGTTGTGCGATATATTAAATCGCTTGATGCTAGTTGTCCGATTTAATAAATCGCTTGTTCTTTCTTGTGAGGGTTAAGTCTAAATCGCTTGCTTCTTTGAGCGGTTTATGCGTAAATCGCCTGTCGTGTTGTGCGATTTAAGTAAATCGCTTGTTGTTTTTCTTGTGAGGGCTAAGTGTAAATCGCTCGTCTCTTTGAGCGATTTATGTCTATATCGCTTGTTCCTTTGAGCGATTTTTTTCTAAATCGCTTGGTCCTTGTGCGATTTATCGTCCGATTTGTGAATTTGTTGTGAGAGTAAGTCTAAATCGGACAACCCTTTGTCCGATTTATCTTAATCCGGACAACTCTTGTTCGGATTATCAGTTGAAGGGTCGTCTTTCTTTCCTATATATACTCGTCCGATTTTTACTTCTCATTTTTTACTTTTACCCAGATTGTTCATCACTGTTCATCGTCTTCATCGCTCAAAACTAAATCGTTCGTGTTCTTTATCAGATTCTTCGATTAATCTATGTTTCTACTTCATCTTTGACTCTAAGGTCTATACCTGTTTCTATTTTGACTTGCTAGGACTTTGTCATTATTTGTGGACTTAATATGAATACTAAACCTAAAATGACTGTAAATGATAGATAATCGATATTCGACTTAAACTGATGAATCTAAAGATAATCAATGTAAATCGCCTAATAATAAATCGCTCACGTTCATAACTGTGTTTTTGATCGATTTAGATTTTGTTTCATTTTAGTTTTTTTTTTTTTTGTTTCAAGTGTTTTAGGGTTTTGTTCTGATTTCTCATCGAAGAAGGTGACCGGACTTTACTTCGGCCAATCTCAACCGGTGTAGTTTTGTCCGGTTTATGTGTTAGATTTTTTTTTCAAATTTTTTTAATTGGATTTGTAATCCGGGTGAGTTTTTTTTTTTTTTTTGGTTTTCATTTTTTTTGTTTTTTTCTTTTATTTTTTTTGTTTAGTTAAATTTTAGATAATTTTTTTACATATTTTTTTTCGTAATTTCTTTTTAGTTTTTTAGTTTAGAATTTTTTTTTAAAAAATTTTAGTTAATTTTTTTAGCTTTATATTTTTTAGCTAATTTTTTGAAGTCTTTTAAATTATTTTTAAAGTTTTTGATTTTTTTAAAAAAATTTGTTTTGTTATCGAGTATTAGCATTGAATTTTTTTTATCTGGATCTAACATTTTATGAACATAACCAGTCTGACGAGGAATCTCATATTCCTTCAGTCAGATCTGACAACCTCAACAACCCAAACCAGCCAACCAATAACCCAATTCCAAATGAATCTCCATTTCCCCAATGTTTTTACCTTGAAATAAAATCCAATAACCATCATTTCAACTTCGACATGCCCTCCGAATACAAAATTATTCCTGAAATACTTCGTGGACAACCTATAGCCTATGCCCTTTCAGCTAACGCTTATGTCCCGATAGTATACCTTCAACAGTTTTGGAACACACTTACTCTTGCAAAAGATGGTGACATTTACTTCTTTGAAGGCAATGTAGACAAATACACAAGTCGGTTGACTTTGAAATGACTTCGAAGAATTCTACATCTACCAGGACCAACCTCGTCAGGATTCGAACAACTAATCAACGATGACGAGCTATGAAGAGACATCAAAAGATTAGGATACTCGCAAGAGTTAACTAATCTGTCTCAGTTCAAAAGAAGATTTCTTCCGTCGATATGGCACTTACTCTTTTCTATTCTCAACTGGTGCCTAACATCCAAGACTGCCGGAATTGATACATGTAGCAGTCCTTTCCTAAAGTTCTTCCACGACATTGTATTCACGCTTCACTACGATTACGTGCTTATCATCTGGAATGAACTAATCGAGTTGGTCAACGCCAAACGATTCCCATCAAAAGCAAGAAAATTTGTGCCATTTCAAAGATTTCTACAACTGATTATCAAAGCCATGATGAACATAAATGATGACATTCCGGCCAGGGCAGACAGTGAAGTTGGGCCATCGTTCTTCATGACACGTATTCGTCAACATACTGAAGTTGAAGATTTGGATTCCATAATGGAAATCCCACCTGAGTTATTTGCCTACGCTGATTAGAGTGCTCAGTGTGTAATAGATTATAGGAGAGTGATAAATCCTATAGCTCAACCAGAACTGGTTGAACTTGCCCCGGGATCAACCCATGCCTTAGCTAACAGAGAGGGTCTAGATATAGCTGAGAGAGTTCAGGAACATGGGTTACCTGAATATGGTTGTGAGATGAGAGAAAATGAAATTGAGAGGGGTAATCTGGAGCGGGGAGACTCTGATCAGCATAGTATTTCAACTGACAGTACTTCCACAACTTCTTCTTCAAGCTCAGAAGATACTACATCTGATGATCAGGCAACTCAGGGTGATGCTGATAACGATGATAATAATGATGATCATAATGATGGTGCTGATAATACTGCTCATCCTGTGGTTTCACAGAATATTCAAGTAGGAGCAGTTATTGAAAATATTGAAGATATATTTCCTGAAATTCAAGGTCCACAGACTTGTTCAAGTCTGCATTTTTTATCTTTCAATGTTGATGAGGAATCTGGTGATAGCTACGATGATTTCCATCGTTTACTGGAGGATATTCCAGTTGAAGGAGATAAGAGCGTTCAAGTTGAAAATGCTGATAGGTTGAGTGCAAGGGAAGGAGAAAAATATGGTGAGAGTGTGAGTGGAACTCAAAATGAAGAAAATGCTTCTATCCCAGCTGATACAGTTAGCCGGGCACCCACATCTACTATCGACATTTATTCGTTGAATGTTGGTATTGAAACAAACATAGCTAGCCTAGCTATGCATTTGCACACCCCTCCCAGCCACTCAACTGCTTCTCAACAAGTAGTTGTTTCATCTTCTCACGGGGATTTAGCATATAATCTATCTGTTTCTCAATCAGAGAATGTGGATATTGAAGATAGTAGGCCTCTGCCCCAGCCTACGACATCGATTATGTGCACCTCGAGTCTAGAGCCGATACACTTAGGTACACATGAGTCGAGAGCATTTGTTGCTCAAACTGTAGTTCTTAGTGAACTTGCCAGAACGACCAGAGTGGAGTCTATTGACTTACCACTAGGATAGGTCGAAAGTCCTACCAGTGCTACTATCACGCCAACACTGAACGTAGGCACAACAGTTTTTTCAACTATTGTTACAATTGGTAATCTAAGTGATCCAGGTGTGAGTTTAACCGACTTTATGTCAAGGGGATATTTGGAAGGCGCCCTAAAGGCTGTTCAGGATCACATGGAAGCAAAAATTATTATTTTGAAGAGAATGATGAAGGGAAAGGAGCCTGCAGTTGAAGAACAACCATCTGTGCCGTCAACACCGCCTGTGTCTGAACCTCCGAGGGCACAAGAACAATCGGTGGATGAGCTTAAATCGTTGTTGTATGCAAAGCATATGTCTTCCCAGAATCCTGATGAGGCAGATGCAGATTTCGTTGGGCTCCTTCGACAGCTTGTAAATAAAATCCAACCATTCGGGCCTCGGAGTTTTTGGCATTCCAAGATGTAGTTGCTGCTAATTTCTCTAAAGTTAGCAAGTTAATTCCATCCAACACTCAAGTTTTGAAGAATTCCATTGATGCCCTATCCGAATGGGTATCGAACTTAGAAGATATTTTTTCCGCGCTCAAGCCACCTCCTTGAAACGAAGGCATGATGATCCGGATGATCCTGATCATCATGAGAGGGAGAGGAAAAGACAGAGGTTGGCTGAGTCGACAGTTCATGCTAAAGGTGTTACAAGGGAGCCAGATTCTGAAACGATCAATGTTGAAAGTCCTGTTTGTGGAAGTTCAAAAGAAAGGACAACTGGCCAGAGAACAGTTGAAGAGGAAATAGCCATGGAGGCAAATCCAATGATTGAGCCAATGGTTGAAAAGTCGACGGACTCCACTGTAGAAACAAGGTTGCTTTTGGATTTGTCAGCCAACGTTGGTTTTATCAAGCTTTTTCTAAAGAACTGGGTGGAGTTCAAGATTTTGGCGAAGACATAGATAATATTGATGAGTCATCTGGAATGTATTTTGACTTTGAAGCTGACATCAACGTAGATGATCCGATCTTTCCATTCCAGGGTGATCATCAAATTCCTTCTGAACCTTCCACTGCAGTTGATCAAGGTGTTTCATAAACTCCGAAAATGCACAAAAGGCCATTTTCTCAATTTTGACATTTTTCTTCAATTTAAAAGCCCATGATGACTAGAATTATTTAAATATAAAGATTTTATATTTAAAATACTAAAACTTAGTGTTTTATATATATTGGGTATAAATTAGAGCATTTGGTACTGTATAGGACGTTTCAGATAATTTCGGGTCGGAACCGGGCTTTCTAAGCAACTGCCGGAAATTCTTAAAAATTGTCAACTAAACTAACCTAACTAACTCCTAATCTTATAAATTATCTTCAATAATACTAATATAATCTTAATAAAAGCTAACCTGGGATTTCGAATTTGACAGCTGTCACAATCTCCCTTTGTTAGAGAAATTTCGTCTCGAAATTTACTTGCTCATATCAACTCAAAACTTGTTAAGGAAGAGATGTGGGTACTTGCTTCTCAGAAAATCTTCTCTTTCCCATGTATATTCTGGTCCATGCCGCGATGCCCAATGAACTTTTACGATCGGGATTTGTTTGTGCCTCAACTGCTTAACCTTACGATCGAGAATTTCGATCGGCTCCTCTATAAAACATAGTCGTTCATTAACTTGAATATCTTCCAGAGGTAGAACTAAAGACTCGTCGGYTAAGCACTTCTWAAGATTTGACACATGAAAYGTGTCATKAATGGCACTAAGCTTCGGGGGTAAACTAAGCTTGTATGCAACTGGTCCTACTCTTTCGAGTATTTCGAATGGGCCGATATACCTTGGACTAAGCTTTCCTTTCTTTCCAGAACGTACAACTCCTTTCCATAGTGATACTTTTAGAAGAACTTTATCACCCACTTGAAATTCTAAGGGTTTCTTTCGGTTATCTGCATAGATTTTCTGGCTCTCTGGCCGCTTTTAACCTTTCTTGTATTGATCAATCTTGTCTGTTGTCTCCTGAACAATGTCTGGCATAATTAATTGACTATCACCAACTTCCAACCAGTTGAGTGGTGATCTGCACTTGCGTCCGTAAAGGGCTTCGTACGGTGCGCACTGTATGCTCGTATGATAGCTGTTGTTGTAGGAAAATTCAACCAGCGGTAGGTGATCATCCCAGCTACCTCCGAATTCTATCACACAAGCACGCAGCATATCCTCTAATGTATGAATAGTCCTTTTCGTTTGCCCATCGGTTTGAGGATGATATGAAGTACTTAAATCTATCYTTGTGCCCATCGCCTTTTGTAGTGATTTCCAGAATCACGAGGTAAAACGGCTATCTTTGTCTGAAATGATTGAAACAGGTACTCCATGACGCATAACGATCTCGTTGACATACAGTTGTGCGAGTCTTTCTAAGTTGAAATCTTCTCGAATAGGTAGAAAATGTGCGGATTTCGTGAGTYGATCYACAATTACCCAAATCGAGTCATGCCCCTTTTTGGTTATGGGTAATTTGGTCACGAAGTCCATCAAGATCTGCTCCCACTTCCATTATGGGATTTCTGGTTGCTGTAGGAGACCGGATGGTTTCTGGTGTTCCGTCTTGACTCTCGCACAAGTCAAACATTTACTCACGTATAGGGCCACATCTTTCTTCATTCCTGGCCACCAGTAGTGCTCTTTTAATCCTTTGTACATTTTATCCGTTCCTGGGTGGATTGAGTACCTCGATTGGTGTGCTTCGTCCATGATTGTCGATCTCAGATGGTYGACCTTTGGAATCCATACTCTATCTTTAAAGTAGCATATCCCATCTGATCGTACTTCAAACTTTTTATCTACTTGATGCAGGGTCTCGTCCTTCAGATTTTCTGCCTTCAGAGCTTCTTTTTGGGCTTCGAGAATCTGAGCCTTTAAGCTTGTCTGTACCAACATTCCCATAGCTCGTGCTCTCGATGGCTTCAATCTTTCTTTCCTGCTCAGAGCATCTGCTACAACGTTAGCCTTT
>NC_037528.1:41493129-41494928 GCF_001531365.2 Cynara cardunculus var. scolymus | reverse complement strand
GAATACCACTGCTCCAAGTTCCAGGTCATGGGTGGTGTAATTCTTTTCATGGACTTTTAGTTGCCTTGATGCATATGCAATAACTTTGTCCTTCTGCATCAATACGCACCCCAGTCCTTGATGCGAGGCGTCGCAGTACACCACAAAGTTATTCGTTCCCTCTGGTAATGCTAGAATCGACGCATTACACAACTTGTACTTAAGTATCTGAAATGCTTCTTCCTGCTTCTCGCCCCAAATAAATTTCTTATCTTTCTATGTTAGGGTCGTTAGTGGTTGCGCGATCTTGGAGAAGTTTGCAATGAATCGCTTATAATAACCTGCCAAACCAAGAAATTGACAAATCTCCGTTGGTGTCTTTGGGGCTTCCCACTTCTTGATAGCCTCGATCTTAGCTGGATCAACATGGATTCCCTTCTTATTGACTACATGACCCAGAAAATGCACTTCACGAATCCAAAATTCGCATTTGGAAAATTTGGCGTACAACTTTTCCTTATTGAGCAATTCTAGTATCAACCTTAAATGTTGCTCATGCTCCTTCTTATCTCGTGAGTAAATCAATATATCATCTATAAACACAATCACGAACTTGTCTAGGTACGGTCGGCAAACTCTGTTCATCAAATCCATGAAGACTGCCGGAGCGTTTGTTAATCCAAAAGGCATGACTAGAAACTCGTAATGACCGTATCGAGTCCTAAACGTTGTCTTAGCAATGTCTTCTTCACGAACTCTCATCTGGTGATATCCTGAACGAAGATCGATCTTTGAGAAGTACGTAGCACCTTGTAGTTGATCAAACAAGTCGTCGATTCGAGGGAGGGGGTAACGGTTTTTGTTGTTCAACTTGTTGAGTTCTCTGTAATCAATGCACATCCGGAAAGATCCATCCTTCTTTTTGACAAATAGAACCGGAGCTCCCAGGGTGAAGAGCTAGGCCTAATGAATCCTTTATCAAGCAGCTCCTGTAGTTGTTCTGATAATTCCTGCATCTCTGATGGTGCTAATCGGTAAGGCGACTTTGCCACGGGTGCAGCTCCAGGAACTAAATTAATATGAAACTCTACTTGTCTGTGCGGGGGTAATCCAGGTAATTCATCTGGAAATACCTCAGGAAAATCTCGCACTATCGGGAGATCCTGAATACGCTTCTCTTTGATCTCCCTATCCACAACATGTGCCAAAAATGCAACGAAATTTTTTCGCATGTAATTTCGCATCTTCATACATGTCACTATTTTAAGATCCTTCCTTGGTTTCTCTCCATGTATTTAGAGTATTCTTCCTTCTGATAGTGGTATACGAATCTTTATTTTAGCACAACAAATTTCGGCTCGATTTTCGGACAACCAATCCATACCCACGATTAAATCAAAACTTCCTATTTTGATTGGGATTAGGTCAATACTAAAATTCGTTTCTACCAAATTTAGAGTGCAGTTCTTGATCACATCTCTGACCTTAACAATCTGTCCGCTAGCATATTCTATTATATGTACTTCGTTCAACTTTTGGGGTCTTATATTTAACTTTGGCCTAAAATCTAGCGATACATAACACCTATCTGCCCCAGAATCAAAAAGTACGGATGCAAGATGATTGTTTAGGAGAAACGTACCTGTGACTACATCAGGATTTTGTATTGCTTCTTCTGCCCCAATCTTGAACACTCGACCTCGTGCTTGACGCCCTTGGTTCCCTTGATTGGTTGGTCGTGCTTGATTTGTGTAGGGCCTTTGATTTCTTCTAGGACAAGCGCTTCGGAAGTGATTTGGGTTTCCACACTCATAGCAACC
>NC_037528.1:41490842-41492373 GCF_001531365.2 Cynara cardunculus var. scolymus | reverse complement strand
GAACTTGTATGTTCCACCAGGTTAGGGCTCTTCCCTGAAGTTGGCATGTTGCATACTCCACCTTACARTCYTCGGAACACTTGCTAATATGRAGTACCGACTCYAKGCTCTCAATCCATGATAATAATCCAATTGCACCTTCTTTACCATGAAACTCCTTGGGCTTGCAGGACATGAATGTCTTGTAACTGCATCCTCTATCATTGATGTTACGATTCTCCTCTCTGACGGGATTCTCGGTGCTAGGGCCTCCTTCACTCCTTTGATTTGCATTAATGCCCGCTGTGACCTGAGCGACAATAGTTGGTACTGCCTCCCGAATTTGCTGAGCTATCAACTGTGCTATATCAGGTGTTTGGCCTTCAGGAATTTCTCTCGTGCTGCGAGTACTCCTTCTTGGAGGCATACTTTTAATACACAGATTTTAAGTCGAAGTTCGGTTATTTTTACTGTTTAACGTTGTAGCTACTTTATTGACTTATGCATGGTATAATTCAATTATCTAATCATGCAATCAAGATAATAATATAATAACTTAGTATTAAATCGATAATCAACAAAACTTAACTATCCATAGGCAAAATCTCATAGGATCCATAAATAAAATAAAGACGTGCAATATGAAAGAAAATTGTTCACAAACCACGACTATAAGCCTCAAAAAAAAGTCTTAAAGTTCAACCATCAACAACTTAACAAATAGAATCCTCTAACGCATAAGACTCCAAATAAGCAACCCCATCACTATCATCAAAATTCCAGCTAACACTGCCAAGAAAGTGTGCAACCTCCTGATCGCCCTCCTAGCTATGAAGATCAACTCTAGTGAACGATCCATCATACTATCTTGAGTGCCTACGCTGTGATCACTCCATCAGCAAAGTGTCGATAGTGCTCCAGCCAAAGTTGACACATCTCAAGATCTTGAGCTATACCCCAAAACCCACAAATTCTCCAGGGTAGTCATACCCGGAGTACGCTCCGCTATGGTCCTGGTAGCGGGTGGAGGTGTTACACTACGAGTGTGTGATCGTGATGACTCCCTCACAGCTCCAGTTGGGGCGGAGAAAGACATCCTCAGGGGTGGAGGAATGCTCATTCGGGCGGTAGCCCGAATTCTGACTCTGTGTGGCGCTATAGGTTGTGCGGGCACAGAGCTAGGCGGCTGTGGGGTGGGTGACCGCGCCAAAGATTCAGTGGCATCATTGACACTATCATAGCTGTGCTATGAGGGATCGTAGTCTTCGGAGTTCACATGTTCATTTTCCGACATAATGCTGCGATAGTAAAAAAAAATTAAAAAAATCATTAAACGAATCATAATAAAAAGAATGCAAATATTTATGCAAACTCACACAAGCGAACCGTGCTTTTCTTATTGAGTAAGAAGACCTTAACTTTTAGACAAACACCTAACATAACCAATTCGCGTCTCTCCTTATACATACTTAATTAGACACAGGTGATCAGGCTATGTCTAGTTAGAGTATGCTAAGAAGTTATCCGTTCTAGTTATATTAGTAGTATGTCC
>NC_037528.1:41486003-41490672 GCF_001531365.2 Cynara cardunculus var. scolymus | reverse complement strand
AAACAAGTGTCAACTACAAGAGTTGGTGAGTTCACAGGTTTTATATGCATAAAATGATTTTAAATGCAGCAATCTCAGTTATAAATTTATGAGCAATATCTTAAAAACAACATCATACACATGATATAAATTTGTTGAGCCACTACTAAACCTAAACAACTTTCAACGCCCCACGAACTACCTCAGAGGTGGTAGCGAACCACATGTGTAGAGCATACTTACGAACTACCACAGCGGTGGGACTAAACCCCACATGTGTAGAACTCGTGCCGAACTACCTCAGCGGTAGGACTAAACCCCACATGTGTAGAACTCCTTCCGGACTACCTCAGCAGTGACCACTTCGTGTCACATGTGTAGAGTAAAATTTAATGACCAAGTGCACCCCTACTCGTCAGTAAAAAGGGTGGGTATAACAACCAAATAGCGCTATCCACTAGAATCATAGGCGCAAAATGAGTTAATAGTAGTGTAAACAAACGGGGACTTTTAACCTCAACATATTATCAATGGTGTATACATTAAATTGCTCACAACAAGATTCATATATCAATATAAATCTATCAAACATTTCATTAATCATGTTTTTCACCCCAAAACGAGAAATTGGTAAAAAGGGGCTGTGAAACTCACTTTTGTTGTAGAGCTTCGCAAGAAAAATATATACGATCCAAACACCGCACTAGTTCAACGATTCCCTATCAATAGGAATGTCCAAAACCATCACTTATTGATTTATCTCTACCTATGGGGTTTAATAAATCCTAAGTCTATATTTGTCTACTTATGTCCCATAATATTATCCATAGTCCAAATATATATAATGTCCATATGCTCATTAATAAATTAATTTATCCCGAAAATGATGTTATAATCCAATAAAAGATCAAATTTTACAAAAACAACCAATCCTAAAAATCTTGATCCTAGACAGAAACTTATGATATATAAAGATGATCAAAATAAAGAGACTTCAAAAATGAGATAATTTCCTATCTTTTTACATGGGTTATAGCACTGAGTTATAGTCATCGTGACCAAATTTCATGTATTTTGGGCATGCAATAATGATTCAAATAATTTATGCAATACAACTTATCACAACTGATATGGTAGATTACACCATGTTAGTAAAACACTCATTAAAAGAGTTCTACTAAGTGTTATGCAGAAATTCAAGTTAGATTGAAAACCTAACACTTATACGAAACTTTCAAACTAAAAATCACTCATTTTGAATAAGTTAAGAGGAAGATATGACACCTTAAAGTCACATGCACACATCTGTCATTAGTTGACAGATTGCACACTTAACTTAAATAAATTGGTTCATGCCCCAAAACATCATATTTTTGTTTGAAACTGGATTCAAATGAATCCTAACTCATAAAAGAACATTTTAGAAGAAGAATCATACATTAAGAATAAGTAAGTAGAAAGATATTAACATTCAAAGTAAGAGTTACCTACTGGTGGTTTCACAATTTGCACACCTATAGTGTTTTAGGTGCTTGGAGATCAAAACTCCATAATTTYATGTGATTCCACTTGCATGTAGGATATAACCCATAAAGTTAACTCTCAAAAGAAGAATCATCCTTTTTCATTGAGTTTTGAAACATATATGGTCGATGCAACATACATATACAAATCTGTCAGAATCGGACAGATTGCATGTTCATCTTATTTCGAGTAATTAAAACCGCAAATCACCACAATATTGAATGAAATCGGTGGCATTTGAAAGGTAACTCATTAAACTAACATCCAGAAGAAAAATAAACAATTTTGGATGATTATCTAGAGAGTTATGGCTGTTCAAAGTAGGGTTTACCTACTGAAAAAACTCTCAGATGCACATATATAATGTTTTGAGCATTTGGGGGATCAAAACTCAATGTTTTTGAGTGAGACCAATTGCTTTACAACCCCAACTCAATAAATAAACATTTAGAAGAAACCTCATAACATTTGAACAAGTAATTTACAAGATATGGACGATTTGTGCACATGCACATAATCTGTCAGCACCAAAATATAAGGTTTTTAAGAAATAAACTCACATAAAATCATAATTCTACCTATCTTTTTGAGTTCTAGTGTTTGGGTCATGGATTACCACCATCAAATAATATTTTTACATGTTTTTGGTGTATTATCTCACCTTAAAACTCAATATTTTCGAAACTTAGAAAATAGGAGATGAAGAATGCATAAAAGTGAGTTTTTCTCCCAAAAACTTACAAGAAAAAGGAAGAGATGAATGCATTACCTTGTTTGTGGATGAAAGGAATGTTGTATCTTCAAAACTCTTGCCAAATTGATGAAGATAGTAGGAAAATCGGCTGAAATGGTTGGAGAATGAAGAAGATAACTCAAGGTGACTCTTGAGTTTTTAKGRAGAGGAAAARGAGAGTGGTTTTGAATTTTAAATGGAGAAGTAATGAGGAATTAAGAAAAATGAAGCTATTTATATGTGGCCAAGGGAGGGAAAAGAGAGGGGGAAGGGGCCGGCCATGACGCCCAAGCCCACCCTCACACTACAAAAAAGTTTTATAAAAAGAAAGCCCAAAATGCACAAAAGGCCATTTTCTCAATTTTGATATTTTTCTTCAATTTAAAAGCCCATGATGACTAGAATTATTTAAATAGAAAGATTTTATATTTAAAACACTAAAACTTAGTGTTTTATATATATTGGGTATAAATTAGAGCATTTGGTACAGTATAGGACGTTCCAGATAATTTCGGGTCGGAACCGGGCTTTCTAAGCAACTGCCGGAAATTCTTAAAAATTTTCAACTAAACTAACCTAACTAACTCCTAATCTTATAAATTATCTTCAATAATACTTATATAATCTTAATAAAAGCTAACCTGGGATTTCGAATTTGACAACTGTCACAACTTATGTCCGATTTACAGTCTTGGATGGACAGTGCGATGTAGACGAGGAAGCCTTCTCCGAGTATGCCTGTGATCGATTAGGCCAAGTCCGATCAAAGAGATGTGTGATGAACTTGAAATCAGATGAAGCTATGTCCGGGAAAGCTATGCGATGAAGATGAAACAAATACGGTTATGATGAAATCCGATTATAACAGCAGGCGATTTAGATGAGATTTGAGGTTATGTGTGATGAAGATGAGACCAAGTCGAATGGACTACAGTGACGAATGGGCCTAAACCGATTGGGCCTTGTGCGATTTAAGTCCAAAAATTTGCTAAGTCTTTAATCCGGTTGACTTAAATCGTACAAAAACTCAAAAACACAAACAACAACAACAAAAAAATAAAAAAAAAATGGATCAAACAATGATTTTTAAAGAATTTTCAAGAACAAAAAAAATTTCAAAAACACAAATTTTATCAAATATGTTAATCCCAGATCTCTCAATAACACTAATAATCTAGTTATGAATAACCAAATTGTAGTGATTTTACGAAGAAAGTTATGAAGACTCAAGATTAAAATAAGAACATTCAAGAACAAACTTGAGCTTCAAAGGTTTTACTTTTTTATAACTCACATGTTTACAATAGACCTAGTCGTCTATTTATATTAGATGGCTAATGCTAAGATAACTATGTATTGCTACTTTCTAGCAAATAGTCTAGCTAATAGATAAGATTTATCTTTTACATGGATAATCATTATAAACAAGATAAACTATAATTCCAGCTGCTGATTCGTCATCTTCAGCTGTCATTATATATGTGGTGATTTCATCCTTATCTTCAAGTCTTCATTGCACGCTTGGATGAATACTTAGAAAATCTTCTAAGTGTTAGTCTGTCCATCGTATCGATGAGAATACTTTCCATCCCATCATCCATCGATCCGCTGGTTGATCTTCGTCCATCGGTCCAATGGTTGGTCTTTCCATCGATGCTCTGGATAGTCTTTCCATCGATCCAGACTTAGTCGATTCTGCCTTGATGTCTCCATTGGTCTTTTGGTTCTTCATCACTTATTGTTTTTCATTACTTTTTACATTTTGCATTATGGGTTCTAACAATCTCCCCCTAAGTAATGAAATAACAAAGTCTAATCTAAACACATATGAAGAACAGACACTAATCTAGAAGAAAAACATCAAATTCCAAATTTTTTTATTGGATGATGAATTTTCTGTACAAGACTGGAAACAAATTACATCAAGGCAAAAGAAGCAAAAATTCCATCTCTTCAAGGATTACTCGAGTATATCTCTCTAAAGCGCAGGAGTAATCTTCTGTATGTAATGATCGTTGAGATTTCTTGAAGGAGATGGCTTCCCTCTTCCCTCGGTATGTGGCTTCTGCCCAGTCTTTCTCTAATATTTTTCTGAAACCATTCAAGTGTATCTGTTGAATACTTGAAGGCTTCAGACATTCTAAAGAACTTTTTAACCCCAAACTCATTCTTGTAAACAAGTCCGAGTTCAGGTTGAGAAAGAACTGAAGCAGAACGAATCTCCTGTAGGCCCTGGAAATCTTCATTTGGAGGAGTGCAGGATAATCTCTCAATGCCTAGCCTGAATGCAATTTCAAAATCTGTCTTGGCTTTGAGCTCTACCAGGGACTCCATAGTCATGACAATAGCTATGTTCGCCATTCCAAATTGTATCCCATGATCTTGCCTTTGAGCAGTGTARGCATATAACTCAATCAAGTCATATGGATTGAG
>NC_037528.1:41482445-41484181 GCF_001531365.2 Cynara cardunculus var. scolymus | reverse complement strand
GGGGAATTTGTGAGGTGATGGAGGATGGTAGTTGATGAAGGTGGCGAATGATGGTTTGTAGTTGGGAAATAATGTAGGTTAGGTTTTCATCGGTCTCAGTTGCCTGAGCCGTGAGGGTGGCAAGGGATTGGATAAGTACTTGGTTGCGTTGGGTGGCTAGGGAGGATATGGTGCTATGTTGTTTGGTGAGGGTTTGTTGGAGGATTTGGAGGCGGGAAGAGTTGGTTTGGGTTTGGGTATCGATTTGGTTTAGATGGCGTTGAAGGATGGCAAGGGATTGGTGGAGGTAAGGGGTATCGGATGAGGGTTGTTTTTCCACCAGCCCTTGTATTAGGAGTTTAAGGTCATCCAAGGACCGCGTCACTTTATCAACAAAGGCTTGGAACTCAACCTTAGTGACCAGATCTGCTAATGGGGTAACCCCTGCAGCAACAGATGCCGCAGGTTGGGCCTCTGTTCCTGAGGCACTCTCTTGGCCTTGTGCGAAGATAGGCCGTGAGGGACTTCCATCATGTCCTTGATAGCCTTCTATAGAAGAACTATCTCGTGATGTTGGAACATCTTCTTCCTCTTCTTCAGCTTCAGAGGTTGAAGAAGTGAAGCGGATGTGTGTCTCTTTTGGTAGATCAAATACCGAAGGGAGTGGTGCACGAATTGAAGATCGCTCTGAACGATCTATGGGATCAATGTCAGAAGCAACGAATGCTTCTGTGTGTGTGCGGGGTAGTGGCGAGCCCTGAAGCGAAGGGGCTCTTATCTCTTCATCACCTCTCTTTGAGAGAGGGGTGATGGTATATGTGGTTCCTCGGCTTGTTCATCTCCAGAGGCCCGAAGGATGGCATCTGGATGGCTGGCTTAGGTTTGGGTGGGACTGGGTCGTCCTGTTTCAATACCCCTTTGGCTTTGATCGCCAGGGGTAGTCGATGTGGTTGCCCTTTGGATAGTGGGGTGGGGAATATTTTGGTGAGGGCCGAGGGAAGCATGAGCATCATCATCATCATCATCTTCATCATCCGATGAAGACACCCTCGCTTGGAGGGGGGACGGCTCTAAGTACTCCGGGGTAGCTGCCCTCGGTTGTTGGGACAGCATAGAGCGTTCATAGGCTTGGCGTATTTCACTTGTTTATGGAATGACAGTGAGCATAGCCCGAGACAGCGGTCGCTGGATTGTGTATCCTTCCTTCGAGAGTGTTGGTCGATGTCCTTGCATCTTGTAAACCAGGGTGTATGGCTCTATGGCAGGTAGACCGTGTTGCCTCATTGCATCCCCAATGATGAGTGCAAGGAAGCGGGGAAAGAGAACAGCAGAAAGTGGCTTCCCAGCGGCTTGAAGTTTGCACTTTTTGATGACGGCCACGTGGATCTCTGTGTAGATGATGAGGGCGTAGTCGAGATTGAGATTGAAGAAAAGCCCATACATAATTGTCATTATGTTGAGATTTCCTTGATCGAGGGAGCCCAGCTTGCATGTCAGAGAGCGGTTGAGGATGGAAAAGAACAAATTTCACAATGGTGGGAGGAATTGTCTTTTGAAATCTGAGATGTTTCGTATTTCCCGGTTGTACCCTAGCATCCTTACAAACCTTAGACTGTCCTCGGAGGAAGGTGGTTCGACATATTGTTCTATCTCGAGTTCCCGTCTGGTGGGAATGCATAACACCTTAGAAATTTTTGCTCGTGAAATTTTTACTGAGCAAATCATGTCGTTTGGAGCGTTTATGTCTCCCATTATTC
>NC_037528.1:41471690-41482345 GCF_001531365.2 Cynara cardunculus var. scolymus | reverse complement strand
CGCTCCACTGATGTGGAAGCTTTGGAATCTGCCGTTCAGGAATCGCGGTAGTCGTAGTTGTTGCTGGAACAGCCGGAACAATAGCAAATGGAATATATGGTCCATTTTCTATGTAATGTGGAATTTCAGGATCCACACCTTCCAGAAAGAGGGACATCCAGTTCTTCCAGAGACTAAAGTTGTTACGGACAAACTGGGGAGGTTTGGCAAGAGAGCCATTATCTTTTGTGTATGTGTTTGTAATTTGTAAAGCCATTTGTAAGAAGTAAGTTATCTAAGAAGAGATAAATTAATACATAAAATTAGCCAAACACAAGTAAAGAAAGAAAACACTGCTCTGATACCACTTGTTGGTCCCGTAAGGGTCTACAAGAATAGAAACAGTTTGTAGAAGGGGGGGATGAATACAAACACGGTATTTTTAAATTTAAAATATATATTGATAGAGAAGATCAATAAAGATTTTACAAGACTGTTTGCGGAAAGATAAGGTAATGAAAACCTATCTAAACAATCTTTGGTTACACACAGAGCTTTAGCAAATACAAGAAAAGAGAATGCTAAAAGAAAGATCTTTTACTTAAGCTAGAAGATGCTTGAAGTAAGAATAAGGTTAGAGAGAGATGCACGCTCTCTGCATGGGAAGAAACACTTCTATTTATACCCAGTGCATTAAATGATCATATAATGCACTATGGTAGGTTTAGAGTGCGTGTCAAACCTTAAGAGGAAGGCTTGTGCTTTGCTACAGTGAATAGTACAAAAGCACTATTTCTGAGCAGACATCCTTGCCTAAAGTTGGTGGACAAAGATTCGACTAATCGGCTTCGTACCGTACTAACTTTTGTAAGGGTATGGTTTTGTCCTTTGTGTGCATAAGGACAAGACAACAATAATCGTGCTAAGCAAGTTTCCTTTGATTGCTGAGTGCTGGAATGACCTGGAGGTCTCATCATCATTCGCTGAAGCTAGAGCAGTCTTCACACATGTATAGACAGGCTTGTAATCACTGAATACCGCTTCAGATCACGTACTCGCCAGTCTCTAATCTTCAGTTTCAGTCTTCGATGTTTGCTGAAGGTTCTTTGATGTGAGTGTTGTCTTCTTGAAGTATTGTTGTCTCTGATGAATTTACTATGCAAGTTCTTCAGCGATCACTGAACATACTCAGTGATGATCGCTGGAACTGAAAATACAGAAACACAAATACAACGTGAAAGAGAAAAGAGATTATCATCAAATCACTGAGAGAGAGAGAGGATCAACAACTTCCACTCTACGCTTGTCCTCATCGTCCCAATCTTGACGAAGTTTGGGAACTCTTCTGGCGGGTACTTCGACCGTATCGCCAGCAGCAGCAATACGAGGAATTATTGTAGTGGGTACAAAAGGGCCGTTCAAAATCGATTCGTAAAGCTCCTTGTCAAGACCTTCGTAAAAGTTTATCATGCTTTTTTTTCGTTGGGGATATTCTTCCCTAATGAGTGTTGGAGGTTTTGTGAGAGATCCAACACTATTCATGGAGTTCCACGTTTGACTAGACTGTTTTAAGGTATTTGAGAAGAAAATTGACGTGAAAGTGATAGATGATATGGAATTGATTTCCAAAATACTAAAAGCATACGTTTTTAAATGGATAAAAAATGAGAATGAAATTCTCTTTTAAAAACGAATAATCAGAAATTAAGAGTGGTATCCTAATGGATATCGATCGACTAATCAATAAATTTGATTAGCAGGCTCTGATACCAATTGCTGGAACCCAGATACTCTTAATTTTCAGAAAACACAGTTAATAAAGAATGTGAATGAAATACGAACATTGAACTGAGTTTGATCAAACGAGATATTTAATAGAAAATAAGAAAGTAAGAGACTTTGAATAAGTTGGATGCTTTTATTAGATGAAAATAACAATTCTCAATCTAAACGTATTCTCACAAGAACTTTGCTATAATATAAGTCGGCACTCTCACGTGATTTGAACCTGAAGAGGAAACCTCCTTATATACGCCTAAGTCAAACAAACTATGCTATAATTATGGCTTGAAACTCTGAGTCGCTGAGTCCACATCCTTATCATTGACTACCCTTGAAAAGTGGAGTAGACCAAGTCAAGCCGCCTTGATTCTGTTTGACGCTTGCGAGAATGTCTGGACTAAACGCACGTTCCATGGAGTTAGGTGACTAGAGGCTCTGCATGTACTATACAGAGGCTCTGTATGTACTATACAGAAGCTCTGTATGTACTATGTAGAGGCTCTGTGTCTGGAGTGTAGCTTTGCATCAAGCGCTTAAGCTTTATGGCGCTTAAGGCTTGATCATCCACGGAGATTGAGCGCCGACTCTTTATGTAAGATCCTCGACTCTTTGAGTAAGAGCTCTGGGTCTTGACTTCTTCTACATGAGAACTCTTAGTCTAGACTGCTTCTAAAGACTAAGTCTTATGGACTAGAGTAAGAGGCTTCTTACTTAGACTTTCATAAGGTGGGATCTAACATTCTCGAACCATATTTGTTCGCTTGCAAGAAGCACAAACCACATTCATCACAGATGCTATCTTGTCAAAAACTTTTCCAGTCTCGATGTGTTTATGTGCAACCGCCACAAGAAGTAACTGAAGTTGGTGAGCAAAACAATGGACATAATATGCTGAGCTATTTTCTCTCATGATTAAAGCTTTCAAACCATTGAATTGGCCATGCATATTGCTTGTTCCATCATAACCTTGGACTCTAACCTTTTTCAAACTCAAATCATGTTCAACAAATAAGAATTCAATCAAAGAATTAAGAGATAATGTATTTGTGTCCTTTACATGTAAAAGACCAATAAATCTTTCCTTAACAATCTCATATGTAACATATCGCAAAACCACGACCATTTGTTTCTTTTTAGATATGTCACTTGACTCGTCAACTAATAAGGAAAACATATCATCACCAATCTCTTGGAAAATATGTTTAAGTACCTCTTGTGCAAAGCAGTGAACAATATCTTTTTGAATACTTGGCACCACCATTAAATTATTCCCTGGAGCATTTTCTAATATAACCTTAACGACAACCTCATTTTGATCCCACATTAATTTTTTAATTCAAGAAATTTCCCCTATGAAGATACGTTTCTGACTCATCATGACCACGAAAAGGTAATGCACCATTCAACAAAAGTCTAGCAGCATCAACAGAAGCATTCAACCGAATACGATATTCATTCTTCTGAATATCACTTTGTTTATGTAACGCGACGAGAATTGATTGACCATGTCTCATTAGGTCCTCACATTTCTTGACAACTCTATTGTGGAAACTATTAATGTGGCCCACATGAGTAGTTAATCTCTCATTTTTATTTCAACTACTAAAGTCTTCCGTTAAAAAATCATCACTCCCACCTTGTCCACTACATTGATCTCTAAATAAGTAACAACATAAGCAAAAAACTTTATCTACTTTTAAACTATACTCCAAACAATTACCGAATTGATTAAACCAAGCCAGGTTAAAACTTCTTGCCTTGTTCCCAATTATTCTTCTTGGAAAGTTGTGATCACGTGGTTGACACGGTCCTTTAATCAAATAGTTTTATCTGATTTAATCTCTTTGATTAAGGTGGTATTGTAAAATTCTTTTCCTTTCAGCTGGATCTGATGGAAGATTATTCAAAGCAACTTTATAAGATTAAACAATAAAATCGACGTATGAGAGTGGTTTGTACAAATGATGGTGGTTTTCATTTGATAGCTCATATATATATATATATATATATATATATATATATATATATATATATATATATATATATATGCTTAAGTTGAATAATTGAAAACAAATTCATTACTATAATGCAAGAAACATATCTTTTGCAAAGTCCTATGGAAGCATAAAATTAAAAAACACATAGATCCAAACACTACCCAGCTTCTGTCAAAGTGTGAAAGGGATTTGAATTTAGAACACAAAATGCATATTTTTCAACATATATATCATGTTTACAGCTTCTTGTCTTTAGTCAGTGAAGAATACAAACAAACAACAAACAACAAAGAGGCATCCATACCTCTCACTCTCTCCATCTTCCCTTCAAACCTCTTTCAACAACCATTACCACAAAAAAGTTAATTAAACCACGTTACAGGTAAAAGTCATCATCCTTACTTATCTTATTGAGTAACATTTATAATCATCAAAATGGATTGTTATATGCGTCTTTTACCCGATTATTCTCTCTCACTTGCCGGATAAGATTCTTGATCATTGTTATGCTTCTTACCGTGTAAGATTTTTGGTCCTTTCGATGATCGCCCTGTAAACGCTTACATGTAAGATTTTGGCAAACATCTCTAAGTAAGATTTAAAACAAAAAGAGTTTTAGAAATCTAATCATTCAAAATGTCATATATGAATGAAAGCTAAGCTGCAGATAACAAACCCGTACACATATATGAGGAGCACTGTCATCATTCCGAAGACTAAAAGGATTCAGTTGAACCTCTTCGTCTACCCCGGGAACACAACCAACCTTGGCTTGGGAGCGGGAATAGCCATCTTGGAAGCCGAATCACTTAAAATTGGGAGCATAAGCCTGAGCGGAAATGACTTATTGCATAACGACTTGTAATTGAAGACTTTTAGAATTTATGCATTAACAAACATTACCACTTAGCAGTTGTTTGATTTGCTGTTTGAATGGGTTTCTATTAAGTTCTATATGAATAATGCTAACTCTATGGATTAATTTGTCTTTATAAACAGGAAGGGTTTTTCATAGATGGAATGTCTGTATTTTTTGATTGGGAGAGGCATGTTTAGGAGAAACTTGACTTTCTGCATAATGCTTCTCAAAAAGGTTACTGAAAAGCCACATTCTATATCATTAAGTCACTACTACTTATAGCAAAAGATGTTTTTAAAGAGTTTTTGGCTAAATGCTTTATAAGATAGCATGGATAATAGACTTTCAACATCCGCTGTTTGGTAATTACAGAAAGAGAAAGCATTCATTCTGTTATGTAAAGTAGTAGCAGAATTAGGTTCACTATATTAAAGCAACAGCTATGCATATCTGGATCATCCCTCATACAGCAAAAACAAAAGGGAAACATGAGAAAACATCTGGAAAAACCCCGAACCCTAACACCTTTTCACCTTCTACACTTCCATGCCGAAACTGAGAAAAGGGGTCTGTCTTGCCAACACATGACCACGCAGCCGTTCTCTTCTTTGATCCGACACCCATCACAACTATACCCTTGGAGCAATCTCCGAGCCTGCAAAAGAGCGTAATAGCTCAATGGCACGCACCCAAATCCAGCCAAATCAAGTCTTTGAACCCACTTATCGAGCTTTTCGTGCCTCTCCTTCCTCTCACCACCTTCACAAGCTATGATGTTCTTGATCTCCTCTCCGAATAACATCTTCTCCACCTTCAGTCTCTCCATTGAAGTTCGCGGTAACGTAGATTCCAAGCAGTCAAACAATGCAGCATAGAAGTATAAAGATTCGGAAAGTCTTTCCATCAGAGCGGATTTGTTGTGATTAGAATCTTGTTCTGATACCACCATGACCTTCGGTGACAAACCCCGCAAGGCGTTAAGAAATCCATCTATTTTTGTGGAAGTGACAGAAGGTGAAGATGAGGCCGTATCTTGACTTGGGCTATACCCATTGGCCAAATCTTTTTCAAGCAACTCTCCAAGAGGTTTTTGATTCACTTGGAGGACTCTTGGAAAATGGATCCCATTCGAGTTCTTGGAAGTTAATGATGACTTCGATTTCGCGACTTCATGGTCATCAGGTGCCAACAACGAATGAAGTTGTAGAACAGAGCTAATCGCTAACGCCTCACCTGTTTTAACATTCAATTTCTCGACATCAAGATTCTCTATTTTACTCACAATGGGATTGAACTGAAATGGGATATCCAACTTCTCGGCTTCTTCAATCAATACGCGCGCCATTTGGTCCAAAACCTCTTTCTGTTGATGAACACCCGTAATCCTCAAATGGGGCGGGCCTTCAGGGCGTGCACTCAAATCACGAAGGAGTGCACGCCACTGAGTAGGCTCGGAAGCATTTAGATCGACCACATGAACAATCTTCTCCCCTTCCATGGCTTCAATTATCACTTGATTAGCAATCACAAACGCTATCTTCAAGTAAGGAAAGTACTCGAAGAACATCCTCCTAACCAAAATGTTCTCCGAAGCAAACGATATCTTTGTGGAATTTAAAGCCTTATAAATGCCAGGCCATGTCTTGAGGATTCGGTTAGCAAGGGCTTCAGCGAAATATGAAGCAATTCGCTGCATTGTATCTCCTTCGGGAGACGAAAGGTGGGAGATTTGGTCAAGGGCAATGTTGGCATGTTCAAAGTTTCCTGAAGCTACATGTTTGGCACAAGTGAGTAATAGATGAATCAAACACAAACCCCTCTCCTCTGATTTGAGTTCTTTAAGCCATGGGTATGGCGATCCCATTGCAGGTGAAAGAGACATTGTTGGAAAGATTTGGTTTTGGACTGGTGTTGAAGTCACAGATGATGACCCATCATCTTGAAACATTGGAAACTAGAATTCAACTCTAATAACAACTGAACCCAAGTGTGAAATCAGATTTGATGTATTTAAATTGTACCAAAAAGTAGTAAATTGTGATGAACAGATTGGTTCAGATTACACATAAACAGATAGGATTTTTTGGCGAAACAGAATCAACAAGTAAATTGAAGAAAGAGCAGAGAAATGAGTAGTACCATGGGCAATCTTTGTGGAGGACAACTCGCCAAGCAATCCAAAGAACACAAGTTTCCTATTAGGTTTTCAAATCATCAAAACTCCATTTTCAAATCCCATGAATATACCCTAAATTCAATCACAGATTACGAGAGGGACTGGGGAGTAGAATTAAAGCTGAAGCAATCAAAAGAAGAGCAATTCCTTACTGGGTTTTCAAATTCATCAAAAACCCAATTCAAATCTCACGAAAACGCTCTCAATTGGAATGATTTTAGGACCTTCAAATGACTTTTGGGGGTTCTAGAGAAAGACAACATGAGGAGGAAAAGGTTGGGGGTTTGAATTAAACTCAACAAAACAGAAATTCCTTACTGGGTTCTCAAATTCATCAAAAATCCAGCTCCAATCTCACAACAATCCTCTCAATTGAAATCACAAACAACGTTAATTTAAAAAAAAGGAAGAGTTTGAGAGGGTTTTCAGAGAGAGAGAGAGAGAGAGAGAGGGTGAGGAACAGTTGGGATTTCAATGAATTAAAAGCTAGTCGTCAGTCAGTCAGGCGGTTTTCTTCTTTGATTCAAGGAACAGTGTGAATAAAAGAGCGATAGGAGACAAATGGCGTGAGATTTGTTTTTATCTTCACCGATTTTGTGTCGCTTAGTGTTGCAGGAGAATATGTGAATTTTGTGAAGACCAGTGCCCCTGTTCTATTTCCCTCAATTTGAATATAAGAAAAGCACTTTTGTCTTTCTTCCTCTATTCCAAAAGTGCTTTTTGCAAACATTTGTCTTCACTTAAGGTGGATAGGGAATCAAGTATACAACCAAACAGCAAGCCTCATGCCATTTTTTATACATTGTGTAATAACCATTGTGTTCAATTTTTAAATCATCCACGACAATTATAAAAAAACCACTAAGGGGTGTTTTGGATTATTTATAAAAACAATTTATTGATTTATTTTAGTGTGACATCGATAATAAGCACTTTTTAGTGTTCGGATAAACAGCTTATATCGGTGTCAAAACGGCAATAAGGAGTTTTTGAAGAAGTTAAACCATTTTAACTTATAATAAGTTGATAAAGACTTTTGTATAAAAACATTAGTTGTTTCTAATAAGCAATCTCAAACACCCCCTAAATTATCATTTGATGACCCAAAACAAGAAGAAAAAGGAACTATGTGTTAAGATATGTGTACCTTTTTTTAATCTTTTTCTAAAAAGAACATTTATAAAGAGACGAGGAAATGGTTCTTGCATATATGTAAGGATGTTCCGTTGGAAAACAAAATTGATTAGAAATCTGGGAAGTGCTTATAACATGTCATATATCCCTCTTTAGGATGAAGATTCCTCATGAATACACACATTCATGATCAATATTGATGTGTTATTACAACATTCATAATGAATAAACTGTCTGTATTAATGATGAATATGTCAGATATCACATTGTTAACGGTTCCTAATCAATTTTAGCTTATGGGAACTTGCCCCCATATATGTGTGTGTGTGTGTGTGTAATATATGCATGTTTCATGATATGTGGAATGGAGACGGAAGACTATGTGGAGTCTATATACGAGCTATGATACCATTTTTAAGTAATTGTAATACTTTGAATTTATTTTTAAAAGAACCCTTAAAAGGGGGAAATGAGGTTCTTACATATATCAAGGTTTGATGCCATGTGTCTAATCGAAGTGAGACTCCAACACCCCGTAGTTTGGTATATTTTTCTAATATAAGTACCGATAAATGATGTTGTAAGATGCTTATAATTATTGTACTTTCATAATAAGTTTGAAATTACAACCTCAACTTAAGAGGTGTTTGGTTGGAAGTGATAAGAGGTGGAGAATGTAAGTGGAAATCGTTACTCTTTTGATGCAATGGAATGAGCCATTACTAGATACAAAATAATGGAACAATCGTCAACAGATTGAGGATATGAAAGTCATTCTCATTTCTATTTTGAAATTGTGCCAACATCCTAATGACCTGAAACGAACCAAACAGCCCCTTAAATTCAAGAGTTGGGCATCATTAACAAAGGATTTTGACATATGCAAAATGTTGGCAACCAAAATTGGATTGATAATGTGTGTCATTTATGATTGGTCATAAATTTGAGAAGGAATCATGGGTTGTATCATGAAAAGGTGCAATAGAAGGTTGTACATTTAAGGTAACGTTATTAAATTTGGAATATTTGAAAAGATAAAAAGGAAATATAATTAGAGACAAAAGAGCTTTTGGAAATTGTTTTTGTCATTTCGTAATGTGGATGGGGAATCAAAGAGGGGTGGCCAAAACAACTTTTACTTTTGTTCTCCAACTACTTGCATCCCTCCAAACACCTCTTACCAAATCCAAACGCTAAATGCTTATCACCACCATTTACCCCCTTTCATTTATATATTATATATTTATATATATATATATATATATATATATAAAACGGTATAATTGTTTCAAATCAATTTCAACCATTTGTATATATAATCAATGGTTTAAATTAAATAGCCTCCTAAATTTGCTTTCAACCTTATTATAACTGATTTAATAATCTCTTTGGATTTCAAAATAAACAAAATTAAGGTCCAGATTTCGTTTGTATAATAGTTGGACGATGTGTATTTCAAACTCACTCTTTAGTGTGTGTGTATATATTTATATATATAGGGGACTTTTTGAGAATCAATAAAATTGTGATAACTTTGAGAACTAGTGTATCATGTGTTATTTCATATGTTTTTTTTATCTAAGACTAGAATTTAAAATATTGATTAACATATATTTGTTTCACAATGTGAATATTTATTGCATGTTTGTGAAACAAAAGTTACACGTAAAAAGGTTTCACAATGTTCCGCATGCATATAAAACAAATATATTAAGAAACAAATATATTAAGAAACAAATATATGTTCATCAATAAATTAAATGTTAGACTTAGAGAAGAAAAATCATGTGAAACAATACCTTAAAACAAAAGTTCTCACGGGAGTTCTCAAATGATTAAGTCCCTACTGTCCCTACACACACAAAAACATGTATAGAGAGAGAGAGAGAGAGACTTAATCATTTGAAAACTTCAAATTTATGAGATCCATGAGAACTTCTATCTTAAAGTTTTGTTTCACATTATCGTTTTCATCTAAAAATAGTATTTAATGTACTGATCAACATATATTTGTTTCACAATATGTTTTGTTTCATATGTATTTGGTTTATAATGTAAAAAAAAAATTACATGTATTTTATATTTCACAATATGTTTTGTTTCATATGTATTGTTTCATAATAGTATTTAGGTTTTGTTTCATATTATTTTTTTCATCTAAAAATAGCATATGATGCACTGGTTCTAGGATATTTCACCGTTTAGAAAGTTCTCAAAATAAGGTTCCCCCCATATATATATATATATATATATATATATATATATATATATATATATATATATATATATATTTAGAGAGAGAAGTTTAATTACAAACTTAATTTTCATTGTAAGCATAAGAATTGATCTCGGTCTTCTATCTTATTTGATTTAACAACTCATATTAAATATAGTTTTAATTAAAATTATTATTTAAGATAATTAGAGGTAAAAAAATCTATTTAATTTCAATTCATGCTTACCTTTTATTTTTATTTTAATTAAAAAAATTTACCTCCTTAAAAGTTTAAAATAAAGTATTTTAAAAATTACTAATATTTTAATAAAAAAAATTACTAATATTTTGATCAAACAAATTACATCAAAAAAACGAGAATTTTATGCTCTGTGATATGACTTTCATCTCGATATAGTTTTTTTTTCATTTTAACATTTTTTTACGTGAAATAATATATATGTTGTTGATCCTCTCTCTCAGTGATTTGATGATAATCTCTTTTCTCTTTCA
>NC_037528.1:41469100-41470930 GCF_001531365.2 Cynara cardunculus var. scolymus | reverse complement strand
TTAAATTTGAAAATATTGTGTTTGTATTCACCCCCCCTTCTACAAACTGTTTCTCTTCTTGTAGACCCTTACGGGACCAACAAGTGGTATCGGAGCAGTGTTTTCTTTCTTTCCTTGTGTTTGGCTGTTTTTTTGTAATAGTTTATCGTTTCTTAGATAACTTACTGCTTACAAATGGCTTTACAAATTGCAAAAACACACACAAAAGATAATGGCTCTCTTGCCAAACCTCCCCGGTTTGTCCGTGACAACTTTAGTCTCTAGAAGAACCGGATGTCCCTCTTTCTGGAAGGTGTGAATCGTGAAATTCCACATTACATAGAAAATGGACCATATATTCCATTTGCTATTGTTCCGGCTGTTCCAGAAACAGCTACGACTGCCGCGATTCCTAAACGGCAGATTTCAAAGCTTCCACATCAGTGGAGCGATGAGGACAAGAATAAAATAGCTATAGACACGCGTGCTCGGTCTATAATAGCTATGTCTCTTCCTGATGAGATCTATGACTCAGTGATGTAACTCAAAACTTATAAATCCGTATGGGATACACTTTGTGTCCAATATGAAGGAACCACTTAGGTTTAGAAGACTAGAAAGATCAATCTAGTAAGACAGTATGAAAGCTTTCTCTGTGGAAAGTCTGAGACACTGTTTGGAGTACATCAAAGATTTAATTGTCTTCTTATTGATCTTAGGGCTGTCGGCAGGGAATATTCTAATTCTGAAACCTTGACTAAGTTTCTAGAATGCCTTCCTGAGTCTTGGGACACTTTTTCCATGTGTCTCAAGATGTCAAATGACATGTCCACTCTTTCTCTTTCTATCTTATACGGGATTCTACTTAACCATGAACAATCTCGTCAGCTGAAAAGAAATCTTGTAAAAGAATACAGGAAAATGAAAAGCTCTCCTTTAGCTTTGATCTCTGAAGCTTCTCCAGTTAAAACTTCTACTCCTTTTGTTTCTTCTCTACCTCCCGTGATCATCACGGAGATAGATTCTTCTGAGGACATTTCAGAATCTTATTTAACATATTTTGATGAGTCTTTGGCACTCCTGACTAAGTCATTCAGGAGGTTCGCCAGCAAAAGCAACTTCCGCAGATCTCCTCAGCTATCCTTAAGGGAGAAACCAAAGTCTGAAAGAATAGACAAGGCTTCAGCTGTCTGCTACAACTGTCACCGGCCCAGACATTTTGCAGGTGAATGCAGATCAAAGAAGACTGCGACGCCATCTTCTAAAGCTTCCTCCTCCTTCAGGACCAAAGATGAAAAATACTTAAAACTGAAGGAGAAATACAAGAAGATGAAGAATAACCAGCGAAAGGCTAAAGGCCTTATTGCTGAAGAGCATGACTGGGCTGAATCATCTTTAGATGAAGAGGATAAAGCCTATGTCTGTTTGATGGCCATTGATGCTGATGAAGGATCTTCTAAAGCATCTACCTCCTATGAGCCATCTTCTTTTACTCAGGTATGTATCCTGAATGAACCTTCTTCTAGTCTTTCTGCACTGGATACGCTGACGGTTAACCTTTACAATGCCCTCAATGGCAAATCAAAAGCTGAGATGCTTAATGTTGATCTTCAAGAACAATTGAAGATTTGTCATTCTAAGATCAAAGAATTGACCTCTATTGAGGAAAATCTTAAAGATCAGGTTATTGTAAACCAAGCCATCACTGTTGAACGTGAGAAAGTTGTTGCTGAGCGTGAGCGAGCAATCGCTGAACTCGAGGCTGAGAAAGCTACCATTGAAGGGTGGCGCAAAGCTTCACTCAAGGCCTCTGAGATCATTAACGCTCAGATCCCGGCCAAGAATACGACT
>NC_037528.1:41466187-41469000 GCF_001531365.2 Cynara cardunculus var. scolymus | reverse complement strand
GCTGGAACTGAAATTACAGATACATAAATACATCGAAAGGAAAAAGGGATTATCAACAAATCAATGAGAGAGAGGATCAACAGGAACCAACACTGTATGTAGAATTCCAGTTGGCCATTGAGAATTTTTAAGAAGAGAGAGATTTTACGTTTTGATGAGAGAAACGAAAAATTGAGAGATTTTGGATGATCGTTTTGATTGGAAAAGCAATCAATTGGCTCTGATACCAATTGTTGATCTCAGATCTCTCAATAACACTATTAATCTAGTTAAGAATAACCAAATTATAGTGTTTTAATGGAGAAAGTGATGAACACTCAAGAATAAATTATAAACACTAAAGAACAGTCTTGAGCGTCAAAGGTTTCACTTTATTGATAATAAAAACGTAAAAAAAAATTAGTACAATAGGCCTAATCACCTATTAATTTATACTAGAAAGCTAATTAGAAGATAACTATCTAACGAGACTTTTTAGCTAATCTTCTATTTACAAATAACGTTTATCTAAACTGTAGATAAACTTTAATAGTAAGATAAACTTGAAGTGTAGCTGTCGACTTCTCATCTCCAGTTGTCTTCCATTGTATGATGAATCATCCTTATCTTTAAATCTTCATCGTATGCCTCTAGATGAATTGCTGAAGAATTCTCTAAATGTTGTTGACCAGAGGGGCGATGAAGATGCTCTTTCCATCGCATCCCTGGTCGTCCATCGGTCCTCTGGTTGTTCACCAGACTTAGCCAATTCTGCCTTGATGTCTTCATCGGTCTTCTGGTTCTTCATCACTTATTGTTTTTCATTACTTTTTCACTTTATGAATTATGGGGTTTAACAAGCTGTTTCGGGAACAGCCGGAGAAATAACATATTGAACATATGGTCCATTTTCTATATAGTGTGCAATTTCAGGATCCACACCTTCCAGAAAGAGGGACATCCGGTTCTTCCAAACACTAAAGTTGTCTCTGATAAACCGGGGAGGTTTGGCAAGGGAGCCATTGTTGTGAAAGCTTGTGCTTCTGTTTTGTAAAGCCATTTGAAAGCAGTAAAATTATCTAGAGAAAGAGATAATATAATGCAGAAAAACAACTAGACAATAAGAGAAGAGAACACTGCTCTAATACCACTTGTTGGTCCCGTTAGAGTCTACAAGAGTTTTAGAAACAGTTTGTAGAAGGGGGATGAATACAAACACAGGAAACTTTCAAATTTAAAAATATATATTGATAAAAAAAAGATCAATACAGATTTTTACAAGATTGTAAGAGGAAATAGATAAGAAAAACCTATCTAAAATAATCTAAGTTTACACATAGATATTCTATGCAAAGAGAAAAGATTTGCTGAAATATAAAGAAGAAAATAAGTTATTTCTGGGTAATAACTTTTAGAATACTTTAAAAAGGGATTCTAACTTGCTTGAAGATAAGCGTAAGTGTTCTTAGATGTGTGTATGTTCTTTCACGTATGCACGTAAAGATTAAGGTGTCTCTGCATGGAGATAGCACACACCTATTTATATCCATTGCATTAAATGCACATTTAATGCAATGTAGTAGGGTTTGAACACGCATCAAGCTTTTAGAGAAAAGCTTGTCCTTTGCTACAGTGAATAGTATAAAAGCCAATTCATGAGCAGACATCCTTTTATGGAGTTGGTGGGTAGTAGAGTCAACTAATCGGCTCCGTATCGTACTATACTCTAGAAAGGGTATGAGTTTTTCCTTAGTGTGTGGAAGGACAAGACAAAATCAATCTTACACAAGAAGCTTTTTTTGATCGCTGAATGCTGGATTAACCCTGAAGGTCTCTTCAACATTCATTGAGGCTTGGGCAGTCTTCACACATATGTTGACCAGGTTTAATCATTGAATGCCGCTTCAAATCATGAACGTGCCAGTCACTAATCTTCAGTTTCAGTCTTCGACTTTCACTGAAGGTTCTTTGGTGTGAGTTTTGTCTCTTGAAGTATCATTGTCGCTGATGGATTTACAATACATGTTTCACCGATCACTGAACTGACTCAGTGATGATCGCTGGAACTGAAAGACAGAAACATAATACTTCGTAAAAGATAAAAGGGATTATCAACAAATCAATGAGAGAGAGGATCAACAAACAAGTATTTTATTTGTACATTTTCCTTATTATTATAACTGAAGCAATTTTCTTTATGTTGCTTTATCATCATCAAATAGGGGGAGATTGTTGATCATCTCTCTCATTGATTTGATGATGATCCCTTTTATCTATCGAAGTATACTGTTTGTCATTCTGTTTCAACGATCTTCACTGAGTTTGTTAAGTGATCGCTGAACATGTATTATAAATCGTTCAGAGACTGTTATACTTCAAGAAGAAAAAACTCACACCCCAGATCCTTCAGCAATGTCGAAGATAGAAGTTGAAGATTTGAGACCAGGAAGTTCATGATCTGATGCGATATTCAGTGATAACAAGCTTGTCTACACAAGTGTGAACTCTGCGCAAGATTCGACGAACACTGATGAGACCTTTCAGCGTCATCCCAGTATTCAACGATCAAATGAATCTTGTCGAGCAAGATTGTTTTTGTCTTTTTCTTTCACACACAAAGGACAAACACATACATTTCTATGTATAATACAGTACGGAACCACTCCTTTGACTCTAAACGTGCTTACCTACTTTATGAAAGAGGACTGTTCACATACGGCCAAAATTCTGCCAAATTTGAACGAAGGACAAGCTTTCCTCTAAAAGCTTGACACGTGCTTTGTAGCTTCTGAATTGCATTTAATGCAATGGGTATAAATAGCTGAGTGGTTCTC
>NC_037528.1:41456753-41465916 GCF_001531365.2 Cynara cardunculus var. scolymus | reverse complement strand
CATTTATTCTTACCTTACACGTGCTTTGTAGCTTCTGAATTGCATTTAATGCAATGGGTATAAATAGCTGAGTGGTTCTCCTCTCAGTTATCAATATTCCTCACTAAGAAGTTACCCAAGAAGTTACTTCTCTCATTACTCTCTGTCTAAAGAGAAAGAACCACTTTAACAAGTGAAGAGCACATTTATTCTTACCTTATTTCTCGTAGCAAATCTTTTCTTATTGCTATTTGTAATCTTGTATGTATCTTGGAATGTTTAGATAGGTTATGTATCTTATCTCTTCCGCAAACAATATGTAAAATCTGTATTGATCTTCTTTATCAATATATAGTTTTTAAAAGTGAAAGTTTATGTGTTTGTATTCACCCCCTCTATAAATTGTTATTTGTAACTCTAGTAGATCCGGGTGGGACCAACAAGTTTGATGTCCGGATTCTCTCGGACAAGATTAGCTCTCAAGGATATCTCTCAAAGCTAACAAGTTTAACTATCACAACTACCAAGGGTGCCTATATATACCTTTCTTGCAAAGCATTAAACAAACTACAAAGCAGTAAGACTAGACTAGAAAGCGTTATAAAACATCTTTAGCACAAAGACTTGAATACAACAATTTCTACTCAACAATATATTTTCTTCAAGAGGCGGTGTATGTTTAACGTTTTTAAGCAAAATTTTCAAAACACACCCCTCAACCTCCAAACAAATTTAAAAACAACCCCCAAACTTTAAAACTAATTTAAAATAATAGCCCCGTTATAACAATGAGTACAAGTTAAGAAGTTCATGTTTTCTGTTAACTTTATTATTCTTGATCTTCAAGAAAATAAACAAATTTCAATCATTTTTGGAAGACCCTTTCTTGAAACAAAAACAACTTTAATTGATGATCAAAAAGGAGAACTGAAAATGAGAATGTGTGATCAAGTAGTCACCCTCAATATGCTTCATGGAACGAAAGACCCTGATGAGAGTGACGGATGTTCCCCCATTTGTGTTATTGAATCCTTGGCTTATGAGAAAGATTAAAGGACGTACTGAGGAAAGAATTGAAGCATAAGTGGAAAGGGAAATATTCTAACAAGTTGCTCTGATTGCCATGTTCCAAAATTGATGCAAAATCAAACACAAACCCTACTTATTAAGAGTAGGCTAGGCTCAATTCCATGTTTTTAGCTCCATTTTTCATTTCATTCCCTTTAGTCATTCGAGTTCTTATTTTTGTTATAGTTTGTTAATTAATGGAGTCAATATCTTTGTTGATGTTAATAAGTCATTGAGTCACTTATTAATCTTAGTTTAAGTCTGGTACTGATTTTATGCGCATGTTTCACATATAGCCCTACTGATTTTAATTGGGTTGATATTATTGGTATATTCCAGCAAGCCACCAAAGGAAAGACCGTCTGGTCTATCATTCATAGATTAGTGCTTGCTTGGACTGTTTACCACCTGTGGCAAGAAAGGAATAATCACATCTTCAAAAACAAAAGAAGATCGCAGAGTATGGTGTTGAAGACAATTATCGATGATGTCCGGTCCAGGCTCCTCAGCCTGACCTTCAAGCCCTCCCCTAATGTTGTCCGGGTTCGACTTGTCTGGAACCTCCCTTAGTTGCTTGTTCTCTTGTGCTGTTTTTCTGGTCTTGTGAGCTCCTTTGCTCTTTCGTTTTTCTTGGTGCGGTCTAGTGTGTGCTTGTTTTAGGCCCCTTTTTCTGCCGTTGTGGTGTCCCCCGTTGCTTCCCAGTCTTGGCTTGGTTAGGTCCTTCCCTTGGGGTTGGGTCCTTCCCTTGGGGTTGGTTTCTCTCTCTCTCTCTCTCTCTCTCTCTTTCTCTCTCTCTCTCTCTCTTCTTATTTATCTTCTCCCCCTCTTCGCTTCTTCTCTTTTCCTTTGGGGTGCCTTGGTTTATTCTGGTGGATGTGGTTTACCCCCACCCGAGCGTGTATTTGGCTTGCTTTTAGCGTTTAGTATTTTTGTCTTGATAAGAGGGGTCTCCCCCTCTCTATCGAAAGAAAAAGAAAAATATAATAAAACAAGAAGTTGTTCTTGATTGTTAGATTTGATTTGATAGCCATAAGAACCCATTGTTCCATCCACTTATTTTTTGTTTAAGCCACAAGAACTAGCCAACTATTTTTTAGGCTCTAAACTTAACTAGAATCATTTGGGCCTTCATTTCATTTGGCCCACTTTTGTAGCCTTGGTAATCATTCAATGAGGGCATTGAGTCCCTCAAGTTTTGGGGAGGATCCTACACAAGCATAATGTGAAACATATGAGAAATACATGCATCAAGACCAAAAAGAAAAATCAAAGAACAAAGTTCTATGTCTTTTGCATAAAAGGGTGTTAATGTACATCAAAGTTTGAAAAGGACCAAAGTATCCAAATACCTCAATATGAGATGCATAGCAGAAAAATTGTGTTATGGAGCGAAAGGAGAGTTGAAGTAAAAAAGGCAAAGCATTAAAAAAGGGCCAACTGCAAAACCCAATCAAGGTCCCAATACCTTTGATGAATATCTTTGATGAATCTAGTTTGACAAAGAAAAACTTAATCTAGCTTTTGGTTGGCACTGTTAAAAATTCAGGTTCGGGGAACTTCATTTATGAAGGGTTGTGGATATTCAAATGTCAAGTAGGATAAGAACACTTCTCTCAAAAAGATCAAAAATACTTATACATTGGCTATCTTGTGAACATGCTATTTTCTTTAGGTAGCAATCTGAGTCTTTTATTTCATCATTTTATTTGCTTGGGGACAAGCAACAATTCAAATTTGTAGGTGTGATATATGTTAATTTATTAACACTATTACATTGTTTTTCTCATCCTTTTCCTTTATTTTATTTGTCCATAGTGCCAATTTGGGTCCGTTTAAGTCATCTTTTATATTAACTTTAGAGTTGTATATGAATTATTAAAATTATGTTATAACTTTATGTTATTTTGGGTCTTATGCAGATTTTTGAAGTTTTTAAACCAATTATGTACGAGTCTTTTGATGATTTGGTGCTACACCATTTTTTGGGCCAGGCTTGGATTGTAAATTTTAAGAGTTGGATCATGGGCTAGCTTTTCATATTAGCTACTTTTGTACCAATTCTCTTAACTGGTATAAATAGGACCTTATGTTCAACTTTAATTTACATTAAGCTTTGGTTTTTTATTTCTCTCAAATTTATTGCTTCCTACTTCCTAGTTATTATTTTCGGCCTACTTGCTTATCAAGAACCCAATATTGAGTAGTTGTTACTACAATGTCAAATATTTTCAAGTTTATCTCCTCTTTCTTACTTCTAATTCTCGATTATGATTTGAAATTAATCTATCATCATTGCAATATATTGGATTTCATTTTTTGTGGCTCGTGATTAATTTTCTTGGTTAAAAAATCTGTTTTTTAAATGTTTAAAAGTAATTC
Source organism: Cynara cardunculus var. scolymus (assembly GCF_001531365.2). NCBI lineage: Eukaryota > Viridiplantae > Streptophyta > Magnoliopsida > Asterales > Asteraceae > Cynara > Cynara cardunculus. The sequence continues at coordinate 41,462,490 of NC_037528.1, read as the reverse complement.
TTCACTTTTTGTGACAAAACTTGTTTTACAAATTACAATTTTCTTTGCTTTATTTCTCTCTAGTATTTTAAGTCTTTTCTTTATGTCATTTACCCTATTGTAGTTTACTTCCTCGCATTTTATTGTAGTGTCATTTACTTTCATGTAGTTTAACTTTCAGTATTTTAATTCCTACAATTTACTTTCTTGTCATTTACATTCCAACAATTTATCTTTCGCACATTTATTTTTTTCGCACTTTACTTTACTGTCATCTACATTCTTGCAATTTGATTTCTGCAATTTACTTTTTCGTATTTTTCATTTACGCTATTTATTTTTCAGTTTTAACATCCGTCGCAAAAAGAAACCAAGTGATGATGAGCTAAACACCTTAACTTGGGATGTAAGAAAAAATTAGGACTAAAGCCGATGTGAAAATACAGAGGTGTCTTATGACAATATTGTCTAACTATCTATTACATGTGATTAATATTTTATTGAATATTACATTTAATTAATTGACAACTAATTTTATGTATGAAAATGCATTAACTTTCAGAGTTAAGATAAATAAGAAAACCTTAGGAAATATGAGAAGGTTATAAAGATCTTTAGTATCTGAGAAGTATTATACTTCTATGGTGTAGAATGGTAACACTGTGTTATGCTATAATTCATGATGTCTAACATAAATGATATCGTATCGGTAACATGTTGGTCTGTGTGTACTCTTGGAAGGCCGTCTGACCCGATCATTGATACAGTGACAATACTATAGCACCATTCTATGGTACTATAAGATTTGTGGCAATAATGCTATATCATCTTTATATTGGATCACTTGTTTTGTGTCTTAACCAACCTTTGCACCTTATTCTTCTTTTTATGACTGATACTTTTAGATGATAATTAACTCACCTACGTTTTAGATCAAACAAATCCCCCAAATTCACCATCGGAAACTAGTTTTTTAAAGGCTAGACTTTTGAAGAACTTTACAACCCTTCTTTACGGGAACAATGTGTAGTACTTATATCATTATTACTTGTTAATAACTTGATAGTAGTTCAAAGTATATACTTGCATTGAGTTTCTAGTTTTATATTGAATTTTAAGGTTGTATAAACCTAACAACAGTCCCTGACACTAACATCGTTAAATCCAATCTATTAATTCAAGGGTAAATATTAGGACTGAAAAACAGTGATAAATTGTATTCGTCTTGAAAGTTAATTTTGTCTATAATTGTATAAAAGTCATCGTGTTTGACTTTTCTTAGAATAGTTTGACTTTGACCTTGTGTCTTGTTTGACCCTATATAAAAGGTGATGTCTTTGTAATTTTAGAAGAGGGAGCCTTATTGTAATAATCTGATTACGTATGAGAGTTTGACCATATTTTGATAGTTGACTTTTTCTCTCTACTTCTCTTACATGTTCTTAATAGAAAACATATTCTACCATTGATGTTGTTGAAGATTTTTGATGGAAGATTAATTAATTTAGGACTTATAGTAAATGATCAAATAAGCTATCAATTAACTTTTCTATAAAAAATCAATTAAATGATCACAAGTGTCCACACATTTGAATTTTGATCCTCCCCACCATTTGACCTTTGACTCTCTCTTCACCCCTATCGTCTCCTTCAACCCACTTGCAATCATCAATGGTTTTTATTCACCCAAAAGTTTATTTTTATAAATTTAAAGTTTGTTATGATTTGAACTTTGCTTCAGGATTGAATTCTGAAACTTAGTTGGTTCAAGAGATGCTAGAAAATCCATGTTGAGATGCGATGGGGAAAAACGAAGATGATAATGACTAGCTTGGAGTAGGAGCAACGAAAGGGGAAAATACGATGGTTCTGGAGGGAGAACTGTTAGGTATTTTATTTTGTTTGTAATAAAATAGAAGAACTTAAAATGTAAATACCGTCAAGGTATATATAGTTTCCCTATTTTCTAGAATAGGTCTGTAAGTCCTTGTTAGATCAATCTTCAAGCTTCCATTAACAATCCATGACAGAATCTAAGTTTTAGCATTTAAGAACATATGAGAGAGATGAGAGGAAAAGTCAAACTTCATATATTGGTCAAATCTCTATTACGTATACTGAATTTTACAATGAAAGCTCTCCTCTAAAATTACACAAAAGTAAACTATATATAGGGTAAAACTTGAGCCCTATAGTCAAAGTCAAAGTACACTAGAAAAGTCAAATACGATGTCTATTTTAATTATAGACAATAGTAACTTTCAAGACGAATACAATTTTACACTGAATTTCAGTCCTAAAATTCTCCCCCTTTGTATTCAGGCTTGAAAGAATTTGCGCGCGTTGAATCTCGTTTGAACTTTGTCACATTGAGTACTTTATGACTTCTTCAAAACACTTCAAAAAAAACTTCACTTTGAAATCTTCAGACAATCATATGTTGAGAAATATCTTCTAACATTCTCCCCCTCGAATGTAGAACAATGATGATCTTTTATTTTGACAATATAGATCAAAGACAACAACAATCTTCAGACAACGAATTTCAGAAATTCTCCCCACAAATGAATTTCTTCAGTCAAAAATTCACAAACTTTCTTTTCAAAAGAAATCTATGTCAGTAAACATTTGAAATGATGATATTCACATTCAAAACCTCTCAGACATTTTAGCACATGAATAATCTTCTGTAATAATCTCCAGTCGCACTCGTTTTGAGTCTTTTGCCAACATTGATGTTACTCCCCCTTGATCTTTATAACATATTCCCCTTATATCATTTGGAATTGGTCATTTCATTCATTATTACATACTCCCCCTTATGATGAAATGAGAATCATTACATCATACACAAGAATGAATGAAATCTTTAAGTGAAAGTCGTCAATTCATAAAAATTGTAAGCAGATCTTTTCAAATTCACTTGTATAATCTTTTCAGATTAAGGGAATGGGAAAATAACAACCAATTTCAACTTATGAAATCGTTTTCAATCTTATAAAAAGATTGGCCTGTGAGTATAATTGATATACTCAATACAACGGATGTACTTTATATATGAGATTTTATGATGTTCATCTCACCAGGTCTTCCATTCAATCATCGATATCTTATAAAAGAATATCTATGAATGTTTCGGCAAAATAACATATAAAATGCAAAATCTGTGTAGTGTAGAAAGATAAAGCAACATATGCTTCTGTTTATGCTCAAAAAGATAATTCGTGTGGACTACACAAATTGATCAGACTCAATTCATGATCAAAAAGACTTGAATGGGGGACATATATCATTCTGTTTCAATATCAACTTTCTCCGAATGAGAAAAACTGATAGATTGTAAGTTGTGTGTCCCAAGTGTTATTGAAACACTTATCTGTTGAGAGATAAATGAGTAGCTGGTGGGGTTGTGACAAGAATTGGYCTGGGCTTCGCCTTTTTCAATATTAGTCTCCAAAGAATCGATAACTAATCGATTATGTGGTATGCCCGGATTTTAGAAGTTTGGAACAGGATTCGTGTATTCTTTTAATCCTGACACAACTCTCATAAATTATTTTGGCTCACAACAACTACCCCTCTCTTTTTCATTTTAAGCTCTGCACACAAACCTTTTTAGTTTAAGCTCACTCAGATATGGTTGTCCTCTTGGGTAGGTCTGTCGGTTATGACATTCCATAGAGGTATTTCTGTTAAGCACTCAGTCCCTCCTAAAAATTTATAATATGCTTAGTTGATCACAATGATTGATCAAAATGTTATTGCAAATAAGGCACAATGATCAGATAAAAAATTGATCAAGATATTTGGCTTTTAAGCCCGATCAATAAAGGAGTGATACGACAAAATCAGATTATTCAGTATGCGAGAAAAATGAATGAAGATCTGTAAGAACAAGTGTATAGATTCTGATTAAAAAAATGAATGAATGAAGTGTATATCAATCAAGGTAAAAAAATCAAAAAACAAACTTTGAATATTAACGAGCGTATTATCACCGAAAATGATTTTCATTTTAAGAGACGTGATAATAACAGTTTGAAGAATAGCTGAAATAGGTATTGGAATTATGATCGATGAGAAATTACGTAAGTAAAATCTCAGGAAATACTTGTTCAGAAAATGTACTCGTTTCCCAAAAAAAAATTCACTTTTAGAAAAACATTTATTCAAAAATTTCTAGAGACTCCCCTAGAAGGTAGATTTAAGAAATGTTTCAGTTAAGCTCAAAAGAATAAAAAAAAATGGAAACATTTTAAGCACGGGTCCTAAACTGAGTGTTTAGAAACCACTCTCGGTAAAGCAAATGTCCTGAAATGTGTTGTTTAGAAGCCTTGTTTGGACAGTATACAACTTCCCCTGAATTTGTGCATCATTGGATGAATTTCTGATCAGCGCAGTAATGACACACCTGCAAAATAAGTTCAGACAGATTTTGGTACCCAAACGAACTTGGATCCTTCTTTGTTAGTATCAGGTTGCGGAATGTTATAACTGCCAAACCATCTATTTTTGTTAGATGTTTTCTTTTTAGCACTTTTAACAGGATGATTATATACAAAGTAGGATTCATACAGATTATTGTTATCATACTTGTTATTACGTTTCCAATTCGTCTAAAATCTGTTATCAGCAGTCCATCTGTTGTACTATTTCCTGTTGACAAAATTGGTTGTCTTGCATGTGGAGCACATGATTATTCTCTTGCTAAGATAAATCAAATCAGTAGTAGATCTCACAAGACAAGGAAGATTATTAGTAACAACAGGGGTACAAGATGAAACAGATTCAGATTTATTGACCCAAATGCTTTTAACCTTTGGAGAGTAATTGGGTGTTCCAATAACATACCCTTGATAATACAGATTAGAAGAATGAGAATTGTTCTTAAAAACAGTTGATTTAGGACTGCTTGAATAACTGTTTGATTTGAAACAGTCATAAAAGCTGGTTTTACACTGTGAAAGAGAACTAGTTGAGCTTTGAGTACAAGAAAAGTCTGACTTTTCTTTAAAAGCTGGTCTCTTTCAACAGTAACTAAATCATACTTATTTTTTAGTTCAGTTCTCATCTTCAACTCAGTTTCAAGTTCTATCTTCAGATCAGACAATTTTCTTGAAGTATCCAGGAGTTTACTTTCTAACTTCTTCTTAAGCATTTCAAATTTCTTTTTCTGATTATGAAACTCTCTTCTCTCTTCATCTGAGCTGCTCCTCTCATTCTCAGAAGCGATGTCGTGCCATTTTTTTTTCACCAAGCTCTTTAGCAATAGCTATATATTTCTTTGCAGTATTTCATTTTTCAAGCGCAAATTGCTTCTTCTCTTCATCTAAAGCCTTCTGCTTTAGAGCAATGCTGTCAGACAATTTCTGAGACTGGCTCATACATTCTTCTGTGATGTCTTTCTTCTCTTTATCATTCTTGGCTCGTTCCAAGATGATCAGCTGTTCAAAATCTGAGATTTTTGCTTTAACAACATTTTGGCGTTCAGCTCGAGAGAGTTTATCTTATTTTCATAAGATACACGTTCAGCACCAAAAAATCTCTTCTTCAAAAAATCTCTTCTTCTCTTTCTCAAACTCTATTCTCTCAAAATTCAAACTTTTCTCAGCCTCTTGAACTTTTTCCTTCTCTAAATTCAATAACTTCTTCAACTCCGTTCAAAAAAAAAAACTTCTTCAACTCACTCAGATCAGTCTCAGTCTCATTATAATTCCTTTGAGATGTTCTGTTGATCCTCTCTCTCATTGATTTGTTG
>NC_037528.1:41441146-41455879 GCF_001531365.2 Cynara cardunculus var. scolymus | reverse complement strand
CCCTTTTGGGACCAACATGTTCTCTCAGCATTCAGTTCACTCTGGACTTTTTGGAGTTTATCAAATAGATCTTTGTTAGATTTACTCCAAGTTTTCAATTCTAGTTCACATTCTTTCCTTATTGTATCCAAAGCTTTTTCAAGTTCATTGATCTTTACTGATACATCATCTTCAGTGTTTTCTCTCAAAGCTTTATTTTCTTTTTGCAGATCCTCAATAAATTTCTTATCTGCAAAATTTTCATCAACCATATTAATGTATTTTACTTTGTAGTCCTCTACTTTCTTTTTCAACTCTGAAATTCTATCCTTCAAATCTTTATTCTCTCTTTCCAATGAAACTGCCATTTTCCAATCAGATTGATTAACGAATCTAGTGCGGTGAAATCAAACAAAAGAAATCAAAAACTATTAATGCTTAAAAACAAAAACAGAAAAACTCAAAAACTGTTGAAAAAAATCAAAAAATCAACGAAAAACTGTCAAAAATCAGTAAAAACAGTCAAAAACTGTTGAAAATAGTTAAAAACTGTTAAAAATAGTTAAACCTGATTAAAACAGTTTACTCGACACAGAACAGTTCAAAATTTTCTCAAAACCAGTTCAAAAACAGTAAAACACTGAAAAACAGTTAAACAGTTAAAATTTGATCCCAAATAAAATGAAAGAAGCCCAAAACAAAACGAAACCAGTTACAAGGATTACTGAATACCAATCAAAGTCATGACTAAGAGATTGTTCGAGAACAAAGTTCGGGTATATATGAACCAATTAAGAACCGTAACAGAATCCCTTAATAACTAGCACAATCACACCAAATACATGATGACACTATAACTACACCACATGAAAGTCTCAGTCAATTCAAACAGTTCCTGTATGTTTGGAATACACGACTAAGGTACCAGTCTTCACACCAACGTCCACCTTTTTCTGAATCTCAGATTGCAACCATGGGCAGTTCTCATTTAGATACTCAAACCTATCTGATCGCATTACAGCTGCAAGGTTTTCAGCAAATATGAGGCAAACAGCCTTCAATTGTATGGCATGATGACAGTCTGCAAGTGCAAGAGATCTGCCAACAGAGTTTACAGAGATATCCTTACAGAGATGAGACTCACACATGCGTCGGAGCCTATTCAAATCATACTTATTAGCAGCAGCTAATAACTTGGTTATTACCACTTTCTTCTCCCCAATCGTCCTACCTTACAAGGAGCAACCCACCAACTGGAACACTACTCACTCTTTCATCCTCTCGAACCCACTATTATGTCTACTAGAAAAATGCAGATCAATGACTCAAATGAAACAACTCCAGACTCCAATCCTTCCACCCAAATTTCACTGATATCTGAACAGGAAAATAAGTGTGATATGCAGTGGTGAACAAAAATGGCTTTCCGTCAGTGCTAGTATTTCTGATTCGAGAAGTTAGAATAAAGTCTCCTCCAGGTCCAAGACTAACCCTCAATCTGTAGTCAAAGTTGTGAGGCCAGAAGCTGCATCCTTTTTACTACCCATAATGAATCTCAAGGAATGCTCCACCATCACCAAAGTCTTGTGGTTTTGATGGCCAATATTCAACCGTTCTGGTGTAATTACAACAATTACAACAATTGATACCAAATTTAAGTCTTTAGGAAATGTCCACAATTACAACAATTGATACCAACTCCCGATCAAATTCGAATGCTTCTTCACAATTCTTTCCAAATCTCTGACATAAACATCAGACACAAGAACCTCAGCTAGACAGTGTGCGATTTACAAATCTGATTGAGAGAATCAGACAAAAGAATCATAGTATGCTATTAACAATGAGTGAAATAAGAATCCGATTGAATGAGCGATTTGGCTTAAATCGGTCACAACGATGAGCGTTAACCAACTAAATCGGATACAATGAAATCGAACAAACCTGTTAAACCCTTTCAGCGATTTGTCTAAAATTGACTAACATGTGATGAAAGTCGATTGGACAAGACAGAAAATGTGTGATAATGTCTAAATCGGATGAAGAGGTCAAATGCAGGCTGAGCGATTAATCTTTAATCTGAATAAGCGTGTGTTCGATTACCTAAGCGATTTAGTAAACCGGAGAAGGTGAGTGTGCGATTTACCTTGAATCCGGACAAGGCAGTGAACGATTTAGAGAAAATCGGATATGCCTTTGTCCGATTTAGAAGGAAGATGAATCTGCTAAGTCTAATCTGAGTGGTCTTTGAGCGATTTAGGCTATGATTGAACAATGAAGTTAGAAACCAGATAAGAAATTGAGCGAGCGATTTACTAAACCTGGAGATGAAGATGAAAGACTTGGAATAGAATGGGCCAACTGGGCTTTTAAGCGGATGGGCCAAGTCTTGAGCGATTTAATGAATCCGTTCAAGCCAAAAACCAAACTTTGAGCGATTTAAAAGATGAAATTCGATCAAAATATGACACAAGCACAAAAACAACAACTTTTCACTAAAAAAATTGATCAAAACTAACTTTTTGATTAAATTTATCAAGAACACGAAAAAATTTCAAAACACAAATTTGATCAAATCTTCAAAATAAGTGATCAAAACATGAAATTTTATTAATAACAAAGATTCACAATGTAAAAACATACACATCGATCACTATTTTAACACACAAACAAAAGATTTTGAAAGATTTTTGGATCAAATTCAAAAAGAAATTAAGAACACGAAGAACACAAATAATCTAGAAAATTTTAAAAAAAATTCTTCAAAAAGAGATTATTCCTTCTATTGATTTCTTGCACTCTGGCTCTGATACCAATCGTAAGTCCTTGTTAGATCAATCTTCAAGCTTCCATTAACAATCCACGGCAGAATCTAAGTTTTAGCATTTAAGAACATATGAGAGAGATGAGAGGAAAAGTCAAACTTCATATATTGGTCAAACCTCTATTACGTATATTGAATTTTACAATGAAAACTCTCCTCTAAAATTACACAAAAGTAAACTATATATAGGGTCAAACTTGAGCCCTATAGTCAAAGTCAAAGTACACTAGAAAAGTCAAACACGATGTCTATTTTAATTATAGACAATAGTAACTTTCAAGACGAATAAAATTTTACACTGAATTTCAGTCCTAACAAGGTCAACTCTTTCATTGTAATCATCAGCTATTCATTAGAGCACCGTCTTTAGCAAACAAACATTGTAATCGACATTTTGAATCAATAGACAAGCTGATTGATTTGATCATTGCATCGTGTTATTGTTATTTCATTATTCTTATATCGATCTGGATAAACAACAAGAACGAAGTAGTGGTTAGACTTAGGTGGTGCCTTGAGTTTGCGGGAGTTAGGTGGTGCTCATGGACTCGGGTGGTGCTTGTAGTTGGTATGAGTTGGGTGGTGTTCAGAGTTGGATGGTTAAAAATGGTGATGTCTAGTGAAAGTCGGAGGCTATGGTAGTGGCTGGTGAAGAAACATGAAAGGAAAGAAGAGGGAAAATGATAAGAGAGTAGATATGGGTGGTGGTTGTCCAAAAGAGGTGTGCACGGCAGCAGCGGTGATATATGGTACTCGGTTGCGATGGTAAATGTGAACGAAAATGAAGGTCAAAGGTGGGAAGGGGGACATAGAAGGAGCTGGGCAGTAATCCGTCAACGTGGGGGAGACGAAGGTCTCAGGCGTAGTCGTCGGTAGGGCATTACAACTACTATGAGTATATATAAAGTAATATGTGATAAATATATTAATATTATATATATATATAGAGAGAGAGAGAGAGCGCATGGTTCAAATGTTAACCAAGTTTATTGTGTTAACTTTGTTAACCATTTTCAACCAATGACAATTCATATTATATATAGGTTCATATTCATCTTATAATTTAATGACAAGGGTAAATATGTAAATTTTTTATATAACTCCCATATTATTAATTTGGAGTTACAAAATCAAAAAAATCTCATGATTTTTGTTAATTTATTATTGATCTTATTTTTTTTATAAATATTGGTTTTTCTATCTATAATGTTTTTGAATTTGTGATTGGTAGAGGAGACCCGGTAGTAAAGTTTTCGGTATCGTTCAAGCTATTATGGATAAACTCATTGTTCATAATGGAGGAATTATTGTTCACAAATGTTCATATTGTGTTCATATGTACACTAATTGCATATCTCAACATTCGCTCGCTCCTGAATGTGTCCATAATGAAGGAACTATTGTTCACAAGTATTCATATTATGTTCATATGTGCACAAGTTGCATATCTCAATATTCGCTCGCTCCTGAATGTGTTCATAATGGAGAAACTATTGTTCACAAATTGTTCTTATTGTGTTCATATGTATACTAGCTGCATATCTCAACATTGGCTCGCTCCTGAATGTGTTCATAATTAAGGAAATATTGTTCACAAGTGTTCATATTGTGTTCATGTGTACACTAGCTGCATATCTCAACATTGGCTCACTCCTGAATATGTTCATAATGAATAAACTACTATTCACAAGCTGTTCATATTGTGTTCATACCTGTTTTTTATTTATTTCCTTTCGTGTAGCAGCTATTCTTATTATGTTCATATTGTGTTCATAAATGTTATGTAGTCCAAGTTCATATATATGTCAATTTTTGTTTGTATTTGACACAATGATTCATATATATATATATGTGTGTGTGTGTGTGTGTGTGTGTGTTTTTATGGTTCTTACATTAACAAAAATAAATTAACAAAATCATGGAATTTTTTATTTTGATGATATGGAAATTACATAAAAAAATAAAATTACATAAATACTCTTTTCCACTTAGTTCACATATGTTTGTGAAATTGTAAATTTAAAAAATTAAAATTTTAATATGATAAATCACAACCGTTTATTGTAAGAATCAATGGTCAAGATTGGTTAACAAAGTTTACACAATAAACTTGGTTAACATTTGAACCAGGCCATATATATATATATATATATATATATATAGGGTTCACGTGAGACCAAAGGTTTTTTGTGAGACCCATAAGACCAATTTATATTCATTGATTAACTTTATAAGCTAATGATTTAATGGTCTAAAGTTGCACGGTAGCAATTTTGTTATTATTGAGAAGCCTCATTGCAATTTTGTGATTATAAATATTTAGATTGTAGATCTAATGCAAAGGTTGAGAATTGGTCTTACGAATCTCACAAAAAACCCTTGGTCTCACATGATCGCAAGTCTATATATATAGGATTGGTTTCCGATGAAAGAGAATTAAGGTGAGAAGCGTAAGAATGGATCTCCATTCTTAGATGCACATTAGGATGAGATGCACCGAGATAAGATGCACTGGATCAATTCCCGTAAGAAATGCAATCCTTGGGTGTGTAAGAGATTAAAAGCGATCAAGGGTCCAGATTTTTTCTTATGTTTATCACATTTAACTCTCTTTTTCACACAATCCTTTGCATATATATATATATATATATATATATCCTATTAATTTTTAATAAAAATAAAATAAAAGACAATTTGACCAATTTACTCTTCGAATAACAGATTCGATTTAATAGTGTTAGTGTCAAAGACCCAGCTTATTACGAAAAGCAAATCACGAGGACTTTGAACAAATAACAGGGACCCATATTCTAATTTACTCTAAAAAATTATAACATAGCTTTTAAAAATTGTCATCATTGAACATAATTTTCTTTATGCAGGTCTCATTAAGCGTAGGAACTTAATTTTCTTTATGTAGGTATCATTAAGAGTAGGAACTCCAAACTTAAAAAAAATGGATTGAGAATAAACATGTTTCCGTCTAAAATATGTGTTTAACCCCAATAAAATAAAAGAATTTACCAAAAGGCCTTTGACCTAACGGTATCATAGTCTTTGGCCTCATAGGAGGTCAAAGGTTTAAACCTCACCAAAAGTGAGAATAATGTATGAATTTATTTGTTGCATTTACCGTATATAAATATTTTATACTGCAAAAAAAATATTTTTTGTTAATTTTTCGATACATATTTAAACTACTGTTTATTATCATTAGTTATAAATTAGAGTAGAATACAATTTTCATTCATATAGTTTGTTGTTTATAACTATTTTGTTCATTTTTATTAAATATTTATATTATTATACAATCTATTAAAGCTTTAACATAAACTATTAATTTTTTCATAAGAAAATAAAAATAAAATATAATCTATCCTTCCCTGCACTCCTTTCCAATTTCCTTTCATCTTTTTCTTTAGTACAAATTAATAAAGCTTTAATAGCTTATATAATGAAATAAATATTTAAAATGAAAAAAAAGGCTCAAAAGATCATATTACTCCTTAACTTTGTAGGCTTTTCTAATTTTATTGGCCTCAAAGACGAAAAGCAAAATAAAATGAAACCATAGTGGCTAAAAGGGCGATTATAAAAATCAAGGATAAAAGTAGTTAACCAAAAATAGTACGCTATCAAACAAAAAAATGTATTATATAAAATTGTTATAATAGGTTTATAGGATGCTCTTAAACGTTTTGACAAGTTTTTAGGACGTTATCAAAATAAAATGTCGTACTAGTTATTTTATACGACAATATTTAAGGTGGTGTTTGTTTTTAAAAAAAAAAACTCTTATTTTACCACTTATGTCTGATTTGGTCAGACATAAAGCAATTCAGACTGTTTTTCTTTTTTTTTCGGAGCCACTTATCACTTATTTTCCTCTTAAAAATTAAGTGATAACCTAGCCACTTATTTTCCTCTTAATCCTAACGACTATCCAGAGAACCGATTTCTACTTCATCATTCGATCGACTTCACCCTCATCGTCTCATTCGATCGACTTCACCCTCCAACGCCTCTGGTGGCTTCAAATCGACCCAAAACGGATCCAAATCAAGAAGGTTTTCTTCCCTGTGGGTTTTCGCCACTGTATGTTTTCGTTCATGTGCAAACCAGTAATTGTGCACCTTTATCCTCGTGAATCAAGGTAGTTTCGTCCCTGTAGTTTTCGTCATGATGGAGATTTGCTTCGATTTTAGAGGTGGATTTGGGCGTTGGATTTTAGAGGAGTGGTGGTAGACTGTGGTTGATGGTGGTGGGATGAGGGTGGAGATTGAGGATGGAAGGCTTGAATTGGAGGAGAAGGAAGAATTAAAGGAATTTTGGGAACATAAACAGAAGTGAAATAAAAAATTATACATATTCATATGTTTTGTTGGTTACAAAAGCAAACTATTGATTCAGATTTCAGACTTCAGACGTTTGTTAGTTTAGAAAAACAAATAGTCTGACTGATTCAGATTTCAGACTTCAGCACCACCTCTTAAAAATCAAAAGTGAATTCAGACTTCAGACTTCAGCACCTCTTAAAAAACAAATGCCACCTAAGTGTCTTATAAACAGATGAATTCATATAAACCTACTGTAATATTTTTAAATTTGATTTTTTATAGTTTGATCCTATAAATTGAAATTTAAAAACACTTAAACAATTTAAGCATTTTAGAAATCCAATTTTATTGTAGTGATAGTTATTTACATTTCTCATGTCAGTCATAGGAATGATTCAGAGGGTGGCGCTTACATTTTTTTTAGTTCATTCTAATTAGTTAATTAATTAAAATTAAACAACAAACCAAAACTAATATGATTATAAAACTTTTCATTATTTAAAATAATTTATTAACGACAACTAAAATATTCTTCTAGTAAAATTGTTACCTTTCTAATAATTTTCGTGGAACCAGTGTGGTGTGGATGTTCCATAGGATGACGTCTACCTTCTTTTAGTTGATACTAGTAACTAATTACAGGATTTTCAATATATATATATACACATTAAATCAATATTCATTGAACCGATGTTGTTGTCTACTGTTCAATCATCTTTTTGTTGCTAAACCGATTATAGAAATGATAAACATCATACCAAAATAAAAGAGCAAGAAAGACAGAATCCTAGCTTATTAGCCTCTCAACGTAACCACATAATTAACTAATGAACACTTCTTAAAAAAACACACATATAACAACCAAAAGAAAAACAGTAACAACTTAACACAGTTAGGAACGTATTAATGATCAGCTATATCGGCTCAAATGAAATCGGGTCGGTGGATAGAAAATAAGCCACGACAGACGTAAACAAGTTGCACTAAATTCCATAGTGTAGAAGACGATATGGATGAATCGGTCCAAGTTGTATATTGGTTTATCCTTCTTTTATGTCACTTCAATCATGGTGCTCCTTTTTCCTTTATGCCAATGCCTTTTAACCATGGTACACATATCTTATTCCCAATTTGGCATCCATTCCTCCATTTAAACACACTTGATTTAGAAACAATTTATTCATCTTCGAATATTCCACCTAAAGTTCTAGTTTCTTTAGTGGAAGCAATAGTGATCGACTTCTCCTTCTTCTATCCCCTCCGCGTTTTAACTTATTCCATCGGTACGGTATTATGCGTGCTTGAATATCTTCTTATTCCGATTAACGTCATATCAACACTAATTAACGTGTACAGTTTCTTTTGTACTTGTTTGTTATTTGTTCTTAAAGATAACACGGTTGGGTCCAATTGCTTTGGAGGCACTGTATCAATCATATAGATCGGCTCGACGAGTAATAAATAAAACATAATATTAAAGTTCGTGTTATGTATGATGTTAGAAGTTTACAAATTAAAACAACAAAACTAATGTCTTAAATTGACAAAGTCGCATTTGAAATTCATTTCAAAAATCATAATGGAATCATCAAATCCGCTAAAACATTATAATTTGGCTATAATTGGGTCAAAAGATGTATAATTAGGCTAAAAGTTAAAACATATATAACGGAGTACGGATAAATCATGTATAATTGGCTCGAGATGATTTTGGAGATGTTGCATATCTCGCATTGGAACATCTTCCGGCACGATCCTGGAAATTGACAGAAACAGTCATCAGCCATGAACCGAAAATTAAACAATTATCAAGTTGAATAACAGGGTTTTCTTTTTAATCTCTATAGCCCCATATCAAACGTAATTCATAGATGAGTTTGAGATTAAAAGTGATCAATGATGGAGATTCCTCCTTATACTTTTCACCTTAACTCTTCTTATTGGAACCCGGTCTTGTATATACATATAATTGGTTAGGGTGTTTTTAACAGATAATTTATAATGTTTTCAAAATATAGAACCAAAAGTTAGAATATCTAATAAAAATTATACTTAAATCCAACAAATATTTAATTTTAAAAAATTTAGTATTAATTATATTATTAAAATATTCTACAAATTTATCGAAAGGAAAAAAAATTATATAATATATTCAAGTATATGATAGAAGTAATTAAATTAATAATTTTCTCTCTTTTGAAACTATTTAGAAATTTAAAGGTTTATAGTTTTTCAATTTAAAAAAAAATATTTTAATTAAATATTTTTTACAATCTCTATTTTAAAATAGTAATTTGTTTATGTATTGATTTAGATTAAAAAAGAAAAAAGGAAGAAGATAATATTAAAATGAGGATAGGATTTGAGAAATTCCCGACAAGGGTACGCAGTGAAATCTAGAGTACTAAAAAGGTGGGAATAAAAGAAGAATTTTAAACAAATGGAAGGAGGACACGTACATATAAAACATTCTTGCAAGGCTGGCTGCCAATTTAAGATGGCTGGCTGGCTGGCTGGCTGAGTCCTATGATAGAAAGTTAGCCACAACCCATAGCCATTACCCACCACTGGCCTCCACCTTTCCTTGGGTTCCAAATCGAAGTCTTTGGATAATACTTACCCTATCCATTTTGGTATATTCCCCTCAGACATATTCTCTCTCTCTCTCTCTCTCTCTAAATATATAGAGAGAGACTTGAGATCGTGTAAAATCGAAAGTTTTTTGTGAGATTCGTAAGATCAATTTATGTTCATTGATTATTTTTATAAGCTAATAATCTAATTGTCTAAATCAATTGAATAGAAAAAAATTAATTGATGCAATTGGTTAGATATAAAAATCTTGAATGTGATATTTAATATTTATTTTTTATTGTATCAATTAATTTTTTTCTATTCAATTGATTTTTTTTTTGCATTAGTAAAAAACAATTTTCATTGTGATAATTTGGATTTTTTTAAAAATATTCAATTTGATATCTGAATTAAAAAAAAAAGATTTGAAATGAAAAATAGATTTTATTGCATTAATTTTTGGAAAAAAACGATTTTAGTTATTTTTCTATAATTATTTTGCAAGTTGGTTCTCCAAAATAAGAATCAGGTGCAAGTTGGTTCCCCAAAATGACGATTTTGAAAGTTGGTTCCCCAAAATAGGAATCAGGTGCAAGTTGGTTCCCCAAAATGACGATTTTGAAAGTTGGTTCCCCAAAATAGGAATTAGGTGGAACTTGGTTCAATTTTAATGTAATTTTCTCTTTAATTAAAATTGTTTATTTATAAAATATATTGTATAAAATAATTAATTTACGTAATCAAAAAAAATGAGGGGAGACAAGTGGCTTGCAATTGAGTGGAAATTCAAATCCCATGTAACATCCAACAAAGCTTTACAATTGGTTTTAGGGGTTTGAAACCCGTGTGTAGATATGGTCGTAAAATTGGCGAAATCAAAAACAAAATGCATATCACAAAAACAATATCTGTAACCTGTGCATTTTAAAATCTTAATTGTAACAAGTGGTAAAGCGCAAGGGCCAAACATGTAATTCACTCAATTTTGATCTCTCCTCTACCTATTGGCAATAGGGTTCCTAAAAACCCGATCAACTCAACTCAATCCGACACGAAATAACTCAATCCGAAATAACTCGATGTTTAATAGAGTTGTAAAATTTTCAAATCGTATGTATTTGGTTGATATTGAGTTACTATTATTTGAACTCAACCCAACCCGATGAACCCGCTATCCTTTTACTTCTTGGATTTAATATGATTGTTGAATTTCTATAAATATATACATTAGACAATCACATTATCACGTATGCTTTTCACATACACATATTTTCACTTTATTCACATCTCTATATATGTAATCGGTTATGTGTAAAAGGATATCAGGTCCATTAGGTTGGGTTCAAATGGTTGATAATGAAAAAGAAATATGAGTAGAGAAATAACATATTCAAGGTTAGAAGAATATTTTAATGTACCAAAGTATCAACCCGACCAACTCGTACGGTTTGGGTTGAGTTGCACTACAGTTTGGGTTGGATTGGGTTAAGATTTTTCAAACCGGAAGCATTGAGTTGAGTTGTTCAAATATCTTCAACTTGATCAACCCAACCCATGAGCACCCGTAATTGGCAATACAAATATTTCTAAAATTTTATTTAAAATAAAGAATCAAATAGAGATTTTATTGAAGCAAATTTTTAGTCTAAAATCTCTACTCTTTTTGGTTTTTGAGCATCTTTAATGACTAAGGGGCTGTTTGACGGTTGCTAAATGGTTTGGTGCAGAACGGTTAAGTGGTCAGAATGGTTAAGAGAGCCATAATGGTTAAGTGCTGAGTGAAATAATGTTGTTTGGTAACTGTTCTCTGAATGACAACAAATTATCATTTTAACCCTCGAGACAAAGGAGTTCCAATCTAATCAAATTAAGGTTATCCAATTCACAAAAGAGTCCATACAACATAAAAGCACAGAATTGGTACTGGACCACTACAGACCAGCCCCTTTAACCTAGCCAAGAATCGAAATGTGTAGCAAACAGGTGTGCATTTGCCTTCAATTTTACAAACACTGTTTTAGAAATGCATTTGCTGCTGTCGAATTTTACTTTTGTGCTAAATCCAAACATGAAATACTTTACACAATGGCATGGTAACAAGGGTTTCTACAAGATAGCAACCAAGAAGTGAACATAACCAAGATAGCAACATGAAGCGAAGGGAAGTGATGAAATACCTGAAACAGATGGAGGGAAGCCGTAGGGGCGGCGACCGGAAGACGACCACCTGGAAGACGGCGACCGGAGCTGACCACCGGAAGACGACCACCGAAAGGCGACCAACCAAGAGCTGACTGGAAGAGCAACGATGGGGGGGGGGGGAGACAGCGAATGGAAGAACACGATGATAGGGGGATGCGATGTGAAGAACGGCTGGTGAGAGGGCAGAGTTGGAAAATAGAACATTTGAATGGTTTAGTGAAGCCCTAGACACAAAATAGTTAAGAGGTTAATGTAACCATTAAGAAGCTTAATTTTTTTTTGCCAAACAACCCTTACCTCTTATCGATTAAGAGGTTAGCTCTTAATGTCACCATTAAGAGCCAAACAAACAGCCCCTAAGCTAAAATAAAGATTTTGAAAATGTAGATCGGTTTTTTGCTCAAACAACTATGTTATGCTATAATAGATGAAAAAGAATGTTTTATTAAATATTTTAATAATATAATTAAAGTGAGAATCTATAAAATATAAGAGTAAATTACGATTTCATCCCTATGGTTTGCTAAATTTTGCAATTTTCATCCCTATGGTTTAAAAATTGATATTTTTCATCCATATGGTTTGTAATTCATTGTTATTATTATCTTTATGCTTTATAATTTATTGTTGTTTCGGTCTCTGTGGTTTACAATTCTTTTTACTGTTTTGATCATTTGTAGTTGAAAATGAAGGAATTAGTTCATGGACGAAAAACAATAATAAATTACAAACTGTGAAACAAAAATTGCAATTTCTATACCGAAAGGACTAAACCGAAAATATTAACAAAAACCAGAATTTACTCGAACTACAAAATAACTCTGGAAGTTCCATGTTAAAGCATATCTATCTAATTCAAGGTTCTTATATAAAAAAAAAGTAAAATGACTTGGCAAAACTATGATTATAGAAACTTTTATCTCCTTTGAATTCTTGTAAAAAAACATTAGCTCTTATATAAAAGTTTAATTTTAATAATCCATTCTACAAAAATTTCTATGTTAGAAATCTTATTAGTTGGAAATGTTATATATAGGTGGAGGTTCAAACAAGAACACCTCCATTTTACGAGAACGCAAGAACACCCTTATCACATGTGATAATACGCGTGAAAAGACCTGGTGGTGTGCGGAAGACGTGTTCAACGACTTAGGTCGCACCAAAGGTTGTCTGCGTTTATGATTTAGAATCACATGTGATGGTCTTGATTGTTTATAATATCATATAAACTACACCCTTATCACATGTGATAATACATGTGAGGTGTTTAGTGGTGTAAGGGCAACTTGGCCCGCAACCAAGATCGTGCCAAAAGTCGTCGGTGTCACTGATTTAGTATCACATGTGATAGAATATTAGTATAACATGTGATTGTCTATTGTAAAAAGGTGTTCTCGTAAAACGAATGTGTTCTTATTTGAACCCTTTCCATTTATATATATATATATATATATATATATATATATATATATATATATAAAAGAGAAAGATTGGTCAAAGGTGGTAAAGAGGGAAACGTGGAAAGGTAGGAAAAAAGACACGTGGTGGAATGGTATTGGGAGAGAGGGAGGTATATATTTGTTTGTGTGCCATCAGATCATCCAATTGAAGCAACAAATGGAAAGTTGAGATCTTGGTTATGTGATGGTGACCCCTCCTAAGCGAATAATAAACCAACATAAAGAGAAGAAGAAGGAGATATTAAAGGATGCTCTTCAAAAAGACTTCTTTTAGGACCATCGTAGGATATGTGGAAATCTCTATAATTTGTTTTCCGTTTTTATTATTTTTAATTATGAAAACTTGTATTTTTTTGATTTATTAATCAAGTTTTTTGGAGTAATTATTTTGGTTTTACTCGTTTTAATAGACTAATTTTTAATTGTGGGCTTAAAACTTTCAGTTCAAAATTACATGACGAAAAGAATAAAAGATATTCATCCAAGTTGATATTTTTGTATTTTTGCATATATTTATTTATTTGGGCACTTGATGGATGCTTAGACGAAACAATTAAACTAAACTAAAATGTGTTAGTTTTATAAAAAAAAATGTTTGGGTGAATAATTAGTTACCTTTAGAGAAAGAGCATATACTTATTTATTTTAAAAACATATGAGTTGACTTTACAAACCATGTTATTTGTACAAACCTCATTCAAACAATCATAATTTTTTATTTTGTTTATTTTTTTGTAATTATAAGAGATTGATTAATCATGGATATTATCATCTTTATTATTTTAATTTTAGAGAAATACATGAAAGAGTTTCATTAAAATTTTATTAAATATTATATAAAACAATTTCATAACCATATATCAAAAAACTTCATCAAAAAAAGTATTATATGGAACAATTTCACAAGATTAAACAATTTCATGAAAAAATTTCATAAGATTAAACAATAAAATCGACGGATGATGGTGGTTTGCACGATTTGTGCAAATTGGGTGGTTGCATTTGATCGTTCCTCTATGTATGTATCTATACTATATAATAAAGCATTTGACAAAACTCTTAAAACCCACTTTTTATGCGTAAAGTACTGTTTATTAATGCATATTACTTAAAACTCAAGAGTACAAGTAAACTGTGCGTAAATACAACTTATTAAAGCTTCATATCTGAATTCGTGTAACTAACTGCAGATAAAGATAATCAAATACATGATAAACATCTCATTTTAAATATAAAAAATCTAAAATATAATTAAAATAATTATTGAGTTCTAACAGAATACTTGATTATTATCTTTATAAAATGTTATATTATTAAACCAAAAATAAATTATTTCAATATTAAACTTAAATTAAAT
>NC_037528.1:41438645-41440603 GCF_001531365.2 Cynara cardunculus var. scolymus | reverse complement strand
ATATATATATATATATATATATATATATATATATATTTCAAATTTTTATGATATATTTAAATTTATATTTTATTTAAAAATAAAATCATTACCACCGATTTATTAAAAACACATAAAATCGTATTATAACATCGACAGAGACAAATAATAAAATAGAACATTAAAATCGAGATATGTTTTGCTACATTGCGCGAGTACTCTTCTAGTGTATGCATGTATGCATGTTTGTATGTATGTATGTATAGGGTTGGGTTCACATGAGATCAACCTATTTTCGTGAGACCCATGATACCACATGTTTACACTTGAAATTTCACAACAAAAAACGTTGTGAAGGTAAAAGAACTCCGAACCTTCACAACAAAAACACTATGAATGTATTGTGAAATTTCAAGTGTAAAAATGTGGTCTCACGGATCTTACGAAAACAAGTTGATCTTACATGATCCCAAGTCTATATATATGGGGGAAATTACCCAAAATGACCATTTTATACATAGTACACTAACAAAATGACCATTTTTCAGACATTTTTAGAAAATGACCACCAAAATCGCCTTGGAGGGCGACTTACTTTATTGGGGGCGATTTCCCCATTTAAGGTACGATTGAGTCCCACATGCATATTATTTTGAGGACATTTATGACGCAACGTTTTGGTTGATTTGACAACTCAATGACGACGTGACTAGACATACGAGATGATTTTCACTGATATTTTGTGTTTTTTAGGACCAAATGGAGTATATATAACTGTAGTAATCGAAACATGAAAATGGATTACTCCAACTCAATGACGACGTGACTAGACATATGAAATGATTTTCACTGATATTTTGTGTTTTTTAGGACCAAATTTGGTATATATAACTGTAGTAATTGAAACATGAAAATATAGTAATCCAAACACTTCTACTCTCACAACCTTCAAACACATTCTACTATCACAACCCTTAACATAGATATGAAATCATGTCAAAGTGATAATGGTTTCGTGTATGTTCAAAGCAGCGGTTCGTTCTAGACGATAAATGGTGTTATAGAGTATATGTTGTTAGGAGCGCCCAAACGTATATTACCTTTGCCTTCGCTAATAACACATTTTGGTTTCATTAAACGTGTTGCGGAAAAGTTAAATTTACGTAGTCGTTTTAGGTTATTTTATAAAAATCTTTTGAGTTGTGAGTTATTTGAGCTAGGTGACGATGATGATATGGTGATGTTCCAAAACGCTGTTCATCAAAATTTATCGCAAATTTTGACACTCTTTTGTTGTCGACAATGGTGGTGATGATGGGGATTCATTCTAGTGCCATAATCCATCAACCAAGTATGGTTTTCCTCAATAGTAGTAGTATAAACCCATACGGTCCTTCTAGAATCAACTAAACAGGTACTTTTTACCCCGGTGGTAGTGGTAGAAATCCCTACAGTTCTACCATAATCAATCAATCAATCAGGTTATTTCGTCCATGGTGGTTATGGAGGAAATCCATATTTTCCTGTCAGAATAAATCAGCCGAACAATTTCTTTTCCGACGGTAGTGAAGGAAATCCATATTTTGTTGTCGGAATCAATCAAATCGGTAGTTTTTTTCTTGGTTGTAATGGCAACCATACCTACAATGTTGCTAGAATCAATCAACATGGTGCTGTCATAATGAATAAAACTGATAATTTTGTTCATGTCGAAGACGTCGATAGCAAAATAGCATATCAAAACCAATCGACTGAGGTTTTTGAACCGATAAATGATTTTGTTGGTCCTCTCTCTCAGTGATTTGATGATAATCTCTTTTCTCTTTCACGTTGTATTTGTGTTTCTGTATTTTCAGTTCCAACGATCTTCACTGAGTATGTTCAATGATCGCTGAAGAACTTGCATTGTAAATCTATCAGAGACAACAATACTTCAAGAAGACAACACTCACACCAAAGAACCTTCAGCAAACGTCGAA
>NC_037528.1:41435661-41437540 GCF_001531365.2 Cynara cardunculus var. scolymus | reverse complement strand
ACCATATATTCCATTTGCTATTGTTCCGGCAGTTCCAGAAATAGCTACGACTGCCGCGATTCCTGAACGGCAGATTCCAAAGCTTCCACATCAGTGGAGCGATGAGGACAAGAAAAAAATAGCTATAGACACGCGTGCTCGGTCTATAATAGCTATGTCTCTTCCTGATGAGATCTATCACTCAGTGATAAAACTCAAAACTTCTAAATCCGTATGGGATACTCTATGTGTCCAATATGAAGGAACCACTTAGGTTCAAGAGACTAGAAAGATCAATCTAGTAAGACATTATGAAAGCTTTCTCTGTGGAAAGTCTGAGACGCTGTATGAAGTACATCAAAAATTTAATTGCTTTCTTATTGATCTTAGGCCTGTCAGCAGGGAATATTCTAATTCTGAAACCTTGACTAAGTTTTTAGAATGCCTTCCTGAGCCTTGGGACACCTTTTCCATGTGTCTCAAGATGTCAAATGACATGTCCACTCTTTCTCTTTCTACCTTATACGAGATTCTGCTTAATCATGAGCAATCTCGTCAACTGAAAAGAAATCTTGTAAAAGAATTCAGGAAAATGAAAAGCTCTCCTTTAGCTTTGATCTCTGAAACTTCTCCAGTTGAAACTTCTACTCCTTTTGTTTCTTCTCTACTTCCCGTGGTCATCACGGAGATAGATTCTTCTGAGGACATTCCAGAATCTGATTTAATAGATTTTGATGAGTCCCTGGCACTCCTGACTAAGTCATTCAGGAGGTTCACCAGCAAGAGCAATTTCCGCAGATCTCCTCAGCTATCCCTAAGGGAGAAGCTAAAGTCTGAAAGAATAGACAAGGCTTCAGCTGTCTGCTACAACTGTCACCGGCCCGGACATTTTGCAGGTGAATGCAGATCAAAGAAGACTGCGACGCCATCTTCTAAAGCTTCCTCCTCTTCCTTTAGGACCAAAGATGAAAAATACTTAAAACTGAAGAAGAAATACAAGAAAATGAAGAATAACCAGCGAAAGGCTAAAGGCCTTATTGCTGAAGAGCATGACTGGGCTGAATCATCTCATGAATCATCTTCAGACGAAGAGGATAAAGCCTATGTCTGCTTGATGGCCATTGATGCTGATAAAGRATCTTCTAAAGCATCTACCTCCTATGAGCCATCTTCTTTTACTCAGGTATGTATCCTGAATGAACCTTCTTCTAGTCTTTCTGCACTAGATACGCTGACGGTTGACCTTTACAATGCTCTCAATGGCAAATCAAAAGCTGAGATGCTTAATGTTGATCTTCAAGAGCAATTGAAGATTTGTCATTCTAAGATCAAAGAACTGACCTCTGTTGAGGAAAATCTTAAAGATCAGGTTATTGTAAACCAAGCCATCACTGTTGAACTTGAGAAAGCTGTTGCTGAGCGTGAGCGAGCAATCCCTGAACTCAAAGCTGAGAAAGCTACCATTGAAGGGTAGTGCAAAGCTTCCCTCAAAGCCTCTGAGATCATTAACGCTCAGATCCCGGCCAAGAATACGACTGGTCTAGGATTCTCCTATGATCAGGAAGAATGTGTTAAAGACAGGTCCATGCTTAAATTTGGTACCTTTGTCTCTTCTATTCCTAACACTTCTTCCTCTCAGTCCTCTTCCTTTACTGAGAGTCATCTTRAAGGAACTCCTTTGAGTTCTGGGTGCAAAGACGAGGGTAAATCAACTGTCACAGCATCCCTTTCTAAGAAGCCTAACAAGTCTAATAGATCTAAATCTATTCCTTCAACTTGTAAAACTTCTTCTTCTTCCTCAGGGACTAGGAAATTTGAATCGCATCAGAAATCTAAGTCACAGCTCAAGGTGAACTTTTCACCTAAGGAATCCATTCCCTCAAAGGTTCCTCCAAGAACC
>NC_037528.1:41432123-41435561 GCF_001531365.2 Cynara cardunculus var. scolymus | reverse complement strand
TTGTACGCAAAACTTTCCAAATGTGAATTTTGGCTCGATCAAGTGTCTTTTCTCGGACACGTAATCTCTGCCGAAGGTGTCAAAGTCGATCCGGCGAAAATTGGAACCGTCACTAATTGGTCACGACCTACGAACGTATCTGAAGTTCGTGGTTTTCTGGGTCTGGCTGGTTATTACAGACGATTCGTTGAAGGTTTCCCTAAAATATCGCTACCTTTGACCCGATTACTTCGAAAATGAGTCAAATTCAATTGGGGTTCCGAACAAGAATCTAGTTTTGAGGAATTGAAGCATCGATTGGTTACCGCACCTATGCTTGTATTGCCGTCTGGCACGGGTGGGTTTCAAGTTTACAGTGATGCTTCAAAGAAAGGTCTCGGTTGTGTTCTTATGCAACACAAAAAAGTGATCGCATATGCTTTTCGTCAATTAAAGCCTTATGAGGTCAATTATCCGACTCATGATCTCGAATCAGTTGCAGTGATCTTTGCATTTAAGATCTGGCATCACTATTTGTACGGTGAGACCTGTGAAGTTTCACTGACCATAAAAGCCTCAAATACATTTTTACTCAAAAAGAGTTAAATATGCATCAACGAAGATGGCTCGAACTTCTGAAAGATTACGATGTTCAGATACAATATCATCCGGGCAAAGCTAATGTAGTCGTCGATGCTTTAAGCCGTAAAGCTGTGGAACAAGTTTCTTCTATAATTGTTTCTACAGAGTTGGCTTTGGAAATCGAACGGTTCAGACTAGAAATTTATCCGAGTTCGCAAACGAAAATTCTGTCGAATCTAATGGTAGAATCGACTCTAATCTCTCGGATCAAAGAAGCCCAGCAAGATGATAGTGAATTATGGGCAAATTTCCAGCAGGCACAAGAGAATTCTAGTTCAGAGTTCAGAATGGATGATGATCACGTGTTGTGGTTTCGAGATCGTCATTGTGTTCCGAATAACTCGGAGCTTAGAGATCGAATTCTGACCGAAGCTCATAACCCTATGTTTTCGATTCATCCTGGCACAACAAAAATGTATCGTAATTTAAGGAACCATTTCTGGTGGATTGGAATGAAGCAAGATATCGCCGACTTTGTAGCTCGTTGTCTCACTTGTCAACAAGTTAAAATTGAACATCAACGTCCGAGTGGTGTTCTCCAATCGTTGAACATTGCAGTACAGAAATGGGAGCACATAACTATGGATTTTGTAGTCGGATTACCCCATACGATCTTGAAACACGATGCAATCTGGGTAGTGGTAGACCGACTGACAAAATCGGCTYATTTTCTTCCTGTYCGACAAACTTGGTCAATTGMTAAGMTGACCGAAGTTTTCCAACGTGAGATTGTGCGTCTTCATGGCACACCTGTATCGATTACCTCCGATCGAGACCCACGTTTTACATCTCGATTTTGGGAAGGYTTAVATAAAGCTTGGGGCACACATTTGAATTTTAGTATAGCCTTTCATCCGCAAACTGATGGGCAATCTGAACGTACAATTCAAACATTGGAGGATATGCTCCGAACATGTGCGTTGGAATGGCATGGAAGTTGGGATAACTACTTGTATCTAATTGAGTTCTCCTATAATAATAGCTGGCAGTCGAGTATCGGCATGGCCCCGTATGAARCACTTTATGGCCGAAAATGTCGAACACCGACTTGTTGGAATGAAGTTGGAGAACGTATTTTAGAAGGCCCAAAATTAGTACAAGTTACTACCGAGAAGATCAAAATTGCACGTCAAATGATAAAAGACGCTCAGGCTCGTCAAGAGAGCTACGCCGACAAGCGACGACGACCTATCGAGTTCCATTCGGATGATAAAGTCTTCTTGAAAGTTTCACCAACTCGTGGTATTAGACGTTTCGGTCTCAAAGGGAAGCTCAGTCCGAGATATATTGGTCCTTTTGAAATTCTGGAAAGGGTTAGAGATGTGGCTTACAAGTTAGCTCTACTGCCACAATTTTCCCACATACATAATGTGTTTCATGTATCTTCGTTGCGAGGATACAACTATCATCCCCTACACGTCATTGAATATCCTTTGGAGCACATAGAGCCTGATCTATCTTATCGCGAGGAGCCTGAGGTAATTCTTGACCGTGATGAGAGAGGTACACGAAAGAGAGTGATTCCTTTTGTAAAAGTTCTTTGGAAGAATCACTCGGAACGTGAGGCGACGTTGGAAACTGAAGAACATATGCGGCGGGAGTACCCAGAATTCTTAAACTGATGTAAGTTCCCTATCTCTAAATTCGATTTCGGGGACGAAATCTCTTTTTAAGGGGGGGGGGATAATTGTAAGACTCGAGTTTTAAAAACATTCTCGTTAACTTACCCGAATTGTACCATACGTAAATAACGGTCGTTAATTGTTATGGGGTTAAAACCGCCAAACTTCTAAACTCTTAATAATTATATATATATATATATATATATATATATATTATATAGAGTAAAAAAAACATATGAACTTCGGCTGCCTTCTTCTTCACCGCCATCTCTTTCTCTCTTTCATAATTTTTCTTCTCTCTAAGTTATTTCTCAAATCGTTGAACCAATCGAAGTAACGATTATATATTCAGAATCCACTATTCGAACCCTTCATAAAGGTATAAATTTCATTCACTTTTATTAGGGTGTTTACGTTAGCATTTTTTTAGACCGGTTTATAAATGATGTTATGTCTAAGTTTACGGATTGATATTGTTATAAGTATGATATATTTCATGTTTATAACGCTAGGATTGGTTAAATTGATATAGAAATTAAAAGGGTAGATTATGGTTTCAATATGGTTAGATTTGGTGTATATGTCTAACTGCACACCAATTGTTCAATATACTGCCGAAAAGAGTAAAATTGCATGATTAAGCTTAGGTTAGCGACCATTGAACTTATTTTAAGGTTTAGTATGTTGAACTATGTTTATAGCATGTAAATGTAGCGAATCATGAAAGTTGGATTATAAAAGTTAGTCGGGAATTGCGGAATCGGATTTTACCGACTATGCAGGTCCATACTTTGAAGATGTATAACTTACAAACCGTAAGTCAGAATAAGCTCATAGTTTGCAGTTAGAAAGCCCTTAATGTATATTACAACTTTCATGTAGGGTCAAAAATCCAGTTCTGAATCTAAGTGGCCCAAAACAGTGTATTTTCGGGGATGTTTGCAATGTATTTAGGATTGATCCGCTGTTTTGTAATATTCATATAAAATAGATGGATAATCCAAATGAGGTGATTTGAGAACCAGTAGTATCATCGCATATCATACTACATCTTTCGTTTAAATAGTATCTTCTGTATTGGTTTCTATGTGGGGTAAAAATGCTCCCGAAAATGAGGGTCAAAAGCTATTAAAAGTCGAAACGGAATTATATAAAGCTAAGTGTTGCGTCGATTTCGTAATACATATTCGGCTGT
>NC_037528.1:41423567-41431443 GCF_001531365.2 Cynara cardunculus var. scolymus | reverse complement strand
GGTGTGTGCCCGCACGCCGACTCGATAGTTCGTGTGGTTTGGCCACCCCACGAACACTACAGGAATTGACGGATTGTGTTTAAATGATGTTTTGAAATGAGAACTGTGAAACGTCTTGATTTTCTATGAATTCAGTTTCATTGATTTTTAAGTCTTCCGCTTTATTATCGATGTTACGTATTATTATTGCAAGTTTATATACAATCTGTTCACTGGGCCCTGTGCTCAGCCGTGTTCTTGTTTTCTAAACACGACAGGTTCCAAGTGATTCTGATAAGGGACGGGACTTGAGATTGAGCGTTTGACTTTTTGGAGTTGGTAAACTCGTTGGTAGATGTATAATATTCTAAACTTTAAATAGTTGATAGAATGTAATATTTTTTATTGTAAAGCATGTTTTAGAAATTAATCTACGTTTGGAGTTTATTAGTAGCTGTGCAATGTTTGTGTCTTAGAATTAAGTCCCGTTAGTGACACCGCCCGTTCCGGACCACGGGGACGGGGGATGTTACAAAATGTATAATAAGATTGTATTCGGATGTTGTTGGTTATGGTTGTCTAGAGGGAAACCTTTATAAATTATGTTTGGATAACCAATTTTCAGAATCCTTATTGTCTTTAAATGTTTGCGATAATGTAAGGAAGAATAAGAGAAAACGAGATTTAGAAACTTCATCAATGTTGTGGCATAAACGTTTGGGCCATTTATCACGAGAGAGAATGACAAGACTTGTGAAAGATGAAGTTTTACCAAATCTTGATTTCACAGATTTTGAAAAGTGTATTTGAATGCATTAAGGGAAAAACAACCAAAGGGAATAAGAAAGGATCTACTAGAAGTATGGAATTGCTTGAGCTAGTCCATACTGATA
Organism: Cynara cardunculus var. scolymus; assembly: GCF_001531365.2. Classification (NCBI taxonomy): domain Eukaryota; kingdom Viridiplantae; phylum Streptophyta; class Magnoliopsida; order Asterales; family Asteraceae; genus Cynara; species Cynara cardunculus. The sequence continues at coordinate 41,430,571 of NC_037528.1, read as the reverse complement.
TTTGTGGTCCTTTCCCGGCGGGAATTGGAGGTCAAAAATCGTTTATAACTTTTATTGACGATTATTCGTGTTATATGTACTTATTTTTGATCCATGAAAAATCTGATGCATTAAAGATGTTCAAGACCTTTAAGGTCGAAGTTGAAAATCAACTTGACCGGAAGATAAAGGTTGTAAGATCGGATAGAGGAGGTGAATATTATGGCCGACATACCAATTTAGGTCAAAGTCTCGGATCCTTTTATGAATTTTGTAAAAGTAATGGGATAATCAATCAATACACCATGCCTGGTACTCCATAACAAAATGGTGCTGCTGAAAGGAGAAACCGTACATTAATGGACTTGGTGCGATGTATGCTGGCAAATACAAGTCTCCCAGATTTTTCATGGACCGAGGCACTAAAGATAGCCGTCCGCATACTCAATCGAGTCCCTTCCACATCTGTTCCTAAAACACCATATGAAATATGGACAGGAAGGAAACCGAGTTTAAGATATATGAGAGTGTGGGGTTGTCCGGCTGAGGCAAAGTTATATAATCCTCAATCGCGAAAATTGGACTTAAAAACTATTAGTTGTTATTTCATAGGATATCCCGAACATTCAAAAGGATATCGTTTCTATTGCCCTTCACATACCACTAGCATTGTCGAGACGCGACATGCCGAGTTTCTTGAGAACTCAAACATCAATGGGAGCGGTGTTAGAAGATCTATAGATTTTCAAGAGAAATGTGAAGAGGCGCCTATTTTACATGTGCGCGTACCTATTCACATGCCACTTGATACCTCGAATGAAAATATTGAATCTCAAAACGAGACAACTAATATTCCCGAGGTTGATCAAGCACCGAACAATGAAGCTTCTAATGATGTTTATAATGATGAACCTCGAGAAATTTAACCGGCATTACGAAGGTCACAATGTTCTAGACGACCCACTAATTATGATGATTTTGTCACATACCTACACGAAGCTGATTTTGACTTAGGGAAGAACGACGATCCGACCACTTTCCATGATGCCATCACATGCAACCAATCAACTCAATGGCATGAAGCCATGGAAGAGGAGTCAAGATCCATGAAAACAAATAATGTTTGGACGCTTACTGAATTACCTAAAGGTGCTAAACGAATAGGTTGTAAGTGGGTCTATAAAACAAAGTTAGACCCAAATGGAAACATTGAACATTATAAGGCTTGTTTGGTCGCAAAGGGCTATAATCAAAAGGAAGGCATGGATTATAATGAAACTTTCTCACCCGTATCGAGAAAGGAATCTTTTAGGATCGTAATGGCTTTGGGGCTCATTTTGATTTGGAGCTTCACCAAATAGATGTCAAAACTGCATTTCTTAATGGTGACTTACATGAAAGTGTGTTCATGTCACAACCTGAAGGTTTCAAAGCCAAAGGGAAAGAACATTTGGTATGTAAATTGAATAAATAAATTTATGGGTTAAAACAAGCGTCACGTCAATGGTACCTTAAATTTGATGAAGTGATGAAAACTAATAATTTCACAAAGAACCAAGTAGATCAATGCATATACCTTAAGATGAGTGGGAGAAAATTCATCATATTACCACTTTATGTTGATGACATCCTACTGGCATGAAATAATATGGACATGTTGCATGATACTAAACGTTTTCTATCTGCGAGCTTCGACATGAAGGATCTCGGTGAAGCCTCTTATGTGATAGGAATAGAAATTCACCGAGACCGTGATCATGGAATATTGGGTCTGTCCCAAAGGGCCTACATTGAGAGGATATTAAATCGTTTCAATATGCAATATTGCTCACCCTCAGTGGCTCCCGTCGTCAAAGGTGGTAATTTTGGGGCTTTTCAATGTCCTAGAACCGAGGAAGAACTTGCCCAAATGAGACTAATTCCATATGCTTCTGTAGTTGGAAGCATTGTGTATGCTCAAGTTTGTACCCGAACAGACATTGCTTATGTGGCCGGTATGCTGGGGAGATATCAATCAAATCTTGGCTTGGACCATTGGAAAGCTGCTAAGAAAGTCCTACGATATTTACAAGGGACAAAAGGATACAAACTAACGTATCGGAGATCGGATAATCTTGAGGTAATAGGATATTYAGACTCCGATTTCGCTAAATRCARAGATGATAAGAAATCSACATCAGGATACATTTTCATGCTATCAGAAGGGCCRATTTCATGGARAAGTTGTAAGCAACAGTTGACGACTACCTCGACTATGATGGCGGAATATGTGGCTTGTTATCATGCAAGTTGTCATGCAATGCTATTGAGGAATTTGATAGGTGGACTTAAAGTTGTACATTCTATATCAAGGCCATTGAAGCTTTATTGCGATGAAAATGCAGCTGTTAGTTTCTCGAACAGTAACAGTTCGAGTGGTGCAGGATTGTATCTTGACACAAAATACTTATTTGTGGGAGAAAGAGATGAGGAAGGAAACATTAGTATTGAGTATGTGAGTACACATGATATGCTAGCAGGTTCACTCATGAAAGGTCTACCCTCTAAGATGTTCACCGAACATGTCGTCAAAATGGGTTTACAACAAGATCTTATATGATGTAATATTCTACTCAATACATAATTAATTTACGTAACTTATGTATTATTTTAAAGCGCAGTAATTTGCTAATCCTCAAACAAAGTTTGTCCTTATTTATTTGTTTGTTTAGTGTGCACAATAACTTTTGTTTCAGACAAACTTGTAGATACCATCAGGCTATATGTCTCTATGTTAAATATGCAAATGATCTTTCGGCCAAGTGGGAGAATGTTGGAATCCTATAAATTATGTCCTTGATCATTTGTATGTTTATTTACGCATATATATTTTTTATTAATATTATTCCATTATTGCATATTGGTCCCTATAATTTCTGGAGGGACTTGAGTGCAAATATAGGAGAGTTAATTTGATGGAGAGTTGCACTGCTTGGATTACATATATATAGTGGTGGTTATCCCTTTTTTTTTCTCACGTTGTTTTTTTCCCTCAAGACTCTCAATGGAATTCTCTCTTCATTAGAGGGAACACAATATATGAACAATCAATCCATCGATTAAGCGACGAAGAGAAACAATCAAAGGAAACCAAAATTAGTTCTTCATGGCTTCTTCAAGTGGAATAAAGACAAACACTCCACCAAGTAAGTTTTACTTAATTTGTTGTATTTATGAATTCATATGTTTTGATTAGGGATTCTTATGCATATAGTTGGGATTAAGTTAACACTTTATCCTGAATGATCGTGATCACTTTGGGAAATTTGATAACAAGTTAATGAAGGAAAATTTCTTGGATACTCTACACATTCCAAGGCCTACAAAGTCTTCAATCTAAGAATCATGACGGCCATGGAAATCATCAACATCTCGTTCGACAATAAAGAACAAACGACTTCAGAGTACTCCAACTTTGGACTTGTCTTCACCACCTGAGGAGGAGAATTGCACCACTGAAGAGAGTGCAATGTCTCCATCCCAAAGCTTGTGATCCAGAATCCTGAATCCAAGCCTGCACACTAGGAGGTTACCTTCCTTTGAGAACTTGTCGCCAAAGATCTTGGCGAAGACCATTGAAAGGAACCTGGTGTAGGGAACCACCTTTTCTCGCGGGCGCTTACTTAGCTTTAGCGCCAGGTCATCGAAAATGACAGCAACATTGCTTATCGCGCAACGCTGAATCACGGATACTCCTATTGTGAGGGCAACACGAGAGGCCTTATCCTATCCGCCAGTCTTTCCACCCATAAATTGAATGAAGTGGGAGAAGAGATACTGCCAGACAGCTGACATCCTGTTCTTCTCAATCTTGGACAAGGACTTGATGGGCTCGCTGGAGTCCTTCTTCAGTGGCCATTGATATCCAATGGCATCGAGACAAGTAATGATCTTGGCAGTGGAGGGTTCACTGTTGAAGGGACCATTGGGAAATCGTAGAGTGTGCCTCATGGTGGCCACACCAAAGCTGAAGGTCATGCGATTGATGGTGAAGGAGATTTTCTCCACCCATCGATCATGCTTATCTTCTTCTTGCACCACTTCAGCAGTCAACTAGAATTGCTGAAGGGCCTCCCTAACCATGACAGGTTCATGGGTGAGAGTAAAGGAAAGTGGGGACATCTTTTCAAGTAGATTACAGTTTTTGAAACAAAATTATAACCAAGAAAGAGAATGTGTTATTAATCTTTATGTTTGTGTTTTAAGAGAACAAAGTTCTTAAAATAGCAAAGATATTTTCATAGAAAAAAGAAGAAACAATTTTAAGTATCGACCTTAGAGTAGTTGAGAAGAAGGTCGAAGGTTTTGAGTTCTTAGATGTTCTTGAGTTCTTGCTTGCAAAATCTTTTGGGTAGAATTTCGTCAAAGATTTTTGTAAGCGTAAAGAAAATATGAGGGAAGAGATCCCATATTTATAGGTAGGAGGAGAGAGAAGCAAAGTAGGAGAGAGGAAAAATACGATGTTTGAGGAAAGGCTATGATGAGAAATATGACACGTTCTCATCCATGATTGGATGGAGGATAAGAAGGTCGCGTGTGTCAGACCTTTTGAGCGTCTCAAAGCGTTTCATATTGTAAACAGAGAATGTCGTCATTAAGACGGTTCTTTAACTATTTCTTTTAAAAACGAAAAGGTCTTTAAGAAATTTGAAGAGTCACATTCAGTGATAGGAAGATCACTGAATAAACATTTTAAAACATTTTAATCACTGAAGAAGAAAAGCTTCAGTGATGATTTTGTTTTAAGATAAAGAACTGAAAATAACTTAGAATATATTTTCATAAGGACTTCAGCGTTAGTGATAAGAGAATCACTGAAACTGACATTTAAAATATTTTAATCACTGAAGATGGAAAGGTTCAGTGATCATTTTGATTTTTAAGAAAAGATAAGTATAAAAGAGATATACTTACATAAAATGTTCAGCGAGCGAAAGAATCGTTGAACAAACTGTTAAAACATTTTGATCACTGAAGAAGGAAAGCTTCAGTGATAGTTTTAAGTTTTAAGAAAAAGAACAAGTAAACATACCTTAGAGAGTGGATACATTTACTTAAGAGTTCAGTGATAGAGATAGAACACTGAATCATTTCACTTACTGATTGATGTGTATAGCTGAAAAAAATTATTCTTCAGCGTTTAGCATCCCTATTTCGCTGATCAAGATGTTAAATCTTGTCTCATCAAGAGGCTTGGTGAAAAGGTTAGCAAGCTGATAATTAGTTGGAACAAAGTGAAGTTCAATGTCACCATTCATAACCTGATCTCTGATAAAATGATATCTAATCTTTATATGTTTGGTCTTGGAATGAAGTACAGGGTTGTTTGCAATTGCAATAGCACTAGTGCTATCACAATAGATAGGAATCTTTAAGAACTGAAGATAGTAGTCTTTCAGCTGGTTTTTCATCCAAAGAACTTGGGCACAACAATTTCCAACGACTATATATTCAGCTTCAGTGGTTGATGTGGACACTGAGTTTTTTTTTAGTTGTCCAGCTCACCAACTTTCCACCTAGAAGCTAACAACCTCCAGTGGTGCTTTTCCTATCGATCTTGCAACCTACAAAATCACTATCCGAATAACCTATTAGGTCAAAACCTGAACCCTTAGGGTACTAGAGACCCAAATTAGGAGTTCCCTTCAGGTATCTGAAGATGAGTTTTACACCGATCAGATGGGATTCCTTTGGTTCAGATTGATATCGTGCACATAAGCAAGTAGAATACATGATATCTGGTCGACTAGTTGTTAGATACAACAGGGAGCCGATCATTCTTCTATAAATAGTTACGTTTACAAGCTTTCCATTTGGATCCTTGTTGAGAGAGAGTGAAGGAGCCATTGGAATATAAATAATTTGTCTTCTAGTGAATAGAGGAGTGGGAGCTTAATTGATAACATACGTGTCACACCCCGCTAAAGCGGAATCACGAGATGCAACAGGTAAGCGAATCACAGCGACAATTAATCAATAACACCTTTCAGATTTTACAGAAATAAATCGAGTTTAGCATCATAACCAAATTTTGATAAATACTTCTTTTACAAAAACATCCATTGCGAACTTAATCGGTCTTGCCAGAAGTATGCTCCCAAAATACTTCCTTTCTTACTTATAACCTGAAAAGCATGGAATATAAAACAACGTCAACTACAAAGAGTTGGTGAGCTCACGGGTTTTCACATGCATAAATCATTTATTTGCAAACTTATGCGTAATCTTTTGCACTTAATAAATGTAAATCTACCACGATGTACAAACTTGAGACGCTACTGAGCCTTATCTGACCAATGTGCCCCATTATTTAACGAATGACCATAAGCAGCCCGTGCACTTACTTAGGTCCCACAGTTTGTAGTAGTACTAATTCAGCAGTGGTCCAAATTCCACATGATTAGACCAAGAAAACATAGTTAATGTGCACCCCTTTCTGGGTGGGACTGTCAATACAATAGCGGCTATCTACAATACCACGGCCCGGGGACGTGCCCGAGTTAACAAGTAGTGTTTACGGACGGGGACTTTATTTGGAAACATACTCCCAAGCACATCAATTTAGCATTTATTTTATAGTGCAATAACAATAATATTTCATGACATAATAAATTTAACTAAACAGTTCTTTAGTCCGATGGTTTCAAACAAGGCTTGACTAAACAGTTCTTTAGTCCAATGGTTTAAATAAATAAACATGCATAGTTTGCTTAATTTCATGCTTTTCCCCCAATAAAAAAAAAGCATTAAAAGTGGGGCCGTGAATACTCATTGGTTTAAAGGTGAATATCCAAGAAGATGACGTTTGAAGCTTTCAACGCCCGCCCTAACTTCCTAAACAGACCAACATCCAGTATTTAGTTCACCTATGGGTTATTGATAAAGATAAAGTCGAGTTGCATTCTATGTAATGCCATCAGATTTTGTGAAATAAAGTTGATATTTTATTATTTATTCTAAGAACAGCCCAAAATTCATATATTAAA
>NC_037528.1:41415147-41422727 GCF_001531365.2 Cynara cardunculus var. scolymus | reverse complement strand
CGTCTTTTAATAAATTATGTGGACATTCAAATGAGACTTTTGTATTTTAATTTAAAAGTTTATAATATCAACTTTATTTTATTTGGAATGTTTTTAAAATATTTGGCATTACACAAGTTAACTTTATCAGTTGCCTGATGAGGCGTGATCATCCAAACTAAACTTGGGGACTAAGCCAGATGAACTCTAATCACCAAGACTAGATCCTAGCAAAATATTAATCTAAATATAGGATCTCTAATAAAGTGCTAACCTGAAGTTTCTGAAATGATAGAATGTCACAGTCTTCCCATGTCAGAAAAATTTCGTCCCGAAATTTATTCGTCAATTCCAGATCATGACTCGCTTGAGAACAAATGGGATACTTTCTTTTCATGAAATTTTCTCTTTCCCATGTGTACTCTGGTCCATGCCTCGAAGTCCAACGAACTTTTACAATCGGGATTTTGCTACGCCTCAATTGCTTGACTTTATGGTCGAGGATTTCGATCGGCTCTTCAACGAAATGTAGCCGTTCATTAATTTGAATGTCTTCCAAAGGTAGGACCAATGATTTGTCGGCTAAACATTTCTTAAGGTTTGATACATGAAATGTATCATGGATGGCACTAAGCTCTGGGGGCAAGCTTAGTTTATATGCAACCGGTCCTACTCTATCTAGTATTTCATATGGACCAACATACCTTGGGCTAAGCTTTCCTTTCTTTCTGAAGCGTACAATCCCTTTCCATGGAGATACTTTTAAAAGGACTTTATCACCCACTTGAAATTCCAAGGGTTTCCTTCGGTTGTCAGCGTAACTCTTCTGATGATCTCTTGCAGCTTTAAGCCTTTCTTGGATGATCGAGATTTTGTCGGTTGTCTCCTGGATAATGTCAGGCCTAGTCAGCTGTTTGTCACCAATTTTCAACCAGCTGAGTGGGGATCTACACTTACGCCCATACAAGGCTTCATATGGTGCACATTGGATATTGGTGTGATATCCATTGTTGTAGGAAAATTCAACCAATGGCAGATGAGTATCGCAACTGCCTCCAAAGTCTATCACACAGGCTCGTAACATATCCTCTAGCTTTTGGATTGTCCTTTCCGTTTGCCCATCCGTTTGAGGATGATAGGAAGTGCTCAAGTCCAGCCTCGTGCCTAGTGCCTTTTGAAATTTTTGCCATAATCGTGAAGTAAAATGGTTGTCTCTGTTTGAGACGATAGAAATAGGTACTCCATGCCGCGATACGATTTCATTGATATATAACTGCGCAAGCCTTTCCATACTGAAGTCTTCTCGAACTGGTAAAAGATGTTCAGATTTCGTAAGTCGATCTATTATGACCCAAATTGAGTCATATCCTCTCCTAGTTCTAGGTAACTTTGTAACAAAATCCATTGATATTTGATCCCACTTCCATTGAGGAATCTCTGGTTGCTGAAGGAGACCGGACGGTTTTTGATGTTCAGCTTTTACCCTTGAGCAGGTTAAACAGCGGCTTACGTATAGACCAATGTCCTTTTTCATTCCTGGCCACCAGTAATATTCTCTTAGCCCTTTGTACATCTTATCGGATCCTGGGTGAATTGAGTATCTAGATCGAGTTTCGAATTCCTTCTCTAGGTGGTGTAGGGTCTCGTTCTTCAGGTTCTCTGATTTCAACGCCTCTTCTTGAGCTTCAAGAATTTGTGTTTTTAGGTTCGTTTGTACCAACATTCCCATAGCTCATATCCTTGACGGTTTCATTCTTTCCTTTCGGCTTAAGGCGTCTACTACAACGTTAGCTTTTCCCGGGTGATACTTTATTTCACAGTCATAGTCATTGAGAAGTTCGACCCACCTCCGTTGCCTCATGTTCAACATCTTTTGATCTAGAATATGTTGAAGGCTTTTATGATCAGTGAAAATGATGCATTTGGTGCCGTAAAGATAGTGCCTCCAAACCTTAAGTGCAAATACTACTGCCCCTAATTCGAGGTCATGCGTAGTATAATTATTCTCATGCACTTTGAGTTGCCTTGAGGCATATGCAATGACCTTATCTCCTTGCATTAGCACACATCCTAAGCCTTGATGCGATGCATCACAATAGACCACAAAGTTTTTCGAACCCTCTAGTAAGGATAAAATAGGTGCATTGCGTAGCCTCTGCTTAAGAGTCTCAAACTCTTCTTCTTGTTTCTCACCCCAAACAAATTCCTTGTCCTTCTGGGTTAAAACTTTGAGTGGTTGTACAATTTTTGAGAAATTCGCAATGAATCGACGATAGTAGCCTGCCAAACCAAGAAATTGTCGAATCTCCGTTGGGGTTCTTGGGGCTTCCCAATTCTTAATGGCCTCGATCTTGGCAGGATCTACCTGAATCCCTTTTTCATTAACTATGTGACCAAGAAATTGTACTTCTCGTATCCAAAATTCGCATTTGAAGAATTTTGCGTACAATTTCTGGTTCCAGAGTAACCCCAAAATTATCCTCAGGTGTTGTTCATGATCCTCCTTGCTTCGTGAATAAATCAATATATCATCTATGAAAACGATTACGAATTTATCCAGGTACGATCTGCAGACTCTATTCATTAGGTCCATAATGACGGTCGGTGCATTGGTTAGGCCAAATGGCATAACCATAAATTCGTAATGACCGTAACGGGTTCTGAAGACTGTTTTGGGAATGTCCTCTTCCCGAACTCTCACTTGGTGGTATCCAGATCGTAGGTCAATCTTGGAAAAATATACCGCTCCTTGGARTTGATCACACAGATCATCGATTCTAGGAAGAGGGTATCTATTCTTGATGGTCAACTTATTAAGTTCCCTATAATCAATGCACATTCGCATTGACCCATCTTTCTTTTTAACGAATAGAACCGGTGCACCCCATGGTCAGTAACCTGGTCTTATAAATCCCCTATCTAATAATTCTTGGAGTTGATTTGATATTTCTTGCATCTCCGATGGTGCCAAGCGATATGGTGCCTTTGCCACTGGGGCAGCTCCAGGAATTAAGTCGATACCAAATTCGACTTGTCTTTGCAGGGGTAGTCCTAAATCCTTAGGAAATACATCAGAAAACTCCTGAACTACAGGGAAATTCTCAATACTTTTCTCCTTGACCTTCCCATCAATCACATGTGCCAGAAATGCAGCGCAATTCCTCTTCAAGTACTTTCGCATCTTCATGCAGGATATTATCTTAATTTTTCGATCTGACTTGTCTCCTTGAATCACAATTGGGTCATTTTCATCTTGAGGAATCCGGATAGTCTTCTCTGAACAGACGATCTCAGCTTGATTTTTGGATAGCCAATCCATGCCGATAACTATGTCAAAACTTCCTAGTTCAATCGGTATAAGGTCTATGTTGAAATCCTTATTGGCTAAACTTAGAATGCAATCCTTAATTATGTCTCTAGCCTTAATTTCTTGGCCATTAGCAAACTCGATTACGTAAGCTTCTTCCAACCTTTGGGGCCTTAAGTTAATCTTAGGCTTAAAATCTAGTGATACAAAACTCTTATCTGCCCCTGAATCAAATAGAACTGATGCAAATTCATTATTCAAAAGAAACGTACCTGAAACCACATTGAGATCATCTCTAGTTTCTTTGGCTCTGATCTCAAATGCTCTGCCCCATGCCTGACCTTCTGGGTTTCCTTGACTGGCCGGTCGGGCTTGGCTTGCATTTTCTTCTTATTTCCTCCTTGGGCATACATTCCTCATATGATCTGGGCTCCCACAATCGAAGCATAATCGTCTTCGGCAGTCCTTTGCTGTATGACCCCCTAGGTGGCATCTTTGAGAAATGATGCAATTCCCCCGATGCAGATATTTGCATCTATTACAGTTAGTCGTGCCTCCTTGATTTACTGCCTGAGTTTGGGCCCCAAAATTTCCTACGACTCTCCTATTCTTGTCATATTTTCCCCCAAATCATCGATTCCCATACTCCTACATTTTTCTTTTTCCCTGGGCAAAATCTCCTGATCGAACTGCATTATTCTTGAGCTTGGTGGCAATATATATCTCCTCCTTAAGGGTTTTTGGGTTGGCCGAGGTGATGTTTCCTCAGATTTCTGAAGACAATCCCCAAATATACCTCTCAATGTGGACTTCCTCTGGTGTCACTAAATGAGGTACTAGATTCGCCAACTCATGGAATCGAGCCGTATAAGCAGCTATATTTTCTCCTTTCATTTCATGATTCCATAACTCCATTTCTAACTTTTGGAGTTTGCTTCTTGGGCAGTATTCATCCTTTAGTAATTTCTTAAATTCTTCCCAAGAAAGCTGGTTAACCGCTTCTCGACCTCTGGTTTGCACCAATGTGTTGCACCAGGTAAGTGCCCTCCCTTGTAACAAACATGCCGCATATTCTACTTTATTTCCTTCCGTACATTTACTAATGTGAAGAAAAGACTCCATGCTTTCGAGCCATGATAATAATCCTACTGCTCCTTCGGTTCCATTGAATTCTTTCGGGTTGCAAGATCTAAAAGATTTATATGTGCATTCCCTAGCCGCCCTCGGTTTTGGATTGTTTGGTTGATTAGCATTCAGGCCAGCAGCCACTTGACTAACTATATTGGGAGTGCGGCCAAAAGTTGTTCTGACACAAGTCATGCAACTTCGAGGTTTTCTCTTCTTGGCGGCATTTTCTATGGCCTAGATCATAAGGGAGTTTCATCATTAATATGGCAATACTAGGACGATAACTTCCAATCATTTACATGATATAAGGGACATTCATTGCATGGATATTTTTCAAGCATTTATATAATCAAACAGATTAATCTTATACACATTAAGACTTGTCATAAATAAGCATTTCCCAAAAAGATATCATGCATTCAAAGATGGTTATAGTCACAAAACAGGATGGTGAGTTTCTATGCAAAAGAGTGGGCATCCTACCACTAATCCACCTTCCTAGAACAACATCCAACCTATCACTATTCCCAAAATTAGCATCAACATTCCACTCACTACCAACCATCTATACAACCTCCTAATTTCCTGTCTTGCTGCATTGACGGCATCCGTGTTCCTCATCATGCTCTGGTGGTGTGCTTTCATCACATCGGACAGGTTGTTTAGGATGTGGTCGTGGTATCCCAGCCGGATCTGGTGCACTTGCATATCAGATGCGATTCTCCTTACCCATTCTATTTCAACCGGATTCATGCCCCGGTTGCAGGACGCAGGCACCCCGGTCACTACTTGAGTTATCCTGCTCCCAAATTGTGGTCGGGATGACTCTCCTTTGACTCTAACAGAGTCCTCAAATGTCACACGCTGAGGCAGTGGTATACTCTTCCTTTGCGTGACTCTGATCCTTGAGCCATGATAGGTTTGTGGTGGAACATTGGGTGCTGGCTCTGATTGGGGTAGGAAGGATGCTTGTGGAGAGGCAGATGCTCCACTAGTCGCAGTGTCCTGTTCATATGGGTCTATCTCTTCATTGTGGGCTGAGTTTCTTCTAGAGTGGCCAACCACGTAACTGGATTCATCGACCGAGTATTCACTAGGATCGGATGACGCCATAGTGATCTGCGACATTAATAATCTTAATTACTAAATACACCATCAACAAATACTTAGTGATATAACCAAAGCTTCTAAACAAGGCCAGGGGTGGTAATCAAGCTAGACCCTTTAAATATAAAGTCTCTGGTTGCACTCCCAGAGCCTCTGGTTTCATGACCAGAGCCTCTGGTCTCATGACCAGAGCTTCTGGTTTCATGACCAGAGCTTCTGGTTCATCTTATATAGAAAAGTATTAGATATCCCGTCCATCGGTCCTCTGATTCCATATTTAGACTAAGCAGATCAATGAAATTTTACTCCATCGATCGCTGGTTCTACATCCATACTTAGAGAAGGGGTGGATTTCTCCTCCATCGATCCTCTGGTTTCTCACACTTGGTATTTCCAAAGCCTCTGGTTGGTCTACCAGAGCCTCTGGTTCAACCTACATACTTAGGAAAGTATTAGGTAACCCATCCATTGGCCTCTGGTTTCTCACACTATACAATGTAAGGAGACCTCTAATCCATCATCTCTGGTTCTTCTAACCAGAGCTTCTGGTCTATCATGATCACTTAATAATACAAGGGATTTTCTACCCCCTCACCTCTGGTCCTTCAAACCAGCGCCTCTGGTCCTTCACAGACAACAATCTAAATGATTTCCTATCCTTCACCTCTGGTCTGTCTAGGGCAATGGATATTCATAATACGTGTAACACATAAAATCATGCTTTTCATAACAATTTCTTTACTGGAGCATATCTCTAGTGCAACCGATTAAGTTCTTCTTATTATATGTAGGTTAAACACAGGTGATCAGGCTTTGTTTAATCGACATATAATAATATGACCCGCTTTAAAATCATATGATTCCATATTACTTGAAAATCCGTTTTAATTTTTTTTTTGGTTATAGTCGATGGTCTTTAAAGAAAACCAGCGTTCTGTATAATTGAGGCTCTGATACCAAATCTATTACACCCCCGCTAAAGCGGAATCACGAAATGCAACAGGTAAGCGGGTCACAGCGGCAGTTAATCAATAACACCTTTCAGATTTTACAGAAATAAATCGAGTTTAGCATCATAACCAAATTTTGATAAATACTTCTTTTACAAAAACTTCCATTGCGAACTTAATCGGTCTTGTCACAAGTACGCTCCCAAAATACTTCCTTTCTTACTTATAACCTGAAAAGCATGGAACATAAAACAACGTCAACTAGTTGGTGAGCTCACGGGTTTTCACATGCATAAAACATTTTAATGCATAAATCATTTATTTGCAAACTTATGCGTAATCTTTTGCACTTAATAAATGTAAATCTACCACGATGTATAAACTTGAGACGCTACTGAGCCTTACCTGACCAACGTGCCCCATTATTTTACGAACGACCATAAGTAGCCCGTACACTTACTTAGGTCCTACTGTTCGTAGTAGTACTAATTCAGCGGTGGTCCAAATTCCACATGATTAGACCAAGAAAGCATAGGTAATGTGCACCCATTTCTGGGTGGGACTGTCAATACAATAGCGGCTATCCACAATACTACGGCCCAGGGACGTGCCCGAGTTAACAAGTAGCGTTTACGGACGGAGACTTTATTTGGAAACATACTCCCAAGCCCATCAATTTAGCATTTATTTTATAGTGCAATAACAGTCAATATTTCATGAGATAATAAATTTGACTAAACAGTTCTTTAGTCCGATGGTTTCAAACAAGGCTTGACTAAACAGTTCTTTAGTCTAATTGTTTAAATAAATAAACATGCATGGTTTGCTTAATCTCATGCTTTTCCCCCAATAAAATAAACAAAGCATTAAAAGTGGGGCCGTGAATACTCACTAGTTTAAAGGTGAATATCCAAGAAGATGATGTCTGAAGCTTTCAACGCCCGCCCTAACTTCCTAAACAGACCAACATCCAGTATTTAGTTCACCTATGGGTTATTGATACAGATAAAGTCAAGTTGCATTCTATGTAATGCCATCAGATTTTGTGAAATAAAGTTGATATTTTATTATTTATTCTAAGAACAGCCCAAAATTCATATATTAAAGGA
>NC_037528.1:41395479-41414137 GCF_001531365.2 Cynara cardunculus var. scolymus | reverse complement strand
ATAAAATGACACTATTAATTTCAAAACTCCGTCTTTTAATAAATTATGTGGACATTCAAATGAGACTTTTGTATTTTAATTTAAAAGTTTATAATGTCAACTTTATTTTATTTTGGAACGTTTTTAAAATATTTGGCATTACACAAGTTAACTTTATCAGTTGCCTGCTGAGGCGTGATCATCCAAACTAAACATGGGGACTAAGCCAGATGAACTCTAATCACCAAGACTAGATCATAGCAAAATATAAATCTAAATATAGGATCTCTAATAAAGTGCTAACCTAAGGTTTTTGAAATGACAGAATGTCACAATACGTAATCATTGAATGAAATATAGAGTTTGACTATTTGACTTTTCCTCTCTATTTTGTTCTTCATGTTCTTGATAAGATAGCCATAGATTCATGTTGAATATTGAAGATTGATCGTATTGTGGGACACACAATTGGTATCAGAGCCAAATGCAGTAAAATCAAGTGAAGAAAATCTAAACTTTGAAGAATTTCTAGAACATTTCATCTTCTGTTCATCTTCTTCATAAAGTGTTCTTGAAGTTCTTCATTTTTTAAAGATTTTTCTTAGTAAATATTTCAAATTTTTGTGTTTTGATGTTAAAATGATGATCATTGTGTGCGTAATTGATTAGTGAATCTTTGTTATTCACAAAGTTTTGTGATTTGATCAATCGTTTTCAAGTTTTGTTGAGATTAGTGTTTTTAAAAAGTTTTGGTGTTCTTAGAAAAGTTCTCAAAAAGTTTGATTTTGATCCATTTTTGAGTGAAAAAGTTGAACTTTTTGTGTTTTTGTTGTGTTTTGATCGGATTAATTTGAGTCTAAATCGTTCATAGCATATTACATGGTCTAAATCGTTCATTCCTTGATCGGATTCAAAGTTCTTTGCATTCAAGACTTACCCGGATTCCATACTTAACCATTTTGTTGAGCCTAAATCTCTCATAACCTCAGCCGGATTACATCTTAATCGCATAAGGGTGTAGCCGGACCTGGTTTTCATCATTCAGACTTGACCGTATTCTAGACATACATCGCACAAGGCTTGACCGGACCTAGCTAAATCGCACATAAGCCTGTCTGTATTAGGCTAAATCGCACATAGCTTCATTCGAGTTCCATCCTTCATCGCTCAAGTACACGGGTTCAGACTTGGCCGCGACTTGATCCATTCCTCGCATCCTTCCTTGGACATCACAGTGCCCGATTTAGTCTTCCTCGGCCAAGCGACTTAGTTTCTCGGACAACCCAGTGTCCGGATTACCTCCATCCTTGGCCAATGATCTTCACTTCCCCGGATACCATCTTGACCAAATTACAAACCAATCCCGTGCATGACTTGCTTTGTCTGGATTCAATAATCGGCTAAAAGACTTGGTCTTTTTTCACATCTTGTCCCAATTTCAAGTTTTCACAACCAAAAGACTTAGCCAAATTACAACTTTGTGTCCGATTTTTGAGCCTAATTTGCCAAAGCTTGATTTTTTTCAAAACCAATTTTATCCAAATTTCATTTTTTCATTTTTATCAGTTTTATCTGGATTTTACAATTTTATCTGATTTTCATCAAAATTTCTGTGATTTGAACAGTATAGCTGTTTTTGAGCTTTTTTTGAACAATTGTAACTGTTTTAACAGGTTTTGACTGTTTTTAACAGTTTTTAATTGTTTTTATTGATTTTAACTGTTTTCACTAATTTTCTGATATTTGAACAGTTTTTGAGATTTTCTGAGAAATTTATGCTATTTCTGATTTTATCTGTGTGATATTGTTGGATTGTGATTTTTTTAATTCATGTACTGCATAGATTCTTTGATCAATCGTTGAATTCTAAATGGCATCATTCTTTGAGAAGGAGAATAAGGTATTGAAAAATAAAGTTTCTGATTTAGAAAAGAGTGTGAAGGATTATCAAGACAAATATATAAACATGTTTTATGAAAATCATGCAAATGAAGAACTTGTTAAAAATTTACGAAGGGAGCATAAAGTAACTATGGAACGAGTTGAAGAAGACTTCATGAATAAGATTGAAAAACTTGAGAAAATTGTGGATTTTGTTAGAAAAGATACAGATGAAGAGTTAAAAACTTGGAGCAAGTCAAATAAAGATCTTTTTAATAAACTCCAAGAAGTTCAAAATGAACTGAATGATGTAAGGAACTCTCTAGAAAAGAAACATAAAGAGACTGAAGAGCTCACAGAGAAACTTCATGAAGCTGAGAGYGAATTGTTTGATTTAAAGAGATTACTGGATCAAGAAAGGGATAAGGTCTTAGAAGCTGAGAAGAGTTTAAATGCTGAAAGGATAATTCTAGAGAATGAGAAGAAGAGGATGATTGAAGTGGATAAACGATTTGATTCTGAACAAATATCTTTTGAGAATAAGATTAATTCGTTGGAGCTGAATGCTAAAATGTTTTTAAATCAAATTTCTGAGTTTGAGCAGCTTATCATCTTGGAACGTGCCAAGTATGATAAAGAGAAGAAAGAGATTAAAGAAGAATGTCTAAGCAAGAATCTTGAATTATCTGACTACATTGCTCAAAAGCATAAAGCGCTGGAAGAAGAAAGAAACTATTTGCTCTTGAAAAGAGAAACACTGCTAAGAAATATGCAGTAATTGCCAAAGAGCTTGCAGAAAAGAAGAAATGGCTTGATATTGCTTCTGAGAATGAAAAGAGCAGCTTATATGAAGAGAGACATGAGTTTGATAAAGAAAGGAAAATGTTTGAGAAGCTGAAGAAGGAATTAGAAGATAAACTTCATGATACTTCAAAGAAATTGTCTGATCTAAAGACAAAACTTGAAACTGAATTGAACATGAGAAACTGAACTTAAATATAAGTATGATTTAGTTGCTGATGAAAGACACCAGTTATTAAAGAAAGTAAAAGATTTTTCATGTGCTCAAAGTTCAATTGGTTCTCCATCACAGTGTAAAACCAACTTTTATGACTGTTCTAAATCTAACAGTTTTTCAAGCAGCCCTAAATCAACTGTTTCTAAGAACTATTCTCGTTCTTCAAATCAGTATTATCAAGGGTATGTCATTGGATCACCCAATTATCATTCAAAAGTTAAAAATATTTGGGTTAATAAAGTTGATTCTGTTTTGTTTCGTAACTCTGTTGTTACTAGCCCTGTTCTTCCTTGTATTGTGAGATCCACTAACGATCTAATCAATCTTAGCAAGAGAAGAATCATGTGCTCAACATGCAAAACCACTGATTTTGTTAACAAGAAAATGTATAATAGGTGGTATGGAGACAACATCTATCAGAAAAGCTGGAATAATTTTAACAGGTATGATAACAACTGGTATGGATTTTATTGTGTATCTGATCAACCTGTTAAGAGTGCTAAAAAGAAGACATCCAATAGGAATAGATGGTTTGGTAGTTACAATATCCTCAACCTGATACTAACAAAATAGGACTCAAGTTCGTTTGGGTACCAAAATCTGTTTGATTTGATTTTGCAGGTGTGTCATTTATGTGCTAATCAGAAAATCATGTTTATGATGCACAAATATAGGGAGTGTTTGTATTATGTCCAAATGTGGTTTCTGAATAAATCAGTTCAGGACCCGTGCTTTAATGATTGTGGCTTCTGAACAATTCGTTCAGGACCCGAGCCAAAAATGTTTCCATTTTTTTTTATTATTTTGAGCTGAAACGGAATACTACTGAAATCTATTTTCTAGGAGGAGTCTCTGGAAAATTTTTAATAAATGTTTTCGGATTTGGAATTAATTTCTGAAACGAGTACATTTTCTGAGCAGGTATTTCCTGAGATTTTACTTGCGTAATTTCTCATCGTACATAATTCCAATACCTGCTTCAGCTATTCTTCAAATAGTTATTATCACGTTTTTTAAAATGAAAATCATTTTCGGTGATAATATACTCGTTTGTAATCAAAGTTGTTTTCTGATTTCGTTTACTTTGATTGATATATATATTTCATTATTCTTTGAATATTATGAATCTGTAAACTTGTATTTACAGATCTTCATTTATTTCTCTCATATTCTGAATAATCTGATTTTTGATACATCACTCCTTGATTGTTGTTTGTGCCTAAAAGCTACAATTTTGATCAATTTTTATCTGATCATTTGACCTTATTTGCAATAATATTTTTGATCAACAGTTTGTGATCAATTGAACATACTTATATTTTAGGAGGGGCTGGGTGCTTTACAGAAATACCTCAATGGAATGTCAGAACCAACAGACCTACCCATGAGGACAACCATATCTGAGTGAGCTTAAACTCAAAATGGCTTTGTGTGCAGAGCTTAAAATGAAAAAAAGAGGGGTAGTTGTTGTGAGCCAAAAGAATTGACGAGAGTTGTATATGGATTAAAAGATTACAAGAATCCTGTTCTAAACTTCATAAATTGGGCAAACCACGAAATCTATTAGTTCTCAATTCTTTCGAGACTAATATTGAAAAAGGCAAAGCCCAGGACGATTCTTGTCACAACCCTACCGGCTACTCATTTATCTCTTAATAGATAAGTGTTTCAATAACACTTGGGGCACACAACTCACAATCTATCAGTTTCTCATTTGGAGAAAATTGATATTGAAAAAGAAGGATATATGTCCCCCCCTTCAAGTCTTTTTGATCACGAATTGAGTCTGATAAATTTGTGTAGTCCACATGCTTTATCTTTGTGAGCCTAAACAGAAGCATATGTTGCTTTATTATTTGTACACTACACAAATTTTACAAATTATATGTTATTTTGTCGTAACATTCATAGATATACTTTTATAAGATATCGATGATTGAATGGAAGTCCTGGTGAGATAAATCTCATAAAGTCTCATATATGAAGTACATTCGTTGTACTGAATATATTTGTTATATTCACATGCCAATCTTTGATAAGATTGAAAACAATTTCATAAGTTGAACTTGGTTGTTATTTTCCCATTTTATGAATTGACGGCTCTCGCTGAAAATTTCATTCATTCTGATATATGATGCTAATGATTCTCATTTCATCATAAGGGGGAGTATGATATAATGAATGAAATAATCAATTCTGAATGATATAAAGAGGAGTATGACATAAAGATCAAGGGGGAGTATGATATAAAGATCAAGAACCGGCAAAAGACTGAAAGGACTGTGAATGCAATGACTGAAGATTATTCTTGTGCTGCAATGTTTGAGAGAGAAATAGAATGTGAAGATCATCTTTACAAGAGTTTACTGATAGATATTTCTCAATAAGGAGAATGTTAATATTGGGGAGAATGTTTGTGATTTTTTTATTTGATGAAATTCTTTAATGGGAAGAATGTTAATGAATGTTTATTCTGGAGATCATTTCTGAAGATCGTTGCTATTATTGTTCTTCATTGTCAAAAGAGAAGATTGTTTTGGTTCTTTATTCGAGGGGGAGACTGTTGGAAGATTTTCTCACAAAAGATTATCTGAAGATCATAAAGCAGAGAATGTTAGAAGATTGTTTTTGAAGATTTCAAGAAGTCATAAAGTGCTTAAAGTGTCAAAGTTCAAAAGAGATTCAAAGCGTGCAAATTCTTTCAAGCCTGAATACAAGGGGGGGGGGGGGAATGTTGGGATTGAATTTTAGTGTTAAATTGTTTTCGTCTTGAAAGATTAATATTGTGATTTTAGAATGTTTGACTTTGTATGTAATTGTTGACTTTGACTAGTGCTTTAATGTTTGACCTATAAATAGTTTTGTCTTCTAGTGAAGAGAGAAAAGTAGGAGCTTAATTGTAAACATACGTATACTTCATAGCGAAATATAGAGTTTGACCAATTGGCTTTTTCTCTTTACTTGTTCTTCATGTTCTTGATGTTCATATGATGATTGCCATGGATTCTTGAATATTTTTGAAGATTGATCGTATTATGGGACACATAGAGTCTTCATAGATGAGCTATTTGTTAGATCAAACTTTTTCAGCATATCGCGGACATACTTACTTTGACTGATAAAGATACCTTTATCTGATTGCTTGATCTGGAGACCTAAAAAGAAGGTTATTTCTTCCATCATGCTCATCTGGTATTCTTTCTTCATGCGATCAGCAAATAAAAAACATAAAGAGGGATTAGTGGAACCAAAAATAATCTAAAGTTACACACTAGTTCTTAGCAAATAAAGAAAAGATTTGCTATAAAAGACTTATAAGGATGTTAGTTGTTTCTGGGTAAGAACTATTTAGAATACAATAACAGGATTCTAACTTGCTCTTGAAGATGAGCGTATTGTGTTCTTCGATGTGTGTTCTTTTACTTATGAACGTAAGTAAGGTTCAAGAGTAAGTATCAATATCTCTGCATGGAGATAGAACACATCTATTTATACCCATTGCATTGTAGTAGGGTTAGAACACGTGTCAAGCCTTTAGAGAAAGACTTGTCCTTTTCTACAGTGAATAGTACAAAAGTTTATTCATGAGCATACATCATTTCACAAAGTTGGTGGGTAGTAGAGTCAGCTATTTGGCTTCGTACCATACTATACTTTAAAATGGGTATGGGATTGTCCTTTGTGTGTATAAGAAAAAGATAAAAACAATCGTGCTCAACAAGCTTCTTTCGATCACTGATTGCTTGAATAACCTGAAGGTCTCTTCAGCATTCGCTGAGGCTTGGGCAGTCTTCACACATATGTAGACTAGGTTGTAATCACTGAATACCGCTTCAGATCACATACTCGCCAGTCTCTAATCTTCAGTTTCAGTCTTCGACTTTTGCTGAATGTTCTTTGGTGTGAGTTTTGTCTTCTTGAAGTATTGCTGTCGCTGATGAATTTACATTACAAGTTCTTCAGCGATCACTGAATAGACTCAGTGATAGTCGTTGGAACTAAAAGGTAGAAACATAAATACTTTGTATAAGGTAAAACAGATTATCATCAAATCACTGAGAGAGAAGATCAACACTTTGTTTATTAAGAGGCATAAGGGTGAGACGCTTCTAGTCCAGATCTATGTGGAAGACTTTATATTTGGTTCAACGAACCAGAGGCATTGTGATAAGTTCTCTATGTTAATGAAGAGTGAGCTTAAAATGAGCATGATGGGAGAATTAACATTTTTCCTCGGGCTCCAAGTAAAACAGAGAGAAGATGGTATCTTCATTAACCAAGCCAAGTATGTCTTTGACATCTTGAAAAAGTACCAACTTCACAACTCTTCCACAATGAGAAAACCAATTGCCACGGGTACGAAGCATGACACAGATCCATCTGAAAAACCGGTGGATGTTACGACTTATCATGAGATGATTGGATCATTGTTGTACCTTACGACTAGTAGACCAGACATAATGTTTTCGACATGTCTGTGTGCTAGGTATCAAGCTACTTCTAAGGAATCTCACCTTTAATATGTGAAAAGAATCTTTCGATACCTAAAACAGACTCAATTCTTGGTCTCTGGTATCTAAGCATTTTGGGTTTGATCTTATTGCGTATATAGACTCTGATCATGCAGAGTGTAAACTTGATCGGAAGAGCACATTCGAGAGGTGTCAACTACTCGACAACAAGCTAATGAGTTGGACATCCAAGAAGCAGAACAACGTATCAACATCTACTATTGAAGTAGAGTATGTAGCCGCAACCAGTTGCTGTTCTCAAGTAATATGGATGAAGACTCAACTCAAGGACTACGACATTGAGTTTTATAAGATCCCGATTCTGTGTGATTCAGAAAGCACAATAGCCATCATCGCTAATCCATTGCAGCACTCTAAAACGAAGCATATTGATGTTCGATACCATTTCATTAAGGACCATGTAGAAAAAGGTACGATTGAAATGTTCTTTGTTAACACAGATCACTAACTTGAAGACATATTCACTAAGGCTCTCGATGAAAATAGATTTAATTGCTTGGTCAGCAAGTTGGGTATGCTCAATCTACAATCATAAGTCAGAGCCTCTGTATGTACTATACAGAGCTTCTACACACACATTGAACATAGATCTGCTTATTTTTTTTCTAAGTCCATGAGACATATCCTCTACATGTACTGTGCAGAGCCTTTTACTCAAATGTTGTCTTCTTTCCTAATCCAAGAATACATAGCCTCTTGATCAAGTTTTGAAGATGTGTTAAGTTTGTCATATAGAGCCTCTATATCAGCTATATAGAGCCTCTGTACCCAGATCTATAGCTCGAACATATCTTATAAATCTTTGATTCAAGCTTAGTTCAAGGGGGAGGAACACAGATGGCCTAAATAAAGGGGGAGTTTCAGATTTCCAAAATTATAGAGCCTTTGTATGTACAATACAGACCTCCTACCTCATCAAATTTCCATTTGAAGGCATAAACTCTACAAAGGTATGTTTTCTATCTTCAAAACCATACTCTGGTCTCATCATTCTTCGCTTTTCTTGAGAATACCTAAGTCTCTCGTACAGAGCCTCTGTCTAAAAAAACTTGGTTTCACTATCCTTGTGATCTTGAAATCTCAAGTTTCAGATAGAGAGCCTCTGTATGTACTATACAGAGTTTCTGTCTAAAGAACTTGGTTTCATGATTCTTGTACCCTTGATATCTCAAGTTTCGGATACAGTTCCTTTGTATGTACTATACAAAGCTTCTGTCCCATGAAACTTGTCTTCTCGATCCTTTGATGTATTTGAAATCCCAAGTTTCGGGTACAGATCCTCTGTATGTACTATACAGAGCCTTTGTCCTAAGAAACTTAATATCTCGTTATATGAAAATGCTTGGTTTCTTGAAAACTAAAGTTTTTTTTTACAGAGCCCCAAAGTGTACTATGCAGAGCTTCTGTCTCGAAAAACTTGGTGTCTTGTTCTCTATGACCCATAGTATGTAGTTTTTTTTAAGTGTTAGATTCAATCCAGAGGTATTTTTATTCGTTTCAAACACTCTGGTTGAAAAGCACTTGTAATTTTTTTCCTCTAAACTTTTCTTATTAAAATATAAATAAATGAGGGTCACTCGCAAAAGGTCACAAGCCTGTATCCCTAGTTTTTCAAATAAGGGAGGCGGGAAGTGTAGTTGTCAAACCACGTGGCATCACCCCACAGGGCAACAAACCTTTCACAATCAATCTCTTCGGGCTAAAGAAAACACTTAAGTGTCTGGATAACTCCTTACTTAAAGGAGAAGTTATCTTCGAACATTTTCTTTACGCCTTCATATCTCTCTCAAAATATTTCTAAGATCTTCAACCTGAAAAGAACTTTCAATTTATTGTGAAGAACCTTAATCGCTCACAGTCATCACGTCCTGTTCTTCCAACCATTCTTCAAGATCACAAGTAAGTTCTTCATCTTCCTTACTAAAAACCCCAAATCCCCACTATCAAAACCCTAATTTTTACCCAAATCCCTGTTCTTCGAACAAAACCCTAAAATAGTTCATCTTCTTTCTAGTTCTTGATAACCTGCAACATGATAAAAATGTCTTCTCAACCTCCGAATCCAACAACTACCTGACTCACACAACCACCCTGAAATCAATCGAAGGGACAAACCATAATGTAGTTCCCTTACCCCTGAAGCCAAACAACCATGCCATACACCTGATTCTTGATAACTTCGACTCGAAGTTTCATCCTGTTGTTGACATTCTCCACCATCACTTCCTCAACCTAGCCTTAACCAATATGGATGACACTGTTCCCGAATGTTTCATCCAAGAATATTGGCAACCCTGCGAAGTCACTGCTACTGAAAGAGGAATTGTAGGAGAATACTACATCCCGGACCGAAAGGAATACTTGAATGAAAGAATCTCAAGGTCCTACAAATTCCTACCAAGACTGACTTGGGTTTGGCTGAGTACGTGCCTTTCCCATCAGGGGACGAACTAGTGAGCTTTCTAAAGATGTTAGGGTACAACCAGCAGATCCGGTACCCGTCCCAGTTTTGACGCCAATTTTTGCCTCCAATGTGGAACGTCCTGTTGACATTGATAAACCGATCTCTCATAAGAAAGATTGGCAGTATGGACATGTGCTCCCCCAACATCTTGCATCTCATCTACGGGGTCTTCTTTGATCTTCCGCTCGACTTCTCATTGATCCTCTACAATGAGTTCAAGGGGCAGTGGCCAAGAAGAACCTGGACGTCTCCAAGGTCAACTGCCGATATACTATTTCCACGGTTCCTAGGCCTTCTCCTAAGGCCTAACCTCGATAAGCATAATGTCCGAGTTTCTGCTTCCCCGGTGCACAAGGTGAAAATATTCTCCACCTACAGGCCTACTATGTACAAGGACGGCTACCCTATAGAGAGGCCCATTCCCATGCAGCTAATGACATATATCAAGACAAGGGAGGTAAGGAGAGTGTATAGACGTGTACGTGAGGTGCTAGAACCAGTGCCTCGAACCCCGACACACTTAGGAGAAGCCCAAGAGGGAGATGAGGCATAAAAGAGTGTAGAGGTAAGTGAAAGGGCTATAGAGAAGGAGGGGTATGTTGGAAAAGCCTCGAAAAAGAATGAGAGAGAACATGAAAAGAAAGAAAGAGAGAAGGATTTGAAAAGAAAAATGAGGGAGGAGAAGAAGCAAGAGGAAGAAGCAGCCAAAAAGGCTAAGGTTGAGTAACTGCAGAGGGAGAGGGAAGAGAGAGAAAGAAGGGAAATGGAAGAAAGAGAGAGGAAAGAGGAGGAAGAGAGAAAGAAGAGAGAAGAGGCTCTGCGTCTCCAAATAGAACAAACCTCTAGTTCTGACGTAGAGAGCTCTGAGGAAGAAGAAGAAAGTGAAGAATAGAGCTCTACAGCAGAGAGCTCTGATGATGAAGATGGGGATGAGGGGGTGCTACTCTAGTTCTTGGGGAGCCAGAGCAGGCTAAGATAAGGAGTAGGCGCACATACATTCCAAGCCCAAATCCCAGTGCAAACACGTAATTTGACCCCGTTGGTCGAGCAACAAGGGTCATTGAAACAAAGTTGCACGCCTCGATCCCTAACCAACCTAGCCAGCCAGATGTCACATCTGCCTCTGGATATGAATGCCAAAGGGAATCCACATCCCAGGTTTCATCCTCTCAAAGGGATGAATCCTTTGAAAGAATAAGTGGCATGTCTCCCCATGCCACGCCACCTTCCCCCATAGAGAAATTTGCTTCCTCTGTACTAGTATGTTCCTCACCTTGTTTAGAGCAAGGAACAGATGCTCAAGACTTAGGGACACTCTACAAGTCTCTAAGTCCACTCAACAAGGACTCTGCATTAGACTTTGAATCTAGTGAAGATGTGCCTGTTGGTCCTGTTAGGGTCTACAAGATGTGTATAACAGTTTGTTGAAGGGGGGATGAATACAAACACTAAACTTTTCAAATTTAAAATATATATAGTGATAAAGAAAGATCAATACAGATTTTGCATGATTGTTTGTGGAAAGATAAGGTAAAAATAACCTATCTAAACAATCTAAGTTACACACTAGTTCTTAGCAAATAGAGAAAAGATTTGATGTAAAAGACTTGGAGGATGCAAGTTCTTTCTAGGAAAGAACTATATAGAACACAAAAAGGGATTCTAACTTGCTTTTGAAGATAAGCGTATTGTGTTCTTAGATGTGTGTTCTTTTACTTTTGAACGTAAGTTATGGTTCAAGAGTAAGTATTAGAGTATCTGTACATGGAGATAGAACACATCTATTTATACCTATTGCATTAAATGCACATTTAATGCAACATAGTAGGGTTTGAACATCTGTCAAGCCTTTAGAGAAAGACTTGTCCTTTGCTACAGTGAATAGTACCAAAGCCTATTCATGAGTAGACATCCTTTCATAAAGTTGGTGCGTAGTAGAGTCAACTAATCGGCTCCGAACCATACTATACTCTACAAAGGGTATGGGTTTGTCCTTTGTGTGTATAAGGACAAGACAAAAACAATCGTTCTCAACAAGCTTCTTTTGATCGCTGAATACTTGAATAAGTTGAAGGTCTCTTCAGCATTCGCTAAGGCTGGGGCAGTCTTCACACATGTGTTTACCAGGTTGTAATCACTGAATACTGCTTCAGATC
Organism: Cynara cardunculus var. scolymus; assembly: GCF_001531365.2. NCBI lineage: Eukaryota > Viridiplantae > Streptophyta > Magnoliopsida > Asterales > Asteraceae > Cynara > Cynara cardunculus. The sequence goes on along the minus strand of NC_037528.1, from coordinate 41,402,107 downwards.
ACGTACTCTCCAGTCTCTAATCTTTAGTTTCAGTCTTCGAATTTCGTTGAAGGTTCTTTGGTGTGAGTTTTGTCTTCTTGAAGTATCGTTGTCGCTGATGGATTTACATTACATGTTCTCAGCGATCACTGAACAGACTCAATGATGATCGCTGGAACTGAAAGATAGAAACATAAAACACTTCGTGTAAGATAAAAGAGATTATCATCAAATCACTGAGAGAGAGGATCAACAGTGCCTCTTAACAGAACAGCCATAGTGCCTTCTCCTCCAAGAGAGGTACGAGGATCGACTGGAAATCCTTCCACATCCAACATCAATCAAGACATGAACGGAGGTGTCCTTTGAATGAAGACTCTATCAGGCCCATGTGTTGAGCTAGAGGTTACCCAAACAACAAACGTGACAAGGGACGAGTTCCATTCCTTTGCCACCTCTGTATTATGATCCTTAGAAGAGCTAAAACTCAACATGGCACATGGAGAGCCATCAACTTCTGCACCTGCTCTGGATGAAGTTCAATCATCCTTAAAAGTATTGAGGGTTGCGTCTTTGACAAATGCCTCTCGCCTTGAACAATTATTGAATTGACGGGAACTCACATAGGGACCATACAAAAGGTCATTAATCTCGTTCAGAGGGAGGAAGCTCTATCTAATAAGGTGCCCAACGAAGAACAAGCATTAGTCCCTTTGAGCGTGCCTGACGACTACATCACCCAGACGAAGATATGAGCTTAGAGTGATCGTATCCTCGAGAAGGTGGCTGGTTTCACATCAGATTTCAACAACACGGCCAAGCAGGTGGTTGTAGAGATGCGACGCTCGCTGGCCACGTTCAAGTTCTGTGCCAATATGGTAATCAATAAGGCCACGTAGGTGGCATCAGAAATTGTGGAGCTTCTGGACGTAAAGGTCAAGGCGATGCCCCCTATCGAGATCCAACAAAAGAAGAAGTGGAAGCTGTCAAAGCCTTCCTCTACCTGCGGGGAATCGTCCAAGTAGATGAGGCTTGGTGACGATGAGGAACCAGACTAGTCTGGCCCTCAAAGTCGCCAAGAGGGGGAGAAGCAGAAGGCTGAAGAATCACAAGATGCCCCCTCTACCTCTGCACCGACCCAGTCTCAACCAGCTCAATCTTCTGCTCAAACCCAACAAGCCAACCTTTCAAGGGTGCAGCGAGAGCCAGAGCTTGGTCAGAGGAAGTCTGCCTCTCAGCGAGAGCCAGAGCTTGGTGCAGCGAGAGCCAGAGCCAACACTTGGTGGAGAGAACGTGCTTTAGCAACACTTATCCATCTACGCCTCCTCACCAAGTCTATCTGCATCGTCTTTTTCAGAGTGCTTCATGGAGACGACTCTAGCAAAGGGGGTGGACGTAGAGGAAGTGGTAGTAAATGTCATCGATCCAGAGGAGGAGCCACAAAGAGCTTCGAGGCCCCCCTCTAATGGCTATACCACTTCCTCCCAAAGTTATAATCGTCGTGCCACCTCCACACTGCCAGACACACAATGCAAAATAGTCACACTTGCACTACAATCAAGTCGTCCAGTCAAAGAAAGTAATGAGCAAACAAGCAGCAGCAGGCCTCGGAGCTCCAAACCGACACAAGATCCAGTACAACAGATCAAGGATCAGATAGACGCGATGAGTAGGCCCATCCCCAGAGACAAGACTATCAAAGATTTCGCTGACAATGAAGAGATCTTTCAATACCTATACAATCAGAGGGATGAAGGGCCAAGTCAAAAGATAAATCTGCACCCGATGATACAGAAAAACAACCGTCAAAGGTTTTTTCGTCGGTAAACGCAATCGATCTCCACAGTTCACTTTGGGGACGGGATTAAGAAAGTACTTGACATAAAGAAGAAGAAGAAGGAGACCTTTACGCAAAATCAGATCATCTTCCACGAATACATGGTGGAACGATCTCAGGGGAAGATCAACATCTTCACAGACTGCGATCTAATAAATCTCAACCCTTGGGATCTTCTTTCCTTTACTTCTTCACGAATCACAAGAAAGATAAGGGGATGTAGTATGCTCTTGCCAACTCTGCAATTAGACAAACAATGACAGACCTGCTTGATTTTCGGTGCCAGGTAGACTTCCAGATTGCTCTAGAAATGGGGGTCAACCAACTTGGTGTCACAGTGCCAAATGAGAAACTCGAAGGCATCAAGTACATCCCCTCTTGGACGGTCATCATGGAGTCGGAACTAGGGGTGATCTTTCGAAATGAGCATTTAGAGAGAGCGTTCTTTCACGAAGACCAACGCTTTAAATATTTGAATTCAACTCTACGATTCATCAAGAACAATGTCTTCAGAAGCAAAGATACAACCCCTGGAGCAGGATAAAGAGAGAGAGAGAGAGAGAGAGCCAATACGCTTATCAGATCAATTGACGACATGCTTGAGCTTCCTGACTTCTTAGGAGGTTCATGAAACTTCAACACCTCTAGGTCTCTCTTTTGTAAATAAGTTTTGACAACTTCTCTTAAATATGTAATTTCTATTTCAAGTACCTGTAATCATTTTTAGTTAGAAATGTACATAAAGAGGACCTTATTGGCCTCTTTCTTCATAGACTAGTTTGTTCATTCATGTAAGAGTCTTGCTTATTTACACTTAGGGGGAGTTTTTAGAAACCTATTTGTAAAAGTGTAAGTAAGAAGCCTCTTACTCTAGTCAAATAGGACTTCGTCTTAGAAGCTGTCTGGACCAAGAGCTCCGATGCAGAGGTCGCCAAGAGACAGAGCTCTTTTACAGAACAAGAACCTCGCATGTAGAGCCTGTGCTCAAATAGAGGAAGATTAAGTCTTAAGCATCAAAAAGCTTAAGGACTTGATATAAAGCTACCTTTCTAGACGCAGAGCCTCTGCACTATACATTCAGAGCCTCTAAGTCTCTTTCGCCTGTAGTTTGCGCACATGTGGTTCCATCATATCTCCAAGTCTCCAACCAGAATCTAACACGTATGCAGAAACAATTCCACATTTCAAGGAACGTGAAGGCAGAAGATTCTAAACAAGAAGTCAGAGTTTGAAGCCTAGAATATAGCATATTCTGTTTGTACTTGGGCGTATAAAAGGAGGTCTCCTCCTTGGGGTTTAAATGTCTCGAAATTTCCAAATTCTTATTGTGAGGACTGAAAATCAGCGATAAATTGTATTCGTCTTGAAAATTAATTTTATCTATAATTGTATAAAAGTCATCGTGTTTGACTTTTCTTAGGATAGTTTGACTTTGACTTTGTCTAGATGTTTGACCCTATATAAAGGGTGTTTCCTTGTAATTTTAGGTAGGAGCTTTATTGTAAACATCAGATACATAATAGTGAAGTTGACTACTTTGACAAATTCTTTCTATCTCCTTCTAAGTGTTCTTATATGAAAATCATCTCTGCCATTGTTGATTTGAAGATTTACTTGAAGATTGATCATTTTAGGGACTAATAATTGGTATCAGAGCAGATTTGCAGTGAAGTTGATAGAAGAAATCATTAAGAGTTGCACAATTTTCTGGAATATCATCATATCTTTCTTGAAGTTCATATTGTTCTTGAATGTTCATCTTTGTTCTACATAAATTTCTCTCAAAATCTTTCATTTTTGGATGTTTAATTGTTAAAATTGTGATCATTGTGTATGTTTTTAAGTCATGAACCAGTGTTATTCTTAAAATTTCATGATATGATCATTGACAGTAAAGATTTGAAGAGATCTGTTAGTTTTTATGAATTTTGAAGTTCTTCGTGTTCTTATGAAAAATTCATCAAAAAGATAGAATTTGCTCCATTTTTGTATGAGTTTTTGTAAGTTTTGTGTTTGTTTGTTAGTTTGATCTAAGTTCGTTTGGCATTTTGATTGGATCTTGTTTTTCTTAAATCGCTTGGCTCTTCTCAACTTGTTGACCGATTTATGTTGCTAGATTGTTGAGCGATTTAGTCATTGCATTGGATGATTTAGAGCTAAGTGTTGAGCATTGACCGGATTCATGCATACCCTTTGAGCAGAGTTAACTGGATTCGCACACTTCTTGAGCGGACTTGACCGGATTAAGACGTTACCTTGAGCGATTTACATCATAGTTGTGAGCGATTTATTTCATAGACTTGAGCGATTTAGCTCACCCTTTGAGCGATTATGTGACACCCCAATCTCCACACATTGCATATTACATAGAATTCATTCATAGAATACATAGATTCCCACATAGGTCCAAAATTACAAGAGTCTGTGCGACAGGTTACGATACAAATTTGCATAACTTAAAATTTTCAAAATACATGCATTTGTAAACTAGCATCGCTCTCCTCCAAAGCACATCTAGATATGGTCTTCAACATTTAATCACATAAGGGAAGTAATCATATAATGCTTTTTCCCTTATTGATATTATAACTGGTATTATCTGCACACATATTTTAAAACATAAAATGAGGGTTAGACAAAAGTCTAGTGAGATTCCCTTTTTCATGCTATGCAGGGTGAGATCACCAAAAACATTTATCAAAGAATCTCTCAATCATAATGAATAATAAAAGAATCGCATCATGTTTAAGTCCATCGGGCCTCTTGTTCAAATTCCCATATTTAGAAAAATAATGGTTTTCCAGTCCATCGGCCTCTGGTTCCAAAGGCCTCTGGTTCCAAAGTGTCCATCGGGCCTCTGGTTCCAAACCATACTTAGAATATTTTTCAATAAGCATGACCAGAGCTCCTCTGGTCTTTCTACCAGAGCTTCTGGTTAGTCGACCAGAGCCTCTGGTTCCTCGACCAGAGCCTCTGGTTCCTCGACCAGAGCTTCTGGTTGTACTTATGAAAGCCAACCAGAGCCCCTCTGGTTTGATTTATAGAAATTTCTAAGTATAAAGGCTCTTTTGAAATATCATTTTCAAATTATAAACATAGCACTAAGCTTGCTTCTAAAAGATATAAAGCTTATTTTCAAACTAATAATTTATAAAAGATTTTGCATCATTTTAAATCAATATCCAGAATCCACTTTTTCTATTATGAGGGTCAATCAGAGCCCCTTTGGTTCCTTGCAAGGTACAACCAGAGCTCCTCTGTTTCCTCATAATCAATGCTTTTACCCAAAGCATTTTTATTCACAACCAACAGTCATGAGCTATATTATCTCCAATCCCATAACATCATTACCATCATTTCTACTAAAGACAACATCTCTAAATCCTCAAATCACCAAGAAATGAGAACTTAAATCTGTTGTAACTTTAATAGTTATCATAATAAGAGTTAGGCCACGCAGACAACGACCAACCTTATATCCTCCCAATAATCCCCTTTTTAGGATGTTCCACCCTTATATCCTCCCATTAATTCATATGAAGTAGTTCATCCAAAGACAGACCTCAGTCATACATGTTAGAGTGAACCTGTTCATAATTCCCAAACCTATCATGGTTTCAACATAGGTTTATACTCAAAACCTTCTATTCTCAAGATCAACTTGATCTCCCAAAACAGTTTAAAACTCTGTTTTTCTGTAAAACTCTTTCAAACAGTTTTAAAACCCAGATATTGTTTAATTCTTCACAAAACAGTCCCAAAAATAGATTCAAACAGCAACTTCTCAAAGGCTGTTGAAGAACACAACTTTGTTTCATCTTTATCTAGAAACAGATTCCAAAACAATAATATCATAAAAACTGTTGAAGACAGTTTATCATCTTAACCTCAAAACCAATACCAAAACTCAACAGTTGATACACGAATATATGAGGAAATTAGTTTCAAAATTACTCACCTTATCAAACAGATTTCTTGATGATAAACACACAGCAAAAGCTTTACTCTAACACAGAATCTTCAAGTACTTTTGAAGCAACAATTCTTGAAGAACACCGTATCTCACACACATAGGTACTTTTCTAAAAAGAATGACAGTGATAAGGATAACCTTATCCAAATTTTTGATTAAATATCCTCACCTAGGCGGTGAAGGATTTTAATAATATAAAATTGGATATGACGGTGTGGATTTTATTATTTAAAAAAACTATTTGCTTCATTACTAAGGTACAACTATCTCAATAAAATATTCATATTATCCAAACATGTATGCACTTATTTCATGTATCATGTATTGTTGTCACATTCACCCATACCATCATATAATTTATCAAATAATCACGTAAAATTTACCTTGACCCAGGTTATCTGAAACCAGGTTATAACATTTTCTCCCCCTTATAAGAATTCTGTCCCGAAATTCATTCAAATAACCATGGATATTTTTCCTTAATATCTGATTCTAATTCACATGTTGCTTCTGAACCTTTGTGAAATCGCCACTGTACCCTTACTAGACTTATTTCCTTGTTTCTCAACACACGGGTTTTGTGGTCAGTTATAGCTTCTGGAGTTTCCATAAAATTCAGTTTTTCATCCAACTTAATCTCTGGAAGTGGTATTGCCAAACTAGGATCGACAAGGCATTTCCTTAGGTTTGACACATGGAAAGTATTGTGAATTAGACTAAGTTCCTCTGGAAATTCCAATTGATAAGCTACTGGCCCAACTCGTTTACAGATTCTGAATGGACCAATATATCTTGGACTGAGTTTACCTTTCTTTCCAAACCTCATAACTCCTTTCCAG
>NC_037528.1:41392847-41395044 GCF_001531365.2 Cynara cardunculus var. scolymus | reverse complement strand
AAATCTATGATGCAAGCTCTTAGCATATCTTCAAGTGTCTGAATTGTTCTTTCACTTTGTCCGTCTGTTTGAGGATGATATGATGTGCTTAATCGAATTTGGGATCCTAATGCCTTTTGAAAACTTTCCCAGAATTTTGATGTAAATCTGCTATCTCTGTCCGAGATGATAAATAGTGGAACCCCATGTCTTGTCACAATTTCCTTAATATAAATCTGAGCTAACTTTTCCAATGAATAACTTTCTTTTATCGGTAGGAAATGTGCAGATTTGGATAGGCGATCCACTATTACCCATATGGCACCATACCCTCTTGGGGTTCGGGGTAACTTCATAATAAAATCCATTGTGATGTGATCCCATTTCCAAATAGGAATTTCCAAGGATTGCAGTTTTCCATAGGGCCTCTGATGCTCTATCTTTACTTGTAGGCACGTTACACATTTTTCTACATACCTTGCTGTTAGCTCTAATATTCTCTTAATGTAAAAGTATGAAAAAGTATTCTGCAAGTGTTGACAAAAGGGTATCTTCCACAGAAGACAACAGAGGACCAGCAACAGAAGTTGTTTCATCGTGCAAGTCAAGAATGACAGAACCTTTGATGTCTCTCACAGAGGTTTTGGAAAATGGTCCTTTGGCAATAAGAACCTACAAGTCTACTTCAACAGAACCTCTGAGATGGCTCACATAGGGTCTGCGGATTCCTCTTCTGTGAAGATCCTATTCTGCTGTTTTTCAAAGGTTGTTTAGCTGCATGTGCTTCTCACGTGACTAGATTTTAATAGACTTTATTTGGACGGCTTAGATGATTTCACTTTTTAGATCATGTCAGGAAAGTCGTTAGAGTCTAGTATAAATAGCAGCTTAGGCCTTTGTATTCAGTGTGCTTCCGTATTGTAATCGTCTATATTTTTCAATCAATTGAAAAACCTTTGAAGCTATTCTATTGCGTTCATCTTCTTTATATTAATCTGTGTGTTCTTGGTTAATTTCTCTGTTTTGTTCTTATCATTGTTTCCGTTGCACTGTAATCATCCTAAAGATCATTCAGAGTAAGAGATCAAATACCAAAGCTGAATTTAGAGGTCCTAACAATTGGTATCAGAGCAGGAATTGAATTCTTATTCGATTAATTCTGTTTTTGGTATTAATCTGCATTTTCTAGAACACCAGTTTTCTCCAGTTTACCATGTTTCTCTCTATTAAGTCGAATTTCAATGGCGAATTTGGTTAATACATCGTTCATGAGTACTGGATCTCAATCAAATCCTCCCACGCTTATTCTAGAGGAATATCAACAATRRAAGGTGCATATGATCAACTTTTTGGAGGGAATTCACCCTAGAATGTGTGAATTTCTCTACAATCCTACATACGTACCAATGATGTTAATTCGAGTTCCAGCAACTGGTACAACCCCTGGAGTTCCTGAGCATTATGAACCCAAATCAATCGAAAACTGGAACGATGAAGAAAGGGTATTAGTTGAATTGGAAAGCAAATGTAAAAGGATGTTGATCATGGGAATACCACATGAGATCTTCAAGAGTATTGATCATTACCAGTTTTCTATGGACATTTGGGTTGAATTGGAGAAACAAATCAAGGAAGGGAAGAAAACTCTCGAGATCAACAGAGCCATGTGTATCGATGGACATCATAGCTTTAAAGCTAAGGAGGATGAACCTCTCTCAGACACAGAGGATGAGTCCCTCTGTGGAATGACAAATAATGACTCAGACTCCTCTTACACAAGTGACCAAGAGGTTTCAACTTCTTACTCTACTGAATCATTTGATAATTTTGATTCATGTCATTTGGAACATTACAAGCTAAAAGAAAAACTTTCTCTTTGTGAAAAAGAAGTCATTCTTCTCACAGAGGAGAGAAACAAATTTTTTAAAATGTTCACAGAAGCTCAAAATAATTTTGTTAATTTGGAAAAATCTTCAAAGGAAAAGATTGCCGAAGTTCAAAAAGAATTGAAAAACAAGGTTGATGTGATAAGGCTGTTAGAGCATGAGAAATGTAATGTTACTTATGTCAAGGAATTCTTCCAAAAAGAAAGAGAATTTTTGCACCAAGATGTTCTTGACAGAGAGCTCAAAATTAAAAAGTTTCAAGAGGCTCAAAATGTTTATAAAAAGATCAAAGTTAACTTGGGCAGAAGAGGTCTAGGTTTCTCAGAATTTGA
>NC_037528.1:41386566-41391562 GCF_001531365.2 Cynara cardunculus var. scolymus | reverse complement strand
CCATGGAAGCTGGCTCATAGGGGGAGTTTTTGAAATGAAAATAAAAACCTCAGAAGGTGCCAAAACTTGTGAAGTAACTTGTTCTCAGGGGTCAACTCATCAGAACCTCTGACGCTTCTATCAGAGGCTCTGTGGGTTTGAACTGAGCAAGTACTCATCTCTCTGAGGATTTTCAAACCGTTTAGGTAAATAAAGGTGTAACATATTAGAAGACCCATCACATATCACAGAGGCTCTGTTACCCTTAGGCCTTTGGCAGAACTCTATTAATAGTTCTTGTCTATTGATATGGTGCACGTGGTTCTGTGGATAAGGGTTAAAGATAATCACGCGTGTGTCAGAATCGGGGGCGCACGTCATCAATCACGTGTCTTCCCAACACAGCGTGTCATAGTTTTGATTCGTCACACGCTTTAGCCACTCATCACGTTATTTCTCCCAATAAAACGGTTCAGTTGAAATCCCTCACTATAAATACCCCCTTTCCCCCCAAAACGTAAACCTTTACAATATTTTTCTTCTCCGACGAACCTGCAAATTTCAAGCTTCACAAAAAAAAAAACCTGCAACTATGTCTTCTTCTTCAGCCTCCGCTCAATCTGCTAATGTCTCAAGCGACAACGAAGTAACCCAAGCCCAAGCATTAACGTCTCACGCTCTATCATTTGTTCAAAATCGGTATGAGAAAGTCRTCCTGGTAAAGAAACCCAATAATTATTACTTCGTTCCATCTTCAACAGGTTTCCCTGAATTCACCTTCCGCCTTCTTGAAACTCTGCGTAACCATCCACTTTATTATGCACTTTCAGCCACCAAACCTACATCTGAATCATACATCACCCAATTCTTGTTAAGTTCTTACATAACTACCCTAGACAACTCTAGTTTAAGCATCGTTGGTTATGCTTCTCACCCAATCAACAAATCCCTTGTGCCAATGGAACTTAACGTGAAAACTCTTCGAATAGCCTTGCACCTACCCTCCTTGGAATATCTCAATTTGGATGCTTTCGCCCCAACCCCAACAGACGATGAACTAATTYAATTTCTTGAATTTCATTCCTACGCTGCCCAGACTAAAATTGTGAAAAGGACTCAGTTCAAACGAAAAGGCCTTCCCCCAATCTGGAATACTCTATTCTCGATAGTGAACTGCTGTCTAACAGGGAAGGTCGGCAGCCATGACCAGACCTCTCACGCAATGCTTTCCATTGTGTATGGAATATATTTCAACCTGCCCCTCGACTACGTATAGCTCATCTTCGAAGACATGGTGGGTTTGATCAAGAAGAAGTGCGCTACACAGAGGGGAGAGAAGTCAAAAGTGAAGGCGCGAAAGAAGGCCAAAGAGGACCTCAATCATCCAAACCTTATTCTACAGAGGTTCTTTGGCCTAGTCTTTGGGGAAATAATTGCAGAGAAGCTGCCCTCTGCCGAGCCTAACGCCAGATTGTATCCATTGAAGGAGTTCCACCCGATAGAGCATGAGTTAGGGTACAGAAGCCCCATACATCTAACTAAAGCTATGCTCAAATACCTTAGTCATGGAGATAGGAAAGCATACAGACGTGGATACAGGAGGCCAGAGCCGGTCCCTGAAACCCCTCCACGTATAGGAATCCCCTTAGGAGAGAGAGTGGAAAAAATGAGGGTCGAGGGAAGAAGGGAGGAGCCAGCAGAGGCTAGACAGGTGAGTGAGGAAAGACCTAAAGTAGCAAGTCCCCCACCAAAGAAGCCAAAGAAGACACAGAAGGGTTTGACTCTTCTGTGAAAAAGGAAGGGAAAAAGAGACCCGCAGAAGAAGAGGGTCCAAGTAGTCCTCTGCAAAAGCCTAAGAAAAAGAAATCAAAGAAGGCCCAACCCGCAGAGGTTGTGGTCACAGAGGCTGCAATTCATGAGAGCCCTGCAGAGGCTACTCCAAAGCACAGAAGGTTGCGCAAGGTGGTTCATGAGGAGTCCCCAACAGAGCAGATACAAGATGTTATCTTCCAAGTTCAACAGGAGTTTAAAGCGCCTACAGAAGTAGCTGATTTGGAGACAGAGGTCGTATTAGACGACGAAAAAGAAGAGTTGGAGGTAGGAGAGGGAGAAAAAGATGCCCAAGCCACATATCCTAGCCCCCCTCCCAGTGCAACCCACGTTTCTAGGGACCCTGTTCGAGAGGGATCCCCTATTGAAAAAGGCATGCACACGCTGAGCCCAACCCAAGCGAACCTCGCAGAGGACATTCTTTCGTCCTCTATCGAACGCACAGACCGAGAACCACATCATACTCCAACATCCTCTAAAAAAGATGCTGTTTTTAAAATAAGAGTCCAATCGCCCAAGGATTCGTCACAACCCAAAGAGGCATCCATTGCCTCTCCACACTTGAGTGACCAACCAAAGTATGCTTCAGAGGTATATGCAGGAGTCACAGAGACTGAGGGTCTAGAATGCCCAAAGTCCACACTCGATCCCTCTGCCGAGTTAGGCTCTGAACCTACTAGGTAAGATATCGACAGAACACTGGTAGGCTCTCCAAAAGGAGATGTTCGAGGATYCGGTGGAAGTCCCCGAGCTGACTTCGAAAAACCAGTCGCTGAGGGCGCCTCACACTCCGAGGCTACTAGGTCACTATGTGTTGGTGATCTAGGTTCCCAGGATACCTATGTGACGAAGGGGGAGTTACAAACATTCGCCACAGCAGTATTCCAGAGGTTGGACGAGTTGAAAAGCTTGTTCACCTCTCAACCATCGACAGAGGCATTTGCTCCAACCACAGAGGCTCTGAAGGAGTTGGAATCTACAACTTCAGAACTCAAGGCAACTCTTTCAGCCCTTCAGAGTTCTATCCTTCATAAAGACGACCTCGCAGAAGCCTTCAGCGCTCTATCACTCAACCCTTCTTCAATCCAGAAGGTGAAGACAAAGTTATCAGAGGTAGCCGCCCAGTTTGCTGCTGATTTCATCTCTGTCGGCTACACAGACTATTCCACGTTCAAGGACGAGATCAAGAACATGTTCTCCTCTGCGGTCACCTATGGTATTGATACCAAATCTTCCAGGGCAAACATCAACCATCTAGCCACTCGCAGAGAGCTAGACGCAATGGTTGAAGCCCTAGGAGATATCGTGAGCAAACACACAGACCAACTCCTCAAAGAAGCCCGAGCTTCCAACCAATCCATTAGAGACTGCACTTCAAAGCTCGTCAAAGAGGGTGACTCCTTCAGAAGCGAAATCTATCACAGCCTCTCTAAAATAAAGTAGGCCTCAGAGATCGACATAAACAACGCTTCTGTGAACGCTGAGTTGGTGATCGAGAAAATGGAAAAAGCGGCTATAAGAATTCTGAGGCGATTTAAAAAGGCTCCCCTTACCACTTGCAAAGCAGAAACAACCAAAATCCTTGACGATCAAGGAGGTGATGACCATGATCGTCATGAGGGTGAGAAGAAGAGAGAGAAGAAAGCTGAAGAGCCAAAGAAGACAACCTCTGTCAAACCACTAAAGATAGTGGACTCTGCAGCTGCCCTATTCTCAAAAGACAAAGCACCAGAGCCTAAGGGGAAAGGCAAGGGCAAAGCTATAGAGGAGTCGCCACAGAGGGGGTCAAGTTATTCGACTGTGGAGGGGGCAAAGATAGTGGACTCTGCAGCTGCCCTGTTCTCATGCAGCAAGTGCACACAGAGCCCGTAACCACTGTGGAGGAGATTCTGCGGTGGCACTACTCTGCCGTGGACACAGAGCCCCCTTACGACCCAGAGGTTACAGGTATACCCTCTGCAGCTACAAAGTTTCACTTCTCAAAACTTACAAGGCTACGCGAGCAAGTCTTCTCAGAGCACGTGATAACTTCCCTTGAAACAATATCTCCAAGGACTATGCTGAAGAAGACCGTGCTTTATGCTCAATATGTGGTGAAGAGGGATGACGACAACCTATACACGTTCACAGATGCTGACCTCCACAACCTCTGTGTATTTGATCTTATCTTCTTGCACAAAATTCTTAACAAGTACATGGAGAGGAGGTCCAGCTATTCGACTTCCCTCAGAAGGCTAATTGAAGTAATGCGCGCTCAAGTAAAATACTACAGCCAGAAGGACTTCAGTATCGCGATGAGGTTGGCCCAAACAAATTTGAAGATTTCCCCTCCGAAGAACAGGCCAAGGTGGTTACTTAGATGTCATCCCAACACCATTGTCCAAAATCCCATCTTTGGGTTTGTTTTTCTGGACAAGGATGGCATTCTAAGGTTCTTTGATCCGGCAAAGGCGAACAAGTATTCGACAGAGTCCCTTGAGTGGGTGTTCAACAGAGTGGCAGCAGAGGTGCACAGAGGGCATCTAAGGGCGGACGAAGTGTCTGGTATTCTGGAATCAATTAAAGTTCAAGTCTCCTTCAGAGAATGGATATTCAATATCTACAGAACTATCAAGTCAGATCTGCAAATTGCCGTATATGACTCTCCAGACTCTGCGGTGGACTAATCTTCTGTAATAGTATAGGCCTAAGCAACAATTTTGTAATTTTTTCAAATTTATGTAATTCTTTTCAGAGGATGAGTTTAATCTCCTCTTGTAATTCTTTCAATTAGTCATTTCTTGCATTCCTTTGTCCAATTTTACTTTTTTCATACTTAGGGGGAGATTGTTAGCTCTAATATTCTCTTAATGTAAAAGTATGAAAAAGTATTCTGCAAGTGTTGACATAAGGGTATCTTCCACAGAAGACAATAGAGGACCAACAACAGAAGCTGTTTCATCGTGCAAGTCAAGAATGACAGAACCTCTGATGTCTCTCACAGAGGTTCTGGAAAATGGTCCTCTAGCAATAAGAACCTACAAGTCTACTTCAGCAGAGCCTCTGAGATGGCTCACAGAGGGTCTGCAGATTCGTCTTCTGTGAAGATCCTGTTCTGCTGTTTTTCAAAGGTTGTTTAGCTGCATGTGCTTCTCACGTGACTAGATTTTAATAGACTTTATTTGGACGGCTTAGATGATTTCACTTT
>NC_037528.1:41361235-41386466 GCF_001531365.2 Cynara cardunculus var. scolymus | reverse complement strand
KYKYWKMRYRWKWKTKKTKKTSTYKTSYYYWTRYRYAYAMARRRSAMAMMCMYAYMCYYKYRMAARWKWKWRYASWRYRSRGMSSMKWWKWSKMSWCTYTKTSYMCMMMMWYTWKRSRMRRRKRTSTSYKCWSARAWAKWGYKYTTKTRTWWTWYWCWSTRKMRMARRRSAMRMSYYYYYCTYWWRRSKYKWSACRCRCWCTMWAMMYMYMMYATWKYRYWWWAWRWRMAYWKWRWRYRCWSWGWRTAWAWAKARRWGTKTYTYYTCYMYRYRSAGAGWGYRCAYMTCTCTCTMWMMCYMTWYTYWYWYYWMRMRMMWYYTMKMKYWWRWRWAARAKMTYYYYYTTWKMRMWMTCTYTTYTYKTRTWTKYKMWARMKHTVTGTRTAACCAAAGATTGTTTAGATAGGTTTTCATTACCTTATCTTTCCGCAAACAGTCTTGTAAAATCTGTATTGATCTTCTCTATCAATATATATTTTAAATTTGAAAATACTGTGTTTGTATTCATCCTCCCCTTCTACAAACTGTTTCTATTCTTGTAAACCCTTACGGGACCAACACATATTTGGTTTTAATTAGTCCATAATTTAATTTTAACCAACCCTAACTTTAAACGAAATTTGACCCAAAGTTTTAACTCCCAATCATTTAAATTAAAAAAACCAAGTTTTTAATTAATAACTAGAAGGGTACTCGCCAGCGAGATACATATTCATTTTAATGTTCTGTTTTTTTTTGTTGATATAATACGGTTTATGTGGTTTTGAGAAAAATAATATTTTTACTTTTGAATAAAAATAAATTTGAATATATCATAAAATTTTGAAAGAATATATCGATATTAATATCAAATTAAATATTTAAAAGTATTTTTTTTACAATTTCTTTAATTGATTTTTTTTTATTATAATTCAATTTAGGTCAAATAAAGAAGTAATTTATTTTTTTGACTTAAATTTTTTATAAATAATGATTCTATTAGAACTCAATGATTATCCTAATTGTATTTGGATTTTTTATATTTAAAATGAAAATTTATCCTATATTTGATTAGGTTTATCTGCAGTTAGTTATACAAATTCAAAAATGGAGTTTTAATAAATTGTACTTATGTATAATTTACTTGTAATCTTAAATTTTAAGTAATATGTATTAAAATACAGTACTTTGTGCATAAAGAATGGTTTTTAAGAGTTTTTGTCAAATTCTTTATAATATAGTATAGATAAGCCCAAGCATTTTAATTTAAAATAGCTTAAAAACAGGCTCAAAGAATTATAGCCAAAAGAAGTCTCGGCCCATATATGGTTTTATTAGAACCGGCCCAACTGATTTCTTCGAAATCCTTTCAAAAATAAAATCTCATTTAATGACATTCCGTTTTAACTACTTTCGATTAATCGGAATAATTGTCAAAGTTGCTCTGATACCACTGTTGGGTTTTAGTTTGCGAAAATAACCGGATAAAACGTAGCGGAAAAACATAACCTAGTTACAAAAACGTTTAGAAAAATTTTCTAAATAAAACCCAAAGCCGGATCCATTGACAATTAAACCGAATCTACACAAATCATAGGGTGTTTAATTTATTTACCTTGTGGTTGAAATTGAAACTTTGATGTAGCACTAAGAAACCAAATCAGGTTTCCTCTATCGGTTGTCCACACACGAACACGCTTGGAACTCCCACCGGGTGCTAGCCCAAAGAATTCTAATTCTATAAGGGTGCGTTTGGTACGCAGATAGGACGGGACAGGACAGGACAGGACAGGACAGGACAGTTGTTCAGCGTTTGGTAAAACATGATAGGACGTGACAGAACTGGTTAAAATGACCAATTTACCCCCAGTGAGCTGTTTAATGTTTTTTTCACTTGAAGGGTTTTCAGAACTGACAGTAAAGCTTAGCTCCATATTCTTATTGCATATTCTTGTGTAATTAGTTCTAACTATCAAATAACCAAAAACAAAGTTCCATTTACATAACTAGTTTATATTCTTAAACAGATTAGCGTTTAGACCTTGCAATCATTTAGCTCATATTTTCTATTCTTAATGAGTTAGATATTGAAAATAAGCAAGCCAAGCCAAGGCAAACCCAACACAAACATGAGCCTAACAGTAGCCAAAAACACATAACACATGAGCCTAACAGTAGCAAAAAACAGTAGCCAAAACACATAACACAGGAGCCAAAAACAGTAACCAAAAACATCGACCAAAAATAGTAGTTAATCTTCTACAATAGCATAAATCGATGGTAACAATCGATTAAGATAACAGTAGCAAAATATCGACCAAAAACAAGAGCCTAAACATCGACCAAAATCAATTAATATAACAATAGCCAAAACATCAACCAAAATCGATTCAGAAAAAACATCAATCAAAATCGATTCAGAAAACAATAGTTGGGACAATGATTCCTTCTATAATAGCATAAATCGATGAGTATAGGTTTCAAGGTTCAAGTTTATGGAAATGGGTTTCAAGTTTTAACTTTCTGGAATTGGTTTTCATGATTAATATTCTGCAAATTGGTTTTCATGATTAAAGTTTTTGGAATCGATGAGTATGGTGTTAACAAGGAGAAGAAATTGGTGGTTTAAAGCCCCCTGTTCATCCTTGGATTTCCTATGGGCGAATTAACAAAAATGCTTCATTTCTCTATGAGAAATCAATTTCAGAAATTACCTCATAGGATCGATCTTGATGAAGAAAACGAGTAGAGGAGTAGAGAGGGTAGAGCCTGATCTGATGAAGGAGACGAATTGAGAGGACGAGAGAGGAGAGTGTGATTAGGTTTTGTAATTTTAGGGGTATATGGGTAAAATGCTTCCTTGTTCCACTTAGATCCAGGGGGGTTAGAAGGGATACGCGTGTTCCATATTTGTTCTAGTTAGTTCCACCTTGTTCCATATAAACACATGCCAAACATGGGACAAATGTGTTCTATCCTGTCCTGTCCCACCCTGTTCCGCCTACCAAACGCACCCTAATTGTATCGTAAAGGTTTTAAGGCTACAACTAGTTATCAAAACTCAATCTTCTACTTTGGTTTAGCCCTTAAGCCTTATTTATATGGTCAGTCTTCGAGATTGACCATAACTCTTTATAAGGCTTAATCATTATCTAAAGTGATTATTTATTTATCTAATAATATCTTATATAATTATCTAAAAACATTAAGATAATTACATACGTATTTATAGATTAAATCCTATAATTATAATAATCACAAGACGGTACACATGTTTAGATTCTTTCTTTAGTGGAAGCATACGTGTTCTTTGTGTGCGACCCTTTAGGTTTACATGGCTAGTTGACAGTGTATCTGGGTGACACGTGTCGTGGGTATAACATACAACTTAAAATAATTATAGTTATATGTATATTTATGTTATTCTATTATGAAATAGGTCCGTAAAGGGGCGGGAAAATGAAAGAACAAAACGTATCCTTTTTATGAGAGTCTTTGTATTGTATTTGGAAAAGATCGGGCTCAAAGAAATAGAGTAAAAGATTTTGTTGAGGCGTAAGAGGAGGTATATATAGAAGATCAAACACAACAAGTGTATGACGAGTCTGATGACGTGATGACAACTAACAATATTCAAGGTGGCAATGCAAATATGCATTCTAAAGAAACTTCAAGTGGGCGTGGTAAGAAGAGAAAACGTCGAGCAGATCCCATGGCTGATAGATTTAATAATGCGGTTACTAAACTTGAAAATAGTCTGGAGAAAATGGCAAACAAGCTTAAGAAGGGTATCGAACGAGAAGAAGAACTTGATAAGAAACGTTCGATAATCACTTCTGAGATCTCAAAAATGTAATCATTGGCCTAACCAGAGAAGTTTAAAGTAATTCGATGATAAGATGTGATCCTGAAAAGGTGAACATGTTTTGGGACTTCCAAGAAGCAGACTGGGAAGCTTACATGAATTGGGTTTTAAAAGAATGAAAAATTTTGGTGGCTAAATATGTGGTTTTGGATGAACAATTACCTGGTTAAATATGTATTTTGGAACAAAGAATTATATGATTAAATATGTAGTTTTGAAACAACGAATTAGATGATTAAATATATAGTTTTGGGGAAATGAAAGAGATTTGGTGATGAAATATACAGTTTTGGAGAAATGGATAACAAAAAGGTAATTTACCAATAAAAAGAAATTCTTTATAAAACAAATAAATAATTACAAAAGAAAATAAAATTAAATCTCAATCCAAATCCTACAAATCAAACATGATTTATAAATGAATGAATTTCAATCAATTCTAAATCCTACAAACCAAACACAATAAATGATTCCAAATTCAATCCAAATCCCACCATAAATCCAATTCCCTCAAAAACAATTCTACAAACTAAACGCACCCTAACTACTTAAAACTTTGAATTCTTTAACAAAATCCAAATTCCTAAGGGGACGTTTGGTTTGGAAAATTGTTTTTGAGGGATTTGGATTTCATGAAGGGATTTGAATTTGGAATGATTTGGATATTGGAATGAATTTGAAATCATTTGTGTGTTTGATTTGTAGGATTTGGAATGAAATTGGATTTCATTATTTATAAATAATTTATAGAAAAAAATTATAAAAATAATTGAACTACATTTTTATTAATCGATTATTACAAAAATACAAAACAAATATTTTTAACATTTTCTGAAACCTTAATACATACAATCCTACGAAATCTCGTGAAATCCCGAACACTCTCTGAGGATTTCAAAATCTTATATTTAAAGGATTTTAAATCCGGACAATCTAACAAATCAAATATGTGATTGGAATGAATTTGAAATGTAAATCCCTCAAATCCATTCCATTCTTTTAAACCATACGGGACCTAAAAACATAAGTTATTTCAAATATACAATATCAAATGCCGCTAAATCATGAACTATTAAATGAAATTTATTACCGAGCAAAACGAATAAAATTAACCCGTTATAATATGTTACCGACCCATTTGAAGTGGTAGTTGTCCCACTGTAAACCTCTATTTCCATGGCGACTTGTACAAGCCAAAGCCACAGCGTGTACTCGGGTTTAACACAACGACCCGGCGCGGCTGGACCAGGTCCAGCTGTTCTTCACTGTTTGCTTCTCTTTGGAGGGTCCCATACTCGAAGTTCCTTCCTCCAACTTTTCTTCCCATTTATAATATCTTCCATTCTTCACAAAAACCCATTTGCTACTTTCTGTCGCACCTTCCTAGACCCTCAAAAGATGAAGTCAAAATTCATCGAAAAGAACATGCCTGCTTGGTTTGGGAGAAAATCTACCAAGAACAAGGATAATCAACAACAACGTCAGCGGGATCAAGAGCAAAAACTTCAGGATAACCCATTTTTCAGAAATAATTATCAGGGTTTGAACAGCCAGCCGTCACCCATCAAGAATGATAACGATAAGAAGCACAAAACGAGTTTTGACGACGTCCTTTTGGCTCACCGGGAGTTCTCTCCTTCGTCTTCTTCTTCTACTCCGTTGGCCGGAGCCGGAACATACGGGACGTCGTCTGGGTTCTCGGGTTTTGATTCGGATCGTATAGCGCATCCTCTACCTCAGCCGTCTATATCACCGACAACATCGATTGGAATAGTGGATCATCATGGGTCAGGGTCGGTGTCCTCCAGTGGTGGCTCCTCCGTGTCCTCTGCTGATGAGCATAATCTTGATCATGGTCAATTGGGGGTTTTCAGGTTGGTTGGCTGGTTGGTTTTTGGGTATTCTTGCTTGTTATTAAATTAGGTCTATTTAGGTTATCTTGACGATTCAGCTTATATATTTTGGGGATATTTGATTGATAATTTAGAATTTCAGAACCCATTTCAATTCAATTAGCAACAAAGAGATGAGGGTTTAATGCTATCTGTGTGGATTCTTTATAATGCTTAAAATAGAATATGAAGCTGATTTCAACATCCTGTGATCAAATTAAGCATCTAAGGTGCTGGTGAAGCTCTCTTGATTTCATTGCTAGCCTTAAAAATTTGAGTTATATGCAATCATCCTGAACAGAAGATTTGCAACTCATCGGGTCAATAGTCCATTATATATTATATATTTGTGATTACACTTTAACATGATTCATCTTAACATGTTTTAACAACTCAAAGAATGGTAAACCCGATTTTTATATAATTATAACTTAATTTTGTTCATACGATTTCCAGGGCCTTTCATAGAAACAGCTGCACTACTCTTTGGGTAGAAGTCAGGTCTACGTATATCCCACTGTATTAACCCACCTTCGGGTGGGACATACTTAGTTTGTTTTGTTTGGCTTGATTTGGTTCATAATACAATTTGTTAATTCCGGTTTTTGTTACAACAGAGGGTATGGGGAGACCAAGTTCATCCCTCAACCAAGAAGTCCTGGTCCAGGGTCGAGGGTGGGTGCAACCACTTCACCTCTCCATCCACGGTTCGGCAGTACATGTCTAGACTCTCCTAACAAAAAGTTAGATGATGGGAGAAGTGAATGCCATCCACTGCCCCTTCCACCTGGTTCACCTACGAGCCCATCTTCCGCTTTGTCCAGTATCAGAACTTGCAGCTCTCCTACTAGTCCCTCTTCCGTCTTGTCCAATATGAAAACTCTTAGTGTCATGGAAAATTCAAGTTGTCAATCGTCCAAGTGGAAGAAGGGAAAATTGCTGGGAAGAGGCACATTTGGACATGTTTACCTCGGTTTTAACAGGTAATTGATTCAAATTCTATCTTTAGGACTCTTTATATGCTGAAATGGATTAATGAAAATGTCATTGAGGTTGTCTATCTTTTGGGTTATTTTTATGTTTACCATGACTATTCCATGATAAGTATATAGTTTTTTAAGTTTAATACAATCTCCTTCCCCCAATCCACATTTAACGTTTGGGCTCTTTTTTATGTTTCTCGTGACTATTCCTACAGTAAGTATATAGTTTCTAAGTTCAGTTTCCAAAATGTAATCTACCTCCGCCCCCAATAAAAATCAATGTTAATCTAGCTCTGCCACCACCAATAAAATTCAATGTTTGACTTTTGAATGCCAAATGAATAAGTCCAACTATCACCAAATAAATGCAAACTTTTTATTCGTGGTATGTACAAAAATAAATGCAACATTACCCTTTTGGGCAAAATTTTAATCTGAGAAGGACCTATTTACCCATTAGCATTGATCGCAAAATGTTGATAGCATTGATTTTGATGTGCACCAGATTCCTGTAATTATTAGATATTGACCAATAATTAAACACCCATTGAGCTATGTGTCGAATCAAGTGTTGCATTTATTTTGGAACAAAATTGAACTATGAGGAGTATCAGAACAGGAACATGTCACAAGCAAACCAGAATTATAATATCTGTCAATTCAAAGGTTTAAATCTCTGAAGTCAAAGCGGACTCTTATTTTTAGGTCAGGAGTACATGCATTTGGATTTTTTTACTTATACGGAAGCTCACAACATCATGATGTATATTTATAGGTTTCTGATATATGTTGCCCATTTTTCTGTTTAAACAAATAACGTTTCAAAAACCGCTAGAAATGTACACAAAAAATCAGTGTTGATCATGGGACCTCAACTAATGAAAGACGAGATACAACATTTGGAACACAGGAGACCTCTAAAGTGTACCTTAATCAGAACCATTGGTGTAGTTGTTGACCTGCACATCCTTACTTTTCAATTTTCTTTACCCATAGTCTACCATAATATGTTTATTTTCTGTAATTTTATATGATTTTCTGTTAACTATGTTTAAAAGAACTGCACATGCATTATTTTTAGGTTTTCATATGATATTTGGTTTAAATTGAATGTTGCTTGAGAAATTCTGGTGGTCTCTCTGTGTATGTTTTAACAGTGAGAGTGGGCAGATGTGTGCTATAAAAGAAGTAAGAGTCGTTGTGGATGATCAGTCATCAAAAGAATGTCTCAAGCAATTGAACCAGGTTTGTTCTTCTATCACTTCTATATTGTTACGTTTTTAGAAAATGAGACTGAACCCATTAAGCGCTAACCTTCAATTCTTTCTTGCTTGCATTTTCCTGAAAATTTTACGCACTTTGTAACAGGAGATCACTTTGCTCAGTCAGCTTTCACATCCAAACATCGTTCAATACTATGGAAGTGAACTGGTACCATTCCTTTTTTGGACTCATCTTCTGTCAACCGAATAATATAAAAAGTCCAAATTAAGTCTATGAGTGTCAAATAACTTAAAGTTAATGCTAATTTTTTCATTTGCAGATAAAAACAATTACTACTTTAAACTGTATGAAAGAATATTAGAATTAGAAATGTTTTGCAGGTAAAAAACTGAAAACATCCGTCAATTTTGAAATTATTATGTTTCAATTTGCAAAGTAAATGCAGAATGGGACAGAGAGAGTAATAGAATAGCTGTCTGCAGTCCCTGTGGCTTTAGCCTAGATCGGAGGTAGGCATTCTTGTGGGAGGTCTGGGTTCGACTACAGGCACCACCTACTTGTCGTTGGGACATATGATGTACCTTCCCCATGATGGCCGTGGGACGGGTACGGCAGGGACGCTCCAGAGGGTGGCGTCATGCTCTTTTTGCAGTATAGCTGTGTATAAACAACCTATTGGAAGTGGAAAAAGGTCAACTTATTGATTAATGACTTATGGGTTTTTTCAGGCAGAAGAGTCACTATCTGTTTACTTGGAATATGTCTCTGGTGGTTCCATTCACAAGTTACTTCAAGAATATGGTCCGTTTAGGGAGCCGGTAATTCAAAATTACACCAGGCAAGTCCTTTGCGGGCTTGCCTACTTGCATGGAAGAAATACAGTACACAGGTAACTGAGTGTTGAAATGTTTGTAATCTTGAATTTTTTACCTTCTTATGGGTTCTTATTAATAAGAAAAATGTTTGCTTTTTGGCAGGGATATTAAAGGTGCGAATATATTAGTGGACCCTAATGGTGAAATTAAGCTTGCTGATTTTGGCATGGCAAAACATGTAAGTCTCTCACCATATTCTCATAATAGTTATGTACCTTGAGGGCTAGCTCAACTCGCAAATAAAGGCTAGGTCTTGGAGCTCCTCCCCATAGGTCGCTGGTTTGAGTCTCCAAAGGGACATAGGAGATTTTTCTGGCTGTTACCAAAGAAAAATCTAAAATGGGAAGGAATAATTTTAGTGGTCAGAGAAAAATAAACATATTGAACTAATGCTTCTATTGCAATTATTGGACTCATATGTTTAGTTCCTGTGGTCAGATAACAAATTGTACTTCAATGCTTTCTTTCAAAGGGAGCCCATACTGGATGGCGCCTGAGGTACTTTTGTCCATTTTATACCTTGTTTCTCACATGTGAAAAATGCATTCCACACACACAGACTATATATGTACGTACATGCTCATGCTAGTTCTTGATGTCAGGTCGTAATGAATACGAATGGTTACAACCTTGCCGTTGATATTTGGAGTTTGGGATGCACAATTCTTGAAATGGCAACATCGAAGCCTCCTTGGGGCCAATATGAGGGGGTATGATGTTTGATTTCTTTTGTAAGATCATGCTTTTGCATTTGTCACATGGGACAAGACAATAGAAAACAGAACAAGAACTTTTTTGAAGTATATAATATTTTAAATAAGGCAACTGAACTCACACACCCTCCTCACCTTTAGTGAGGTTTGAATCCTTGACCTCTTTAGAGGTTGGGTTTTACCAGTAACCCGGATACCGCTAGGTCAATGGCTCTTTGGGAACAAAACAACTTGTCTCATGTTTTTTGTGTGACATTTAGACTGCCACTCAACATGATCGAGTCAGAAAATATGTGGAACAAGAATCAACGGATGGGAGAAGATTGGTAAATTATTAAACTATCCATGTCAAGAAAAAAAACCTAAAATTTTGCACGATTCTTTCACCCACTTACCTCATGCTCGCCCGGTCCAGTTCTGTCCCGTCTGTGTACAGTATGTGTGGCTGTGTTGTATACATTATGTTGTTGTGATCATCTTTTCATTGATGTTGACAAGTGGTATTTCAGGTGGCAGCAATATTCAAGATTGGGAATAGCAAAGATATGCCTGAAATCCCTGAACATCTTTCAAATGATGCAAAATCTTTTATAAAGCAATGCCTACAACGGGACCCATCTTTACGACCCTCAGCCTCGAAACTGTTGGATCACCCATTTGTACGGGATCAAGCTACATCAAGAGTAGCCAATGTCAGCTTAACCAAGGAAGCATTTCCGTTCACTTTTGATGGAAGTCGTACGCCGGTAATAAAGCCTTTTAGATGCGTGCACATCTGTGACTAATTGGTTTAATTTCAAAAATATTATTAGAGAACTTCGGCCAGATGATATCAGATTAGGCTAATTTTTTCCATGGTTAATGATGTTGAAACAGACCGCCTCTGAAATGCACTCTAACAGAACAAACATCAATTCGTTCGAGGGACCTGTAGCAACAGCATCTAGAGGTGTAATGTTGAGTCCAAGGTAATTTCTTTACTCTGAGAGGGTGAGAGAGGAAGAGATAACAGGTATTTTTTGGGTACCCATGTGAGCACCTCGACTAATGTCACGTGCCCTAAACGTAACAGCTAAAATGGACTTGAACCAGAATGGCCATCATCAAATGAGTTGCTTTTTAACATTTGGTAAAAACTTGTTTTGGTTCAAGCAAGTCTCTGTTTATCACACTTTTTACAAGCTAGGGGTCTTTATGAGAACAACTGCTTTACTTTTGGGTACAGATAAGGTCTGTGTACATCTTATCCTCCCCTGAACACCTCCACATAGGATATTAATGGTTCGTTTGGTTTTAGTTCAAAGCAAGAAAATGAGTTGCAAAACTGGGATGGATTGTGATATTGGAACTTGGAAGTACTAGTTTGATATTTGAGAGCTCAAGTTGACTTTTTTGGGGTCAAAGGTAGTGTAACTTTGCTAAAACATTGTATCTATGTGTGCAGGAGAAACACGAGAACGATCGTCTCATTGCCAGTATCCCCGACTTCAAGCCCATTACGGCAGTACGGATCTGCATACAGGAGTTGTTACATGCCAACCCCTCCCCCATCTTATACCATGATCGGTCAAAATAATCATAGTTTGAACGACGTTTTGGCAGTTCCATCAAGGCCCAACGCCAAAACCACACTCGACCCTTGGTATGAAATCCCTCAGGCTAAACCGCATACGCCCACTAGGTCACCAAGATCGCGGCTCATTTGATATGGGTCTCGAGTGGCCCAAAAAACCGTCCTAATCGAGGATTGATCCAAGGACGAGCATAAGAGTTTGATGTGCGTTTTGCTTGCTTGCCATCTGAAAAGAGTTCGGGTGATGGAGGTGGCTTGCAGTTTGTTTGCCTGTTGGGGAGGGCATGGACGACAGGGAATTTGCTTGGTACTTTTTCGACTTTGTGATTCAATGTAAATAAAACCGGCTAGCATGAGTTTTCATTACTGTATACGAACATGTTAGAGACTAGTCCGTTTCCATGACGTTTGTGGCTCGATAAATTTGTGTTGGCCAGATTTCTTGTAGAACGAAAGTACATGAGGGTTTTCATTTTCTTGACTTTGAAATGGCTTTTGTGTTCAGTATGCAGGGATTGACGGGAAAAGGTAGAAAAAAAACTTCTTGTCACGTTTGATGCAATGTTAGACTACAACATGATGGGACTAAGGGGGTCAGAACACATGATCATGACATACCATTACCATTAATAGGACTGAGTGAGACAAATTGCATTTAGATTGAATTAAATCAATACAACAATATATCGAGCCACAAATTATTTGTAGAAGATTTAGGAGTCAAGAATTTGATAAAATTGACTGATCTAACATGTTTGTATACAATAATGAAAACACATGGTTGTCGTTTTAATCTACATTAAATCACAGAGATGAAAAATCTGCAAGCGTATTCCCTTCAGCCTCTACTCTCTCCCATGGACAAACAAATCTAAAGCTGCCTCGATAAATTGAAATACTTTTAGATGGCAAGCAAGTAAAACGTATATCAAACTCTTACACTCGTCTTTAGATCAATCCTCTATCAAGCTGATCTTTTGGGTCACCCTGATCAAATTAGCTGTAATCTTGGGGATCTAGTGGGCGTATGTGGTTTAACTTGAGAGTTTTCCTACCATGGGTCAAGTGCGGTTTTGGTATTAGGCCTTGATGGAACTGCCAAAACGTAGTTGAAACTATGATTATTTTGACTGATCATGGTATAAGATSGGGGRGGRGGGGGGGGGGGGGGGGTAGTGGATGGTAGGAAATCTCTTAGGTAACGACTTTTGCAAGGGATACAAGCAAGAAAGCAAATCACTCTCATATTTTTGTTAGAATATGGAGAATTTGGACCACTAAGTATGAACAAAATCGATGGTGTTAGGTAGATATGCATAATGCCCGGGTCTGGGCCTGGGCTTTCAAGCCCGTTTTTAGTAAGTGAAAAAAAGCCCGGATTTTTTAGGTCCAGGCTGGACTTCGGGGTAGAAAAAGGGTTCAATCAGACTTTTTTAGACCAGATTTTTCAGACTTAATCAAACTTTTTGAGACTTAACCGGGCTATTTCAGGCTTTTCTAGACCGAGCAGCTATGCGCTTGCATGATCATGCTTTGAACTTTAAAGCATGGCCTGGATCGGGCTTCAGGCTCATTAGGCCCAAGCTTTTTCATGTTGTGCTCGAGCCGGACCTAGGTCAGGCTTCGAGATTTTTTTTGTGTGCATCTCTATCTATAAGACCCCATTTCAGCCTGCTAGTATCATGAAATTTAGTGGGGATAGAGATGCACAAGGCTCAGACTTTTTAGGCTTGGGTATGAGCCTCCAAGCCCGCTTTCTGTGAGGAAAAAAGGGGCCGTTCAGTCTTTTTCGAACCGGGCGTAGGTCTAGTCTAGCCCCCAAAATTTAGGCTTGATCGAGCTTTGAAGCCTGGCTTGAATTGGGCTTCGAGCTCATGTGGCCCGGCTTTTTCAGGCCATACTTGGGTCGGGCTTTGGGCTTTTTTATGCATCTCTACTTGGAGATAGTTCAAATACACACTTTGGATTTGAAGACAAAATCAAGAGTAAAAACACATTGATATTGTTATGTTTTTTAAGAAGAGATTGAAAAGCCCTTCAAATAGGTAGTTATTATCAGCAATTAGTTTCGGATGGTTAAGTAGTTGAAGATAATAATAGTTAATAAATAACGACTAATGCACAAACATTTAGAAGATAAATTGCCTTTTGAATCTAAGTCCCACACTTTGAAGTGAAATTTCCAAGGCAGGTTAAATGCCCTTTGAATAAAAGTTGAAGGTTACACAACTGTTGAATGTCACTTAGGGGTAGGGCTGTTTACTAAACACTTACTCGGTTAAGCGTTTACCAAGTTGTATTACCTTACCGGATGAATATGGTAAAAACTAAGAATCTTACCCCGTAAGAGCGAGACAATGACCATGAGTCTTATCCGGTAAATGAGGGCATTCGACTCTTATCACGGTAAGCGCTTACCGGGTGAATTGTTGCATACAATGTCGTTTTGATGGACTAAAATCTTACCCGATAAGTAATTAATAATGTTAATTTTACCGGTAAACACTTACCRGGTAAGTGTTTGGTAAACAGCCCCTTAGTGGATACTGTTTTYCTTTGAAATTCTGCTATTACCCCGCTGGGGGATGTGTAAGTGTTTGGTAAACAGCCCCTTAGTGGATACTGTTTTCCTTTGAAATTCTGCTATTACCCCGCTAGGGGGCACATCCCTTTTGACACCCCCCCCTCGGTTAGGTACAAATAGTTTAAATGAGTGTGGAATACATACCTCCTAACTCATATTATAGTTTAACCAATAAACCACATCTATTTCATATAACCACAATCACACTAAAAATGCTTAATGACACTAAATTATTGACATATTCCTCTTACCCGCGTTAATGTACGCAAATTCTTAGCAATGTTGCATTACGTACAATTCAAAAAATCAACTTTTCGAGTTGCTCATGAACTATACGTTCCAAAATCAAGATCAGTACAACTTTTGCAACTTATTTTTATTTTATTTTTTGAAGTATATAATATTTATATACAACAAATATAACAAATAAACCCGTACACCATTCTTAACTTTGGTGAGGATTTAACCTCTGATCTTCTAGGAGGCCAAAGACTCATATACCTTTAGGCCAAAAACCCTTTGATTTGCTACTTATTTTTTTTTTGCTTGAAACAAAACAACTAACAATATTGATCAACCATAAAATAAAGTTAGGCTTAGGTTTTAATAATTCCCTTTGTTGTTGTAATCAAAGATGGGCGTTTGGACCGAGCAAGACGGACCGAATAGGATCAAAAACACCCTTCACGTCATCAACCCAACCAAACCGAAATGTTGGTTTTTTTGGAACTAAATTATTTTTTGAGTCCGACTAAATAAAAACTTGTCTTTTTTCATGCTAGACGAAGGCCATTTAACTTTTTTACAAAGACTAGACCGGATTTTTTTCTTGACCGGCTGGACCTTTCCGGAACCCGTTGTTAACCTGGACCGGTCGGAACCCTCCAGTCTATTTTGGACCATATTGATGGATCGGTTGTGTGCAACTGCAACTCTGGATGTGGTTCACCATCGTTAACTTCCATTACAAGCTTGCTCCGTGGGAAATATTTATACCGCCAAAAACATTGGCACAAACCCTCCCTCTGGATTCCGAATTGGAATCCCATTAGATAAAAAACCGTAAATTGGGTTTGTGTGAAAGATTACTGGAAAACCCAGCTGAATTGCTTGTGAGGATGCCGATTGAGATGCCAAAAGGGCTACCATTCTCGGTGGATACATGGACGCCATGTTCTAACAGAAAGAGACACCGTTTTCTAACCCATGCGCACAAAGATCATTCTCAAGGAATCTCTACTCACGCTTCTTTTCCGATCTACGCTACCCGTATCACCAAAACCCTCACTCTCAACTATTACCCGCAAGTAATCATTCAATTCCTTTAGTTAACTTTTTTTCCTCGAACCCTTTGCTTCAATGGTTTCTGGGTTACTGATTTTATGTGTTGTTCGTTTGGCAGCTTAATGAGTCATTATTTGTGGAAATTGAGATTGGTCAGTCGATTGCTATTGATGATCCCGTTGAAACTTTTACGGTTACTGCCTTCGATGCAAATCATTGCCCTGGTAATGGGTTCTAAATCCAAATTGTGATCTTACTGTTAAACTAAATATGGTGCTTAATTGATTGTTTAAGTTTTTCTCTTGTTTAATATTAGGTTATGTTTAGGCGGTGTTTGAGATTGTTTATAGAAACAACTTATTGACTTATTCCGGTGTGGCACCGGTAACAAACGCTTGAGTGTTTGGATAAACAGCTTATGTCGGTGCCAAACTAGTAATAAGGAGTTTTTGAAGAAGTAAACCCTTCTGACTTATACGTGCTTTTATAGAAAAGCATAAGTTGTTTCAAATAAGCAATCCCAAACAATCTGCATTTATAATTGATCATATTAGCTTTTGGTCCTGGTCTAAGTTGTATATGAGTCAGTGTAAGGTTGTGGAGGAAATTTCTTCTGTATAATCTTTCTCTTGTATTTGCAAAGAGGCTGTATATAACATGGCTGGCTATACATATCTCGGTGAATCATGAAGGGCATATATATGTGGAACAAAAGTCATATAACATATATAGTAAACCAAACCAAACGTACCTAATATCCTACTCGTAGAGTCTGGAGGTAAGGATGTACGCAGACCTTTCCTATGCCCCAAGGGTTAGGGAGGCTGTTTCTTTGAAGACCCTTGGCTTGCGGAAAAGTTTCATGGAGACAAGCGTTGCAAAAGGTATTTCTTTTGAAAGTTGCAAGGATTTTGACAGACACCAAAGAGCATAAGGTATAGGAAAAAGAAGTAGAAAATGAGTGTGTGCAAGCAGGCGACAAGGACAGTAAACAGTAACATCGGTTAAATGATATGGGAAAAAACTGAAAAGATAATAAAATCTTAAACAGCGTGAAACGAGGTACTAGGACCAGATCCCCTTACTCCAACCATGGCAGGTCAATGCTATCCTATCTGAAATTTGCAACAACGTGAACGCCGTTGTATCCATTGTTTATGCTGGTCCTGTCAAAGTTGTACTCTCAATGAAATATGGTTGAGGTACCTCCACATACTCCACCTTGCTCACTGGATACTGCATGTTGGATTACGTTTCTATCAGGTTATCAACATAGCATGTGATGGAAGTAGAGGTAGACTGAGCTCTAGCAGTTATTAATTTTGGCAACGGATCAGGCGATCCTTATACCTTGCTCACTAGCATTGCGTGCTGGAAATCTTTTATAACAGTCATTTGTGATGAAATTTGGTATAACAAGGAATGACTCGTTCAGTTGTTTTTAGCTATTATTAATTATGATAACAGTTCTATGCATTATATGGATTGGAGTACATGAAGCATGGATTCGATACAGGATTGGAATTCATTTTGGAAGAATAAAAGAAAACTAGATGGGGTCGAGTATGACCTAAGAAAAAGTAGAGTATGATGTTCACTTAGGTTAAGTCAAGGATACAATGTCTCCTATGAAGAAACCGATGTCAAATAGGCTCTACTAAGTTTCTTCAATGCAATTCTCTACAGTGTGGAATTGGGTCGCGAAAAGGCTAATACAAAACACTAGACCCATCAATATGGAATTCTGAATATCCCATTTAATAAATAAACGCCTGAGTTACTGTTCATGCTGGAGTTAATGTTCACGACGGAAACACTGTTCAGGTTAGAAACACCGTAAAGAGAAGAAACATTGTTGCCGACGAAGTTACTGTTCACGCCGAGGTTTTTAAGAAAAATAATTGAGAAAAGAATCAAAGCTTTTTAGAGCTCTGATGCCATAAAAGCTTTAGAGAAGTAGGAGGAATATTATTTTCTGTTATTTGTTGATTACAACATAAGGAACTATATATACAAGTAGAGGTTAGGAGATAGACTACAACTGTAACTCCTAACAATATGAGATAAGCACTTGTTTACAAAAGTTTCCTTATTAGAGTCTATCTATAGCACTCCTTTAATGCATATCTCATTACTATTCCACGGTGAGCAAGCTTATGAAAATATTTGCATGCGTAATAACATGTGTGGTGTATGGTTTTACGTATATATTTATAAAGATAGTTGCATGTGTATATCTATCAATATTTATATATTCCAAATGTGATATTGGGGAAACTTATTTACAGATAACCTTTTTATCTGCCATGCTATTTGCATCTTTCAGGTGCAGTCATGTTCTTATTTGAAGGCACATTCGGTAATATCCTGCACACAGGAGACTGCAGACTTACACCCGAGTGTTTGCAAAGATTACCTGAGAAATATTTAGGCAAGATACCCAGAGAACCTAAGTGTCGACTTGATTATGTCTTCTTAGACTGCACATTCGGGTCATTTTCTTCAAAGATGCCTAGCAAACATGTTGGAATCCGGCAGGTAGTTTCTAACCCTTGTAGACCGTCTTTTGTCTCTTGTGGCGTTTGAAGATATATTTTTATGTACATTTAACTTGTTTTTTCTTCACAAGTCGATCAAAATTACAGGTTGTTTCACCAGATAAATGTGTTGCTTGTTTTCATCTTTTGAAAATGGTCGTGATAGTGATAACTTCATCATTCAATATGAAGGAGAAAGAGGTGAGTTGACAGTTAACATTGTGTTTGTCTTAATGCAGGTTATTGATTGCATATGGAAGCATCCCGATGCTTGTGTCGTGTACCTGACATGCGACCTTCTTGGTCAGGAAGAAATTCTTGTTAATGTGTGCCAAACTTTTGGCTCAAAAATCTTTGTTGACAAAGAAAACTACCCAGAATGTTTCCAGTCTCTATCTCTGATTGTGCCCGATATCCTTTCGCAAGACCCATCTTCAAGATTCCATATTTTTGATGGTTTCCCAAGACTCCCCGAAAGAGCAGAAGCAAAACTAGCAGAAGCTCGAGCTAATTTTCAGCCCGAGCCTCTTATCATACGTCCTTCTGCCCAGTGGTACGTCTTTGAGGGTGTTTCTTCAGAAGCTGAGAAACGAAAAAATGGTCAATTCAAAGAAGCAACGAAGGACCAATTTGGTATTTGGCACGTCTGTTATTCAATTCATTCGTCTAGAGACGAACTTGAGTGGGCCCTAAAACTACTTGCACCTAGATGGGTGGTGTCGACCACCCCCGAGTGTAGAGCGATGGAGCTTAGTTACGTGAAAAGCCATTGCTCTTATAGTAATTTAGCTTCGGATGACCCTCTGTGGAAACTTCTAGACATTGATGTCGAGGCTCCATTCATCAATGAAGATGTACAGGATGTTTCCATTAGTTCATCTCCTTCTCTTCTGGAACGATCTTCAGGGGCTCGGTCGGAATCATCGCAGTCATTTGTCAGTAATAAAGAAATCTTGACTGCATCTTCTCCAGGCAAAAAGCCATCTGTGACATTGTTTGGAAGAGCAAGGCTTGGACTCGGCAATTCTACCGTTGTTTATGAAGAGTTGGTCAAACCTGAAACCACATACCAGAATGAATACATCGAGGTTCAGTGCAAGAATGAAGTGGGTTCAGATAGGGACGTTTCTGAAGGTACATGTGACGAGTCAAAGTCAAAGGAGCTAACGTATTCTTCACCAAGTGGATTGTCGAAGGGAGTTGGTGAGAACATAAGGAAGTTGTATAGGGGTATGCATGTTCCGGTGCCAAAACCACTTCCTTCGTTGGTGGATCTATTGAATGACATAAAGCGTAGCAAGAGAAAGTTTATGTCGTAGAATTTGCAGCTTTACAGTAAAACGCAATTCATTGTGAAGGGTTTGACTAAAACTCAAATTACAGGATCCACTGAAATGAAGCAAAGGTTTCTTGAAGCAGTAAATTCTGATTCATATTCTTTCATAGTCGAGCTTGTCTGACTGCAAGAAAGAGCACAAAGGTTTAAATACATAACTTTTGCGGGCGTTTTACTTGGTCAGGTCTGCATACATCCCACTCGCCAGATCCTCTGGATGGGAAATGTTGGCTTTATTAAAGTTTTGCAGGTCATTGAATAAGAGTGGAGAATTAAATTACCTTGATTAGCATGTCTGTTGGAAGCCAAGCTGGTGCCGTTGGGACCCCAATCCATGCAATCTACAACACAGGTGACAACATAAACTTTTCTACTGTTTACAGCCTTAATGCTTTGAAAATAGTTCTCAAAGCTAGGGGTTTTCACGAAACAGTTGCTCTACCCTTTGCCTCTAAGCTTGTTTGGTTTGGTATGATTTGGTTTGGTTTTTATAACATGAAAATGCAAGTTAAATTATATTTGTTGGTTGAAGGTTTATATAACTTACAAGTGCATACTCTCCTGTTTCGAAGATACGGATATCCAAGACCTCCCCACGGTCTTCGTATATGTAGTCCAACCCTTTATAATAAGGAGGATGTCCAACAGATAGATACTGAAACAAACCATTTTAATCAAATGGTTGGTTTTTTCATAATAATAATGGAAGGAGGGACTTACATTGATACTGTTTAGATACTTTTCTTTCTCTACTCTAACAATCTGTCCCTTTTTCACTGCCAACAAACACACGAGTATTATTCATTTACAAACCCAATTAATCTTACAAGCCGGTTTTCATGTTTTGTTTTTGCATATGAAACAACACAAGCGTTTATACAATGTTGTTTTCAAATATATATATGTATGAAAATTAGAATTTGCAATTGGTTTAGGAGGGTGGGAAAGGGAATAGAAAGCAAGATTAGGAAGAAATAGTACTGACTGGAATAAACAGGCTTCTTGGGGGGTTTTGGAGCAGCAGCAGGGGTTTCAGTTTCAGTTTCAGTAGTAGTAGCAGGAGGGTCAGCAGACTCGGGTGATTTCACTGCTTTAATGGAGAAACGAAGATTCCCACCATCACGACCACCACGACCACCAGCAGTGGCAGGCAGCAGTCCTTTTTTGGTAGATGTGGGTGGTGGGGTGTGTGGTTTTGTGTAGGGAAATGAAGAGAGAGATGAAGAAGAGTATGCCATCGTCATTTCTTCTTCCTCTCTATATCGTTAATTTTGGTTACATATATATGTATGTATATAGATATAGATAAGAAAAGATTGGCCATCCATCTTCAACATGTTTTTCTTTTTCATTTTTTTCCCTAAAAATTGGTATATTGCATTCCATCATTCTCTTTTTAGGAAAAAGTACGAAAAAACCAAGGGACATACATACTACACTTTTTATCTATCTATCTATCTTATATGCATTCCATTAAATTTGTTGTAAAAGAGTGAGAATCGAAAGATAAATAAATAGCATATTAAAAAAGAGAGAGATTGATGATATGTGCCAACGACGGCGATATGGAGAATGGTTGACGAGGTGGTGAGGAGGAGCGATACCGTTGGATGCAAGAGTTCGAATGCCATAAGATTTGGATTTGATAAAATTGATTTAGGCTTTCTATACTTTAAAGTTTTCCTAGCCTGTTACAAGTAGTTTTTTTTATATAAAAACACATAACTAACCATTTTTAAGAAATTCTTTGGTTATTTATTAAAAAACAATTAGGGATTTAATCATTTACCATCAAAAAGTTTAATAATTTATTTTATTAAAAAATAATTTATCGACATAATATTTAAAAGGGAAAGTTTGTTGGGTCATTTTTCAAAAGAAAAACTAAATACTTAAACTCCACCCTCGTCGGCATTGCCCCCATACAAGTTCGCTTCTCCAGTGAAAGAAAGGCGATAGGGTTTAGGGCAGTGATGGTGTACGACAAAAAAGTGAGGGAGATCGATGGTTGTAGCCTAGGTTCTAAATGACGTAAGGTGTGGTGTGGCGGCGAGATCAAGTCTCAAGCCTTACGAGTTACAGAGAGATCGCATCGTTTTTCAAGACATGCCCTAAGGTGAAAATATATATAGCGTTTTGAATAATAACGCAGAACAAATTAAATTCATATAAAGGTAATAAAACAAAAAATGAAAGAAGAATCATTAATACCAAATATATAAAACTTATATCAATGGTGCAATATCGGGATTAAATCACTTGAATCTGAACTCACTACTTTCTTCAAATTTCATTTTTTTTGTTCGAATCTACATGTATGGGAATGATAGTAACTATTGATCTGTTTAGAATTTTAGTTGTTAAGTTTACTTTTTATATTTAGTTATGTCTTAGGTCTCGTATGCAATTATCATTTATCCGTCAAGTTATATATTAAAAAAACTGACACCTTATAAAATAACGCGTTGGAATGCGTCATAATATGTCGTAACATGTCATAACGCGTTACAATGTAAGCCAAGTGTTAGAGTGAAGCCACATGGGTTAACGTAGTGGCGAACCCAAGCCTTGACAACGT
The DNA here is from genome assembly GCF_001531365.2 of Cynara cardunculus var. scolymus. Classification (NCBI taxonomy): domain Eukaryota; kingdom Viridiplantae; phylum Streptophyta; class Magnoliopsida; order Asterales; family Asteraceae; genus Cynara; species Cynara cardunculus. The sequence goes on along the minus strand of NC_037528.1, from coordinate 41,365,043 downwards.
AACGTGCTATAACGAGGCGGTAACCGAGTTATGTAGAACTACGATTGTAGTGCAAGGAGGAGGATGGTCGGAGATGAGGCTTCGATGAGGTTGGGTATGGAGTACGGAAAAGAGAAAACTAATCGAGAACTTTTAAGTGAGTTTTTGCAACAAATTGAAAATAAATTTAATGTTATTTAATAAGTAAATAGCAACCATTTTTATAAAGAGTAAGCTACCATTTTGGTCCTTATGATTTGTGGATTGTAACGATTTTTATTCATATAGTTTTTGAAGTTACAGATTGGCCTTGGCTATTATGGTCTGTAAAAAACGTTCAAATTTGATCTCTTCTTTTAATGACCCTTTAAAAACCACTAAAATGAGGATGAAAATAAAAACCATTCTGGCCTCTCTTTTTCACAAATCTCATATTTTTCTTTGAAAAAGGTAAAAATTAATTATATATTATTAATGATGAACGAATGTTTCACACTCTACTTGTCCCCCAATTCACATAATATGTCCCTACCAAACAAATTCCCCACAACTTCTACAGTTGTTTCAACGACCTCCTTCATGGACCACCACTGCGAACCGAACGCCCTCCACATCTCACCATTACGTCCTTAAACCATCAATGTTTTTTTCCCTCAACCACTCTTAACTCTCTAAACTATCTCCATTTTTTCCTCAGCCTCTCCCAACCACCACCGCTCCTACACACAACCTCCCATGGCTCTCTACTCTTCCTTTAAACATGCAGAGCTGCTATAAACCACCATCTCCCCTGCTCCGTAAGCTCTCCTCCATTTACTTTCTGTTTCACTCATAATCGTCGATGCTCTCATTTCCCTCTGTCTCCCAACATTTTTCTCTTCCATGCCACCCCCTTTCTGCCATTCTTCTTCCCCTAAAGCCATGCCTTCTCTTCCTATTTTAGGCTTCGATTGTGATTTTTACGTTTTGATTTTAGAGTTTAGATTCTTATTCAATGATTTTAGAATTTAAGTTTTTTTTTTATTTTTAGGTTGTGATTTTTATTTTTAGAGTTTAGATTTTCATTCAATGATTTTAGAGTCTAAATTTTTTATCTTTAGCTTTTAATTTACATTTTTATTTAGATTTTAGGTTTTAATTTGTGGTTTGAAATAAAGATTATGATTCAAGATCTAACAAATGAGTTAAGCCACACAAGTTTACGAGTTGGTGGTGGATTTTTGTGGTGGGTGGTCTGTTCGGAGGTCCAAATCGAGGAGTTGTAGGACGTGAAGGGGTTGTGGTGGAGTCACTAGTGATAAAAAAACCAATAAGTAAATGGAACATCTTAAAATTTAGAAAAAAACGATTATTTTAAAACTTTTATTAAAAGCTAAAAGTACTCGAAATCCGATCTCAAAAGGATCCTTGAATTACTTACAAGTCATCCAAATTAAAAGCTAACAACTTCCAAACCAAAACCCAACAACATATTCTAACTCCAAAGTATGGAAGAACCCCCGAATAGTTAAATCATTTTCGTGTCTCTAACTAACGCTCAACTCTTCACAAGTGTTGCTAGAACCGCCCCTAGAACGACATGATGTACATGCCGATAATAAAAAATGTTAGGCTAAAAGTCTAGTGAGTCAAACATTTTCATGTAAAATATAAGCCGATAAGTTGAAAGAATGTTATTTAAATCACAATTTCTCCAAAGATGACATGTTTACAATGAAAGCAACAAAACCCATGATTTCATGATAAAAATCCAATAACGAAAACACCCATTTTAGGATACAACCATATATCAAAACCTATACATAACATAGATAAAACTCAACATCTAAATACAAAAATCAATGGATAGTACTATAGATCTAAAACAACGAAAACATGGATAAAACACTATATCCAAAATATACCTCCGATGACGGGGGATATCCGCTGGGTCCGCAGATTATGTAACCTGAAATTACAAATGGAATATCATGCAAGTATACATGTTAAACCATTATTGTTTGAACACAATTAATAAACTAGTATAAAGTACCGAATATCATTCCCATAAGGACAATAAAAACAAGCAGTAATCCAGAGTCAAGCTTAAAAAGTGATTTTAAAAAGTGAATTAGAAGGAATGATTTTGAGTGAGTTAGTTAAGAAACTTAAAGTGCTTGAAAACATAATTTAAAAAAGCAAGGGTGTAAGTTTAGGCTGGAGTTTAGCAATAATGTGCTGGGAACCTTCCTACAGCATAATCTGTTGGGATGCTGCACCATTGGTTCTCAACCTCACTATTGGATTACACAACCCCTTTCAAGGTTTAGGGGCTGTTTGACAGTTGCTGAATGGTTTGGTACATAATAGTTGTGATAACTGGACTCTGGTTATCACCCGAGGTAATTAATATGTGCTTATTTGTTAAATGTTTATGTGACAGCATGATAAATTGTTACATTTGATCATGCTAGTATGTGAAATTTTAGGCAAAAGTGTGTATGCATGTCGCAAAATGTGTTAGTATGCATGGTTTATATATATATATATATATATATATATATAAAATATAATATAACATACATGAATTAAAATATGTATGTATGCATGCACATGAAGGCTATTTTCAGCCGCCTTTCCAAAAGAGGAAGGGTATAAAAAGGAAGGATTAAGCCTCCATTCKGCCCTCTTGCCATTTTTGTGAATTCAATAAGCGATTTAAAGTTAAGAAGGGTTGATCGGATTGCTTATTTGAAGAAGAATTCATCTGATTTCTAAAGAAATTCATAAGGTGAGTGGTTAATGTTTTCAAAAATGCTTCAAATTATATGTTTTCTTGAGTTTTGAAGAATTCATTTGAATGTTATACGGACTAAGAATAAATCAGATTAGTATTGTGCGATTTAAGTCATAAATCGGTTAAGCCTTAAGCGATTTAAAATTTTAATCAAGCATGAGTTGACCGGTTTAGTCTTAAATCGGACAAGGCCTAAGCGATGTAAAGTACAAAACACTCATGTGTTAAGCGGTTTAGCTTTAAACCGGTCATGTCTTAACCGGTTTAAATGATTGAGCGATTTATGAAATTTTAACCGGAGAAGTATGAATACRATAAAAAGGTGGCCGGTTTACTATAAATCGGGCAACAAGGCATAGTSTTGTCCGGATTCATAATCCGGATAAAAGTGTTGGAATTAATTCTAAGTTTTAAATCAGACAAGCTTTGAGAAGTGTTGTCCGAATTTGTTATCCGGACAAGGTTAACTGGATTGTATCATGGACTTATAATTTTATTGATCGATTTACAAGAAATGGGAAATTTTGATAAAATGAATTTGAACTAATAAAAATTCCATTGACTACGGTCTATTCTATATGGAATTGTTTTGTGAAATATTTTGAGGAGCAAATAAGGGTGACATATCAAGGAGAGGTGTTCCATGGGATAAGCGTGACATATCAAGGAGAGGTGTACCATGAGATAAGGGTAACATATCAAGGAGAGGTGTACATTTGGATATAAGGGTGGCATTTGTATATATATGTGTTATATAAAATAAATTCTACTATTATATCTCTTAAGATTACCATAGTCTGAAATCTTTATTTCTTTGTGATTTAAAGATTTAGGATTAAGATTCTTATTGGAAATCATAATTTGAATGTTATTAAGAAGAAGATAACAGGTTTGTCCTGAAACTTTAAATTAACCTTATTTGATTTGAAAGTTTTAAAAGTGGCATTATGATAGTCTGATTAATGCAAACCTGTTTGAATTTGATATATTGTTTGCAAGTAGAGAATTTGGCTTGAAAAGTGAAGGTATTGGTATCATATTCTTACTTGTTCA
>NC_037528.1:41355636-41360765 GCF_001531365.2 Cynara cardunculus var. scolymus | reverse complement strand
CTGGCCAGTGTAATTATGAATTTACAGGTACACATCTGAACTTAAATACTTCATTATATTGGGAATGTGAATACGTGATTATTAACATTAAAATCCGCATATGTCTAATCGAACTAGAAGATCTGAAAGAACGGCTCGTCCAGAGTCTGAAGAAAGGGAAGAATCGCTTGTTAATCTTCCGACTAGCACATCTGGAATCAGAGGTCGAGGAAGACCAAGGGGACAAGGCAGAGGAAGAAGCCAGTCTCAAGGTAGAGGCCAAATTGGAATTCATTCTAAATCTGAAGAATCCCATTCTGGGAATGTTCAGGAGAGATCAGTGCCACATCCTGAATACGTAACCAGGGATATGTTGGCTGAAGAAATGGAGAAGTTGCGGGAAACTCTGACTTCTATCATGGGAGTACCAGCCAGGGTAGAAACAAAAAGAATAGAAGTTCGTCCCTCGATACCGGTTACTTACAACAAGGAGGGAGATATCAAAATGTTTTTGGCATGCAAGCCACCAACATTTTCTGGAGAAAGGGATCCAGTGAAAGCCGTGTGCTGGATCAAAGAAATGGAATCGGTGTTCAACACCATTCGATGTTCGAAAATAGATAAAGTTTGATTTGCTGTTTCTGTGTTAAATCAAATGCTTTGTTCTGGTGGGAAGTTGAATCATCGGCCAGAACCGACGTTTTACAATCATTGTCTTGGACAGAATTTGTGGACCGATTTAAGAATCAGTTTTGTCCTAAAACTACTGTTAGACAAATGGAAGAAGATTTTCTAAAGTTGGAACAAGGAAATGGAATAGTTCGGGAGTATACCGAGAGATTTATTAAATACTCTCGTTTTGCTGAACACTACGTTTCAACAGAATCCAGAAAGATAGAAAGGTATATTTGGGGTTTGAAACCCTCAATCAGAGAATTTGTTATTGCTATGAACCCCAATACCTTTTCATTGACGGTAGATGCGGCCGAAGTAACAAAACGAAATAAGAATCGGCAGTCAGAAGGAAAGATTGTGGAAAAGAGAAGATGAGATGGGCCTTCGTCTAATTTTCGAGGGCCAAAAACAATAAGATATGATAACAAACCTAAGCAGAAGATAGGTGAGAAAATCTGCTCACAATGTCGACAGGTTCATCAAGGTGAGTGTAAGATGGACCCAAGAAAGTTGGTGAAGCAAGTCATTTGTCCAGAAGTTGCCCAGCTAATCGAAGGTGTTTTAATTGCAATTCTCCGGATCATATTCGACCGAATTGTCCATTGTTAAGAACTTTGTAGCTAACAATTAGGAGTAATGCGTCGGGTACTCGGGGAAGACCAACGGTAAACAGAGGAGGGGCGCGAGGACGGTCCTTCCAGATGACAATGAATGAGGCAGATGCATCACCAGATGTAGTAACATGTACCTTCCTTCTGAATTCTATACATGCTAAGGTGTTATTTGACTTTGGTGCAAACTTTTCATTTGTATCACCATCGTTTGCTCAAACTGCATGCTTGAATTCTGTGTTACTTGATGATGAATTAGTAGTTGATACTGCTAATAGTCAGAAAACTGTTACTAGTATGTTCAATAACTGTATTATTGTTATTGAGGGCTGTGAACTACCGATTCGTTTATTCCCTATGCCAATGAAAGAGTTCGATGTGGTGGTGGGTATGGACTGGTTGGCAAAGTATCAGGCTAGTATTGTTTGCAATAAGAAAATGATTAGAATTCTTCTGCCAAACCAAGGAACAGTTGTTATTTATGGTGATCGCCAGAATCACCATACCAGTATTTTGACCGTGATGAAAGCTCAGAAAAGTATTCGGAAGAAGTGCCAGGGATGTTTGGCATACGTAATTGATGTGAAGAAAGAGAAAGAAAAAGAGGAATCGATTCCGATTGTTAATGAATATCCAGAAGTCTTTCCAGAAGACTTATCTGGATTACCGCCGGATCGAGTAATCGAATTTCGTATTGATCTCGTACCAAGGGCTGCACCAGTAGCAAAGGCACCGTACCGGTTAGCTCCATCTGAATTGAAAGAATTGGTTGTACAGTTGAAAGATCTGACTGATAAAGGATTTATTAGACCCAACACTTCACCTTGGGGTGCTCCGGTCTTATTTGTCAAGAAGAAAGATGGGTCTATTCGAATGTGTATAGACTATCGTGAACTGAACAAGTTGACAATCAAGAACAAATATCCTTTGCCAAGGATTGATGATTTATTTGATCAATTGGTGAGAGCAAGTTATTTCTCCAAAATTGATTTAAGATCGGGATATCATCAATTAAAAGTCAGGGAAAAAGACATCGCTACAACAACATTCAGAACTAGGTACGGGCATCACGAATTCTTAGTTATGCCATTCGGCTTAACTAATGCGCCCACAACCTTTATGGATTTGATGAATAGGGTATGTAAGGAATATCTTGATAAATTCATTATTGTATTTATTGATGATATTCTTATCTACTCAAAGACTGAAGAAGAACATGCAGAACATCTTCGTCTGATATTAGAATTATTGAAGAGAGAAAAGCTGTATGCCAAGTTGTCTAAATGTGAGTTCTGGTTAAGAGAAGTCCAATTCCTGGGTCATGTCATTTCAGAAACAGGGGTAAAAGTAGATCCAACAAAAATAGAAGCAGTTGCAAGATGGGAAGCTCCAAAAAATCCTTCTGAAGTCCGAAGCTTTTTGGGATTGACCGGTTATTACAGTAAGTTCATTCAGGACTTTTCTAAGATAGCCGTGACATTGACTAAATTGACTCGGAAGAACATTAAATTCCAGTGGGAAGGAGAACAATAAGAAGCTTTTCATCTATTAAAAGATCATCTTTGCAGTGCACCAATATTAGCTCTACCAGATAGATCTGAAGACTTTGTGGTTTACAGGGATGCTTCAAAGTTATGGTTAGGATGTGTTCTGATGCAAAGAGGAAAAATGATTTCTTATGCATCAAGACAGTTGAAAGATCATGAGAAGCAGTATCCAACTCATGACATGGAATTAGCTGCAGTGGTGTTTGCTTTGAAAATGTAGAGACATTATTTTCTGGGAACAAAGTGTCAGATTTATACTGATCATAAAAGTTTGCAACATTTGTTCAGCCAGAAAGAATTAAATATGCGACAGCGTCGGTGGATTGAACAGGTTAATGATTATGATTGTGAAATCCTATACCACCCGGGAAAAGCAAACGTGGTAGCTGACGCCTTAAGCATAAAAGAAAGAAGTGAAACCATTAAAACAGTAGCAATGAGAATGAATTTGGTCCCTGACATTCGTAAGGAAATTGAGAGATGTCAACGAGAAGCTATGAAAGAAGAATTTGTTAAGACAGAAAGGTTGGGTAAGATGATTTCAACCTTGGAACTGAATGACGAAGGACTAATGTGCTTTCAAAGGCGAATTTGGGTACCATGTTTTGGAAATAGTCGAAACATTATATTAAATGAAAGCCATAAGTCCCGATACTTTATTCATCCATGCACCAATAAGATGTATAGAGATTTGAAACCTTTTTATTGGTGGCCCGGGTTAAAAAGAGACATAGCTAAGTATGTGAAACAGTGTCTGACATGTCTACAGGTTAAGATTGAATATCAGAAGCCGTATGGAAATCTTCAATCTTCGGAGATACCTGTACGGAAATGGGATCACATTACAATGGATTTCATTATGAAATTACCTCGAACTCCAAGAGGGTATGACGCAATTTGGATAATTGTTGATCGTCTGTCTAAATCTGCGCATTTTTTGCCAATAAAAGAGAAGTACTCTTTAGAAAAACTGGCACATATTTATATTAAAGAAATTATAACTAGACACGATGTTCCATTATCTATTATCTCTGATAGAGATAGTCGGTTTACTTCAATGTTCTGGGAAGGGTTGCAGAAAGCTTTGGTGTCTGAAATTCGACTAAGCACAACTTATCATCCGCAAACTGACAGACAGAGTGAAAGAACTATCCAGACTCTCGAAGATATGTTAAGAAGTTGTATTATTGACTTCAGAGGATCGTGGGAAGATCATTTACCATTAATAGAGTTTGCATATAATAATAGTTACCATTCCAGCGTCCAAGCGGCACCGTATGAAGTATTGTATGGACGTAAATGCTGAACGCCGTTATGTTGGAACGAGGTAAGTGAAAAACAGTTGACGGGTCTTGAGATTGTCCAAGAGACTTCTGAAAAGATTAAACAGATCCGTGAAAGAATCAGAACAGCACAAGATCGCCAGAAAAGTTATGCTGATAATCGTCGAAAACCGATTGAGTTTGGTCTAGGTGATTTTGTAATGTTGAAAGTTTCGCCATGGAAGGGAGTCGTCTCCGAGGTATGTGGGGCCGTTCAGAATATGTAAGTAAATTGGACCAGTAGCATATCAGTTAGAGCTGCCAGAAGAACTGAGTCTGATTCACAACACTTTCCATGTATCGAATCTGCGGAAATGTTTGGCCGATTCGAATCTAGCTATACCGATGCCAGAGATTAAATTAGTCAGTAAGCTGAACTTTGTGGAAACACCAAAAGCCGTTATTGACCAAAAGATCAGGGTGTTGAGAAACAAAGAGATAAGTTTGGTTAAGGTTCAGTGGAAGTTTCACAAAGGACCAGAAGCGACATGAGAATTGGAGTCAAAGATGAGATCAGAATATCCGTGGCTTTTTGATTAAAGGAATTTCGGGACGAAATTCTTTTGAGAGGTGAATAATATGATAACTGAACCCTGGTTATCACCCAAGGTAATTAATATGTGCTTATTTGTTAAATGTTTATGTGACAGCATGATAAATTGTTACATTTGATCATGTTAATATGTGAAATTTTTTGCAAAAGTGTGTATGCACGTCGCAAAATGTGTTATTATGCATGGTTTATATATATATATATATATATATGAAGGCTATATATATATATATATATATAACATACATGAATTAAAATATGTATGTATGCATGTACATGAAGGCCATTTTTAGCCGCCTTTCACAAAAAAAGAAGGGTATAAAAAGGAAGGGTTAAGCCTCCATTCTGCCCTCTTGCCATTTTTGTGAATTCAATAAGCGATTTAAAGTTAAGAAGGGTTGATCGGATTGCTTATTTGAAGAAGAATTCATCTGATTTCTAA
>NC_037528.1:41344056-41354001 GCF_001531365.2 Cynara cardunculus var. scolymus | reverse complement strand
GTACACATCTGAACTTAAATACTTCATTATATTGGGAATGTGAATACGTGATTATTAACATTAAAATCTGCAGATGTCTAATCGAACTAGAAGATCAGAAAGAACGGCTCGTCCAGAGTCTGAAGAAAGGGAAGAATCGCCTGTTAATCTTCCGACTGGCACATCTGGAATCAGAGGTCAAGGAAGACCAAGCGGACGAGGTAGAGGAAGAAACCAGTCTCAAGGAAGAGGCCAAACTGGAATTCATTCTGAACCTGAAGATTCCCATTCTGGGAATATTTAGGAGAGATCAGTGCCACATCCTGAATACGTAACCAGGGATATGTTGGTTGAAGAAATGGGGAAGTTGCGGGAAACTCTGGCTTCTATCATGGGAGTACCGGTCAGGGTTGGGCAATTGACTAGCATCATCCTAAAAAATCCAAATGTGGCGCTGACTGTTACACTATAAGAAAATAAGTTGCGCCTTCTCTACCAACAATTGCTTTTGGCGTAGTGGTAAGCGTTTGGATCCTAACAAGTGGTATTAGAGGAAGTCACGTGTTCGAATCCCATGGAGTGCATAATAATGCCAAAGGCATGCTGTGCAACCATTGACTTCTAGCGAAGTTCTTGTTAATGCTGGCAGATGCTGGGCGGGGGGATTGTTGGGTCATTGACCATCATCTTTCTAAATCGAAACGTGGAGCTGGCTGCTACGCTATAAGGAAATAAGTTGCGGCTTCTCCACCAACAATTGCTTTTGGCGTAGTCTGAAAATCCTAAAACATCAATCAATCTTCATATCTTCATCAAGAACATGATAAATGACAATCTTCAATATTATGATACTTGAGAGAAAAGGTCAACAAGTCAAAGGCTTGTTTATTTCATTTAAAGCTCTATTACAAAGATTATGACTCAATTAAACTCCCTACTCTTTACAAAGAACTAATCTAAACCTATTTATAGGTCAAACTAAAATACAAAATTCAAAGTCAAACTTTCAAGAATGAATACATTTAAATTATAAAATTCAATCCTAACATTCTCCCCCTTTGGATTCAAGCTTGAAATAATTTGTACACTTTGAATTCTTTTTGAATCTTTGAAGTTTTAAGCACCTTTAAGTCTTCTTTAAATCTTCAAGACAATCTTCCTCTTGATATCCTTCAAACAAACTTCTCTTGAGTAAATCTTCCAAACATTCTCCCCCTCGAATATAGAATAAAAACATTCTTCACTTTACAACATTCTCCCCCTTTTGATGAAACACTGAATCAACAACTGACGTCAGATTTAATCTTTAAGAAATGATCTTCAATGAACTTCTTCAGATAACTTTCATTCTGAACAGCTTCAAGGAATAACATTCTCCTCACTAGAAATCTCTTCCAGTAAACTTCTGTTAAGATAAGATCTTCACATTCAACTCCCCCTCGAACATTGTAGCACAAAATAATCAGCAGTAAACAACAATCATCACATACACTCCTTGAATCTTTAACAAGTTCCCTATCTTTAGAAAGACGCAACAATTTTCATTCATTATATATTACTTCTCCCCCTTATGATGAAATGAGGAGCATTTGCATCATTCAACAAAATGAATGAATCTTCGAAAATATGCCGTCAATTCATAAAAAGGTAAGCAAATCTTCCAAATTTACTTTTATAATCTTTTCAGATTATGAAGATGGAAAATAACCAAATTCAATTTATGAATTTGTTTTCAATCTTATAAAAGATTGGCCTGTGAATATAACAGATATATTCAGTATAACGAATGTACTTCATATATGAGACTTTTTAAGGTTCATCTCACTAGAACTTCCATTCAATCATTGATAGCTTAGAAAAAACATATTTATGAATATTATAGCAAAACAACAAATGTTTTGCAAAATTTGTGTAGTGTGAAAAAGAATAAAGCAACTAATGCTTCTAATTAGGCTCAAAAAGATAAAAAGTGTGGACTACACAAATTTATCAGACTCGATTTGTGATTAAAAAGACTTAAAGGAGGGGACATATATCAATATCAATTTTCTCAAATGAGAAACTGATAGAATATGAGCTGCGTGCCCCAAGTGTTAGTGAAACACTTATCGTTTAAGAGATAAGTGAGTAACTGGTGGGGTTGTGACAAGAATTGGTCTGGGTTTTTGCTTTTTTCAATATTAGTCTCCAAAAAATTGAGAACTAATAGATTTCGTAGTTTGCCCAGATTATAAAGGATAGAACAGGATTCTTTTAATATTTTAATCCTAACACAACTCTCATCAATTCTTTTAGCTCATAACAACTGCCCCTCTCATTTTCATTTTAAGCTCTACACACAAACCCATTTTGCATTTCAACTCACTCAGATATGGATGTCCTCTTGGGCAGGTCTATCGATTCTGATAGTCCATAAAGGTATTTCTATGAAGCTCTCAGTCCCTCATAAATTTATCAGTGTAAGCTCATTTGATCACAAAAGATTGTTCAAGAAATATTATTGCAATTATGCAAAAATGATCAGATAAAAATTGATTAAGAAAAATGTAGCGATTAAACACAATCAACAAGGAGTGATGTACAATTCAGATTATTCAAAATATGTGGGAGAAATGAATGAAGATCTGTAAGAACAAGTTTACAAATTCACACAATCAAAGAATAAAGAACTCTGTGTTAATAAAAAAATAAGTTTCAGATTAGCTTAGAAAAAAACTTTGAATACAAACGAGTGTATTATCACCGAAAATGATTTTCATTTAAGAGACGTGATAATAACAATTTGAAGAATAGCTGAAACAGGTATTGGAATTATGTTTGAAGAGGAATTACGCAAGTAAAATCTCTAAGAAATACTTGATCAGAAATGATACTCGTTTTGATGTAAAATCAAAATTTCAACAAAACTTTTCAAAGTCCTTTTTCAGAAACTCCCCCTAGAAAATAGATAATTTTTTTTTTCTTTTTCAGCTCAAAAAAAAAAAAAAACCAACATGAAAAACATTCCAGCTCGGGTCCTGAACTGTTTTGTTCAGAAGCCATATTTCAGACAAATTACAAACTCCCTTGCATAAGTGTATCATATAAATGACATTTCTTGTCAGCACAACATATGACACACCTGCAACATAAATCAAGTAGACTTTGGTACCCAGACAAACTTGGGTCCTACTTTGTTATATTGGGCTCGATAATATTGTAACTTCCAAACCATCTATTTCTATCAGATGTATTCTTTTTAGCACTTTTAACAGGTAGATCAGATATGCAGTACGAACCATACCAATCATTATCGTACATGTTAAATTCATTCAGCTGTTCTCATTGCTGTTGTCTCCATACTATCAGTTGAACCTTTTCTTATTGACAAAGTCATTGGTTCCACACGTTGAGCACAAAATTCTTCTCTTGCTGAGACTGATCAATTGATTAGTGGATCTCACAGTGCAAGGAAGAACATTGTTAGTTACAATGGATTTATGAGACATGACTAAATCAGCTTTATTAACCCAAATTTGTTTAACTTTTGAAAGATTATAGGGTGATCCAATGACATACCCTTGATAAAACTGATTTGAAGAATGAGACTTGTTCTTAGAAACAGTTGATTTAGGACTGCTTGAATAACTGTTGGATTTAACACTGGAACAATTATAAAAGCAAGTTTTACACCGAGATTGAGAACCAGTTTAGCTTTCAGCACTTGAAAAGTCTTTTACTTTCTTAAGCAACTGATATATCTCATCAGTAACTAAATCATATTTCTTCTTAAGTTCAGATATCATGTTCAATTCAGTAACAAGTTCTGTCTTTAGATCAGAAAATTTCTTTGAAGTATCCGAAAACTTACCTTCCAATTCTTTCTTCAGCTTTTCAAAATATTTTCTTTCTTTTTCAAACTCTTTCCTCTCTTCATCTGAACTACCCTTCTCATTCTCTGAAGCAATGTCAAGCCATTTCTTCTTTTCAATAAGCTCCTTGGCAATAGCAACATTTTTCTTAGCAGTGTTTTTCTTCTCTAGAATAAACACTTTCTTTTCTTCATTTAGTGCTTTATGTTTTTGAGCAATGCTGTCAAAATTTTCTAAATACTTTCTTTGACATTCTTCCTCCAACTCTTTCTTCTCTTTATCAAACTTGGCTCGTTCCAAGATGATAACTTGTTCAAAATTTGAGATTTGTTTTGAAAGCAAAGTGGCATTCAGCTCTAATGTTTTAATCTTGCTTTCAAACGCTTTCTTTCAACATCAAATCTCTTCTCAACTTCTATCAACTCAACATTCTCCTTTCCTTGAAAATTCCTTTCAACATTTAATTCATTTTCATCTTTACGAATTTTCTTTATGAGTTCTTGTTGCACTTTGCTATGCTTTATCATTTTTTCCTCTGACTCTTTTCTTTCAGATTCCACAATCTTTTCCGATTCATTTATCCTATATTTCAGATTGGAACACTCTTTTAACTGTTCAAAGTTTTTCTTTCGACTTCCACTGAAATAATAATCATTTTCAAGAAGTGCATCAATCTCGGCTTAAAGAAATTCCTTTTCTTCTTTAGATTTCTTGAATTCTTGTTCCAAACACTTTCCAATATTTCTCTTTTTGATCTTTCAAACAAATTTCCAATTCAAAAACTTTCATTTCCAAATCCTTATTTTTTCTCTCAAAAATTGATGCCATTTAAAATCAAGATTGATCAAATAATAAATCTCTGCAGTTCAAGAAATCGATTAAATAAATACTTTCCAAAAATATCTCAAAAATCTCGCACAATTCAAAAATTCACAAATTGCAATCTTTCCAAAAATTCAGAAATTATTCGAATTAAGAATCCTGACAACAACAATCAATAATGAAATTGAATTAAAAATTCAATATAATCACCTTGAAATCTGATCAAAACGAAATTAAAATCAGACATAGTGAATATGATCAAAATATAAAACATCCACTCTTGAGATCTGATCAAAAGAAGGTATCACCCGAACTAAGTTGAATACAAACAAGGTTATTACCCGAACAATCTAAGCAATTCCTCAAATCCGGACAAAGTAATATCCAAAAACACTAAGAACACACTAAGACACTCGAAAAATGTCCGATCAACACCTCAAATGAATAAGGTGGTATGTGGAGTCACGAAGTCCGGTCAAGACAATATATGAATAATGCTAAACCCGGACAATGTGATGAATGATATATGCAGAAAAATGTTACACCAAATACGGACAAGATGGCATGGGAACTCACTCAAATCCACTCAAGGTGGTGGCGATATTAGATGAATACCGGACAGGCTGTCTCCGGTTTAAAGGATCTCTGGACAAGAAAGGTGACTAATTTAGACTAATACAATCACAAAACAGAATCCATGCAATACTAACAGGGCTGTTAATCGGATTATGTAGTCTGCTTAAGGTGAAGTCTGGAATTAAATGAAGTCCGAATGAGATGTTGTCCGAGAAAGACTTAACCAAAAAGCAACTCAAATCGGATAAAGAGTCAGCCAGTTTATGTGAATCTCGGACAAGGTGGTGACCGACTTAGATGACTCGAACAAGGCAGTGACCGAGTTAGGCTAAGCTCGGACAAACTGTCGTGCGGATTAGATGATCTTCAGACAAGGAAGTGAGCAATTTAGATGAAATTCGGACGAGTCTGTGAGCGAGTTAGATGAAATCTGGACGAAACAGTGAACAAGTTAAGCTTGGACACAACATATTTTGATCAATCCAGACATGCTAGTGTCCGGTTTATGTGAAATACGGATAATGCAGTGATCGTTTTAGTATAATACGAATAGGGCATCAACCGATCAAGATGCAGTCGAACAATGCAGTGATCGATTAAGGTGCAATCCGGATGACAATGTGACCGAGAAAGATGCAATACGGACGGGGAAGTGAGCGATGATCAAAAAGTCCGATCAAAAGTCATAACACAAATTCAAGTCTTAACATTCAAACACTAAGATTCTTCATTAAAAAAACACTAAACTTCATGAATTTACACTAAAAAATGGATCAAAATCCAAAATATTATGAGTTTTGATAAAAACAAAAAGTTTTTCAAAAATCCAAAAATTTCTTCAAATCTTTAAAATCGATGATCAAAACACAAAATCATATGAATAACAATGATTCACAATGTAAAAACGCACACAATGATCATGATTTTAACAATCAACCACCCAAAAAAAAAATGAAAGATTTGACAAGAAATTTATGAATTTCTTTTTTGAAGAACACTCAAGAACACTTTGATGAATATTCAAGAAAAATGACGAATTTTAAGAAAAATTGTGCAAAAAAAAATTCAATCTTTGTATGATTTCTTCAATCAAATTCGCTGCATCAGGCTCTAATATCAATTGAAAGTCCCAATCTTCAATCAATCTTCATATCTTTATCAAGAACATGATAAATAGCAATCTTCAATATTATGAGACTTGAGAGAAAAGGTCAACAAGTCAAAGGCTTGTTTATTTCATTTAAAGCTCTATTACAAAAATTATGACTCAATTAAGCTCCTTACTCTTTACAAACAACTAATCTAAACCTATTTATAGGTCAAACTAAAATACAAAAGTCAAAGTCAAACTTTCAAGAATGAATACAATTAAATTGTAAAATTCAATCCTAACATAGTGGTAAGCGCTTGGATCCTAACACCTCACTCGATTTCTTCTTGTCCCTCGGCAATAAACATGGGGTCATTGTTTTAGTCCACGAATAACTGATCGTGGATATTGCATCTTCTTATAAAATTATGAACCACAAAATAAGCAATCACAACATTTCTTTGTATGCGAAACGGATAGGGGGCCATTTGCTTTAAAATTGGAAATCTTGCCTTCAAGGCACGCTCGATAATGTTTTTGAGTTGCGCATAAGCATGGTTGAACCTTTATTCTTTTGTCAAGGCATGCTGTCGCCAAAAATCAGCAAGCCAATACCTCGTATTGCGATATGGAGTCATAAAACCACAAGTATTGGCATAAGCAACATCACAGAGATAATATTTATCTAAAATCGAAATATGAGCTTCACCCCATTATATGAAATGTATAAGAAATGGTAAACATATAAAGTTGAGTAAAAATTGTACATAACTCGTGGAGGAAATGGAAAGTAGAAGTTGGACTAAAAGCAACTTCTCTCAACACTCTAGCATTATGTGCTATACCCTCCTATCCAACCGAAACATACGTGAAAAGAATAATAAAATCACAAATACCTAAAACATTTTGATAATATTCACCTCTTCCTCTACCTTTATAACGAGCTTGTTGATCAATAGGCACGAATGCATGTATGAGAGTTCCATCTAATGCACCTATTGCCCCCTTTATTTAGAAATAAAAATTAATAGAAAATATTATAGGCTTTTTGGTTTTACAGAATGTGATAGAAAACTTACAGGAAATATTTGTCTGAGGTTTCTTTGACGTTCTGATGTGTTTTGCTTTTCTTCAGAGGATGTCGGTCATATAACCTCTTTTACAAATTTCATCATTGCTCGTAGCACTTCACGGAAGTTTCTATGAATAGTCTCCATAGAGTACTGAAATCTCCATTTAATCATTCTAAAGCGTTCATTATGGCCAATAATTGTCAAAAATATAGCCATCATCTCCTCAATGGTGACATTCCTACTATCTTGAAACCATTTTTTGTTGTTGAAAATGGTTGCATAATAGTATATATGCGTCCCGAGAAGCCGCATCAATTCAATGCATAGTGTATTCAATCTGCCTAGCAATGCTAATGTATATGCATGTCTAGTTAAGGCATAAGCGTTATCTCTTATTTGTTCTATTCTTGACGAAAGTTTGTATTTTCAATACTAATAGATGATCATAACTAGCAAAAGTTTTTCCTCAAAATCCATGTATTACCTTGAAGCACATGAGAAACACATATTAAATAGGAAAACCATAAATAAACACAAATCCAATCAAAAACACATTTTACCAGAAATAAATCCAATTCAATCCAAAACACATGTATTACCTTGAAACACATATTAAACACATTTTTAGTGACCACAAAAAGCATGTTCCAATCCAAAAATAAACACAAATCCAAAAGATATATTCGAATCAATAACAAGAAGTTTAATCGAAACACATATCCTCCCAAAAACAAAGTGTAATCAAACCCACCAACTAAAGTAGTCCGTACTTGCGTGCCATAAGTGTAATCCATATCTCACAATTCTCCGGTTCTAAACGCATCCACATTTTCCTATAGTCGGCGTTTTCGGCTAAAACAAATAGTGTTACATCATGAAATGGTGCACCCCATCCAAGTTCCTCTAACTTCTTCAAGCAATCATCAATATCATCTTTTGGTGCTCCATGCTTCTCTAGCATAACATTCATAACCTTCAAAATAGTTTCTTCAACTTTCGTTTTTTTGAAGTACATATTTCTTTAGCTTTCCGCTTTTGCTTTGTATCGAAAGGCGAGAAGAACACTCTTGAGTTAAGGGTGGCCCCCCAGTTTCTTGATTTGAGGGTGATCCACCGGTTTCTTGTGTGTCAGGTATATCTTCATTCAAGCTGGGATCAGAGTCATACGGATCAAGAATTATAGATGTTGTTCCATAACTCTCAAGCCCAACACTAGCAACCCCATCAAATAGTTGCACATAGAGTTTAGGGTATAGCAGTCTGATACTTTTCAATGGTTCCATGTATTTACTTTGTTGTTTTAAGAAAAAATATATCCATATAAATAAATACATTATAAAAATTAATTATGTAAAGAATAAGAAAGAAAGTGATCGAAATTTCTATCTTCCATTCTTCATTGGATAGATTGAAGGTGTTGGTTGATGGATCGTAGACATTCCCCTTTTTGTTTTTCAATTTAGACTATGTTGCGTATTTTCCCTTTAGGTAATCGTAGTGAGATTCTATTTATCGTTGGTCCACGATAATGTTATGTTTCCTTTTCAATTCTTCTCCAACATTCTTCCACGACTGTGACTTTAGCCTTCTCGTCCATTTTAAATTGTCTCGTGTATACAAACTTCAAGAAATGTGTAGACCAACCCTTAGTTTTTCCATGTAATCCTATGTTTCTTTTGGTGCAAAGATTCACCAACTAATTCCACACCTAATCCAAATAATTTTAAAGTATAAAGTAACATAAAGTTTAGAAAGCCTTTGCAAATGGATAAATAAACAATAGCATAAAGTAGCATAGAGTTTGGATAATTACTAACCATAAGCAACCATAACAATTACTAAAGCGACCATTAGCAATTACCAAACATATTTGTTATGTGATGTTCTTGAATGTTTAAACTTAATGAAGTTAAAAATATGATGTATCAAATAATGTATAAAAGTTTCAACGCAATTGATGTATGTTGAGAATTCAACATATAAAGCACTCGTTTTATGTATTATTTGTTAAAATAGTTTCTTTTCATTCCCACTTTGAGTCATTTTTTATTTATTTCTTTATACATTTGTTATTATGAAGCTAAATATTGTAGTTGACTTGTTGGTAGTCATAGAAGATGCTAATAGAGAGTTTTTGTGAAAACAACAGGATGCTACAACATTGGTGCAGCGGCGATCTGATGAATGTGCAGCTTTTTGGAGGGCTTAATGATTAAGATGCTGTCTTTTTGTGCTAACGGAAGACAGCTGTAAAAGCTAAGTTTTTGGTTAAAAATTTGTAGTTAAGACTTTGGTTAGGCTAATGTACTTTTAGTTACTCTTTTGTTACTTTGTAACTTAACTTAGGATGCTTAACCTCCAAGTTTAATAATTTTTGTCTTTTAGTGCCTCCTTTGGGTATAAAAGGAGGGTTTGGGGTTCCATTTTCATCATCCATTTTTTATCCATTCTAACACCATCTAGTGTTAAAATCAACCCTCTCCAAGGGTGATTTTTAGTAATCTTTTGGGAAATTCAAGTTCTTCATCTTTTTCTTCTTTAATATTCTCGTCTT
>NC_037528.1:41332558-41343356 GCF_001531365.2 Cynara cardunculus var. scolymus | reverse complement strand
AATGGTGAAGTCCGAGAGGAATGCCTTCAAAATAGATGGTGGAACTTAGTCTTGAAACACTGCTTACTGTAGCATTCCTACAACATTGGCTACTGGAATTTGCGTTTGGGTCTCCCCTTAAGTCTTACACCCTTGCTTCTTTTATATAATCTGCAATCTGTTTTGAATCACCTTACAATCAAACTGAAGTTTTCAAAATCGTCATCTGAAATCATCTCTTTCATTGGACTCTCATTTAACTTTTGCTACAATCTCTGTGGACAATAATCCGGTACTTGTACCACTTTGTTACTTGGAAAGACGACATTGGACCGTATTGTATACTTGCTTTGTGGTCCAATTCCTTTGTCTGAAGGTGTGAGATATAATCGACCAAGTTTTTGGCGCCACTGTCGGGGATTGACAAGTTAAAAGTTTTATTTTGAGTAATGTAAAAGATTTGATTTTTCTAGTACCATTAGAATTGTTTTTAAAAGTGGTGTATGCCACGGTCACAACACGGGGAATTTTTTGAATTCGATCCCGATATTGAGAGAATGTTTCACCATAGGAGGAGGGCTCAAAGAGCATTTTTTGCTCTACTCCCTCCAAACATGGCGTTACCTCCCCCAATCATTTCGGAAATACCGCATTTGGAAAACCAACCGCCGGGTTTTGAACCAATTCCACCATTCCCGAATTTTCTACAAGGACACCCACATAATGGTAATGATAATAATTTGGACACAGAATCGAAACCTAATGAGCACCAAAGGGCACAAACTCCGAACATCATTAATTTGGCAAATTCCAAAAATGGAAGGATCATGGATTATGCTATTCCGGATTTTGAGCAATTAAATTCCAGGATAGTTAGACCACATATAACCGCTCTCCATTTCAAACTAAAACCGATAATGTTTTACATGTTGCAAACAAATGGCCAATTTGCCGGATTACCTTCGAAGGACCCACATTCGCACTTAAAATCTTTTATAAAAATCACTGATGCGTTCCTGATCCCAGGAGTGTCAAATGACGCTCTAAGACTCACTTTAATTCCTTTTTCATTGAGGGATCAGACAAAAGCATGGTTTAACTTGTTAACTCCGGGTTCTGTGCCGTCATGGAGTAACATGGCGGAATTTTTTTTGCGAAAATATTTCCCACCAACAAGGAACGCCAAGTCCAGGAACGAAATCTGTCTTTTTAAACAAATGGACGATGAGGCTGTTCCTGACGTGTGGAAAAGGTTCAAAGAGCTGTTGAAGAAATGCCCACACCATGGCATTCCGTATTATATTCAACTTGAGACGTTTTACAATGGTTAAATCCCATGGCAAAACAAATGTTTGATGCGACTGCGGGCGGAGCCTTTACAGCCATGACCTATATTGAAGGATATGAAATCCTGCAAAAGATTTCGGCAAACAATGGGAATTTAGGCCGACCCACGTGCTCAATCATAGAAAAAGACTGCTGGGATACATGATGTAGATGCAAATACTGCATTAACAGCTCAGCTCACCTCCATGACCAACATGTTGAAAAATTTAACTTCCGGTCAGGGAGGACAACAAGCTGCTAATAAACCTGTTCCAACAGTCTTATCTGTGCAATGTGTATGCTGTGGCGGGGAACACTCGTATGAACACTGTCCTCACCATTCTGAATCAGTAAACTATGTTCATAATCGAGCTAATCTCTATTCCAACACATATAATGCCAGTTGGAGGCAACATCCGAACTTTTCTTGGAACAGTCCCAGTTTAAACCCACCAGTCCATAAACTACAAGGAACTTCTAATTTCCAACAACATCATGGAAACAGTTCTAACTCTCAGAATCACCAACAAAGTTTTCAGAATTCCCAACCACCTTTTCAGAACAAAGCTCCTCCACAGACAAAATCTTCTTCTTTGGAAGCAATGATTAAAGGACTTTTTGCACATGCACAAGCCCAAAATCAATCTTTGATTAATCAACAAAGTGCGTTCATCAGGAATTTAGAGACTCAAGTCAGTCAACTTGCACTTAACTAGAACAATCGAGCCCTTAGTACCATGCCCAATAATACAGAGGTCCCTAGAGACCTAGGTAAGGAACATGTGAAAGTAGTAACCATTAGGAGTGGGAAGGAGTTGACATAAAAAGTGCCCAAAGAGAGTGTACCAACTTAGGCAAAGACTGATGCTACAACATTGGTTCCTGCCAAAGAAAGACCGGTCCAACCTCTAGAAAAGCACACATCAAAGACCACCACTTCTGTCCCCCCTAGATCAGACTATCCATTACTCTTTCCTAAGGATGCTTTAAAAAAGTCAGAAGAGACTGAGGTTGTAGAGACCCCTAAGCTTGATGCTAAAATTCCATCTGAACCTCTAAAGTGCACCACAAAGACCCAAGGCATTCAAGATCCATCTTGCTCAACACCTCCAAGCAAAAATGTGATAAAACCAGTCCCTCCTTATATTCCTTACCCCCAAAGGTTGAGGAATCAGAAAGAGGAACTGCTCTTCAAAAAATTCTTGGATGTGTTCAAAGAATTGCACATCAACATCCCACTTGTTGAGGCAATTGAGTAAATGCCTAGTTGTGCTAAGTTTCTGAAGGACATCCTAAGTAAGAAGAAGAAGAAGTTGACTGAATATGAGACTGTAGCCCTTACCGAAGGATGTAGTGCACTTTTGACCAATAGCATACCCCCTAAGCTCAAAGATCCCGGGAGCTTTACCATTCCTTGTTCAATAGGAGGGAAGGAAATAGGGAAAGCCTTATGTGACTTAGGTGCTAGTATCAACCTTATGCCTTTATCCGTTTTCAATACCCTAGGCATAAGTGAAGCTAGACCTACCACAGTTACACTCCAATTGGCCAACAAGTCCATAGCATACCCTAAGGAAAAGATTGAGGATGTGTTAGTGCAAGTTGACAAGTTCATATTTCCGACAGACTTTATCATTCTAGACTTTGAGGCAGATAAGGACATTCCTATTATTTTAGGGAGATCATTTCTAGCCACCGGAAGAACTTTGATAGATGTCCAAAAAGGAGAGTTGACCATGAGACTCTAAGACCAAAAAGTCACCTTTAATGTCTTCAACTCTCTAAAGTACCCTAATTACTTGGAAGAGTGTTCAAGAATAACTTAGATAGAGGAGATGTGCTTTGAAGAAGGAATTCAGAAAAACCTTAAGTTAGAAGAAGAGTGTGATGAGGAAATAGAAGAAGATGTTGAGGAAATAGAGGAAATAGAGGAAATAGAAACTGATATTGTCCCAGTGGATGCCGCAATATTTGAGCTGCTGGAAAATAGTGAGCAAAAAGGCTTCACCCCGTCCGTTGTATCACTACCTGACTTGGAGTTAAAGCAACTCCCATCCCATCTGAAATATGCTTTTCTAGGAGAAGAAGGCAAATTGCCTGTCATCATCTCATCTACCCTAGACTTGCATCAAGAAAAGAAACTAATGGATATGTTGAAATTGCACAAAAAGGCATTAGGATGGACCATTGCTGACCTTAAATGGATTAGTCCCTCTATTTGTCAACACAAGATCATCTTAGAGGATAAGAATTTCACTTCCATAGAACCTCATAGAAGGCTGAATCCGGTCATGAAAGAGGTAGTCAAAGGAGATTTTAAAGTGGTTAGACGCCGGAATTATTTTCCCGGTAGCCAGTAGTTCTTGGGTTAGCCCTGTCTAGTGTATTCCAAAAAAGGGAGGGTTCACAGTCATCACAAATGACAAAAAAGAACTTATCCCCATTAGAGTTGTATCCGGTTGGAGAATATGCATGGATTATAGAAGGCTAAACAAGGCTAATCAAAAATACCATTTTCCACTACCTTTCATTGACCAAATGTTGGACAGGTTAGCCATCAAAGAGTATTATTGTTTCTTGGATGGTCATTCAGGGTACAATCAAATAGCCATTTCTCCCAATAAGACCAAGAAAAAACCACCTTTACTTGTCCTTATGGTACTTTTGCATTTAGAAGAATGCCATTTGGACTGTGTAATGCTCCTGCCACCTTTCAAAGGTGTATGATGTTCATATTTTCGGATATGCTTGAAAAATCCATTGAAATATTTATGGATGATTTTTCTGTATATGGTTCATCTTTTGACAACTGTTTAGAAAATTTGAAAAAGAGCTTGGAAAGGTGTGAGGAAACTGATTTGGTCCTAAATTGGGAAAAATGTCACTTCATGGTCAAGGAAGGAATTGTTCTTGGACATTTAATTTCAAAAAGAGGGGTTGAGGTAGATAAAACAAAACTCGAAATTATTGAAAAACTACCGGAACCTACCACTGTTAA
This sequence comes from Cynara cardunculus var. scolymus, assembly GCF_001531365.2. Classification (NCBI taxonomy): domain Eukaryota; kingdom Viridiplantae; phylum Streptophyta; class Magnoliopsida; order Asterales; family Asteraceae; genus Cynara; species Cynara cardunculus. The sequence continues at coordinate 41,339,053 of NC_037528.1, read as the reverse complement.
GGGAATTAGAACCTTTTTGGGTCATGCCGGATTTTACAGAAGGTTCATCAAAGATTTTTCAAAAATTTCAAAACCTCTCTGTTTACTCTTACAGCATGACCAAAAATTTGATTTTAATGATGAATGCATAAATGAATTCAAAACTTTGTAAAAAGCTTTGGTTACTGCACCAGTGGTAGTTGCCCCTGATTGGAACAAACCTTTTGAGATCATGTGTGACGCGAGTGATTGGGCGGTAGGTGCTGTGTTAGGACAAAGGAAATAAAAAGTGTTTCATTCAATTTATTACGCAAGTAAAATTTTGAATGAGGCACAGATTAATTACACCACAACTGAGAAGGAATTATTGGCCATAGTTTTTGCTTTTGAGAGATTTAGGTCCTACTTGATGGGAACAAAGGTAATTGTGCATACCGATCACGCGGCCATCAAGTACTTGATCTCAAAGAAAGATGCAAAACCGAGGTTAATAAGATGGGTGCTTTTATTGCAAGAATTTGACTTAGAGATACTTGATAGAAAGGGAGTAGATAATCAAGTAGCGGACCATTTGTCTAGGTTAGAAGAACCTGAGATAAGAGGAATGGACATTAGTGATACTTTTCCAAATGAAAGAATCCTCATGATAGACCAACCAAAAACACCATGGTTTGTGGATTTAGAAAATTTCTTGGCATGTGGAATAAAACCCTCTGATTACACAGGCCACATGTTGAAAAAATTCTTTCATGATGCTAAATCTTATTTGTGGGATGACCCCTTTTTGTTTAGACTTGGTGCAGATCAAATTTGAAGAAGATGTGTGCCTGAATCTGAAGTGTCAGCAATCTTGCAGCATTGCCATCATGCACCATATGGAGGCCAAAGAACTGCAACCAAGGTCCTACAGTCTGGTTTTTATTGGCCAACCATTTTTAAAGATTCCCACAATTTTTCACAGAGGTGCAACGAATGTCAAAGAAGTGGCTCCATTTCTAAAAAAAATGAAATGCCATTAAATGGGATACTTGAAGTTGAATTATTTGATGTATGGGGAATAGACTTTATGGGTCCTTTCCTTCCATCAAATAATTGCCAGTACATACTTGTGGCTGTTGACTACGTATCCAGATGGGTGAAAGCTATGGCATGTGTGTCAAATGATGCCAAAATTGTGGTTAAGTTCCTCCAAAAACAAATTTTCACACGGTTCGGTACCCCTAGGGCACTAATTAGTGATGAAGGTACCCACTTTGTGAACAATTTGTTCAAAGGAGTTCTTGAAAAATACAATGTTAACCATAGAATTGCCACGACTTATCACCCACAGACTAATGATTTGGCAAAGCTCTCTAATAGAGAAATTAAAAGCATTTTGGAAAAAGTTGTCAAACCCAATAGAAAGGACTAGGCATTCAAGTTAGACGATGCTTTATGGGCATACAAAACCGCTTTCAAAACACCAATTGGTATGTCTCCATATAGCCTAGTCTATGGAAAAGCCTGCCATCTGCCTTTAGAACTTGAGCACAAAGCATATTGGGCTATCAAAGAGCTCAATATGTCTTTGGATGAAGCTGAAAAGAAAAGAAAGTTACAACTTTGTGAAATGGAGGAATAAAGACAAATGTCTTATGAAAATGCGAAGCTTTATAAAGAAAAGACAAAGAAGTGGTATGATAACAGAATCCAACACCGAGAGTTGAAAGAAGGACAAAAAGTCCTCTTGTTTAACTCTAGGTTGAAACTATTCCCGGGAAAGCTCAAGTCTAGGTGGTCTGGACCTTTTGTCATTCATAAAGTTTACTCTTATGGAGCGGTTGACCTGATTAAACCAGAGGACAACACTGTGTTTAAAGTGAATGGGCAACGAGTTAAGGTATTTCATGATGCTGTAGCATTCCCAGAGCATTGCTCTGAGAATTGGGCCATACCTTAGGAATTGAAGATGTATTTGGAATTTTCAAAGTCCAGGGTTGTTTGTACATATATTTCCTTTTTATATCTATGTATTAGAGCAGTTATGTTTTATTAGTTTGTTCTTGCGCAGGTCATTTTCAAAGGAATTGTTAAGAAAAGTGAATGCTCTGCCAATGCTGTAGCATTCCTATTTTCACATGTGAAGGTTGACATCATCTTTTTAAGGAAATTAGTGGAAGTACAAGTGACATCAGCACTGCATCACAACAGTATTGTCAGCATCTTTTCTCAGAATTTGTCTCCCATGCATCTTGAACCCACTCCATCACATTTAATTTTTAACCTCCTGATAACTACCTTTGACACTTCCTAAAACCACCATTTCATTTAGATGAGAAAGGAAGACTTGATTAAGATAAGACTTTTCATCTTCCTCATAACCAACCTCACCCATCTCCATCGACGGCTTTCTCATCGTCGGCTTCCTACTTTAAACATCACCTCCCCATTTCTTTTATGATTTTCCATCCAAAGCCACTCTCATTAAAATCACATTAAGATTACTGTCACCTTCCACTCTCACTTCACCCTCACCAATTGATTGATCATGGCCCGAATGAAAAGGGCAGCGGTTCGCGACCCACCACAGCCGGTACGACGAAACAATCGCCGGCGAGCTTCCTCCTCCACTTCACGACAAATAGGGGAACCCGAATGGGTGGAACTTTCGCTAACAGCCCCTCGTCGTCTCCACCTTCATCACCATCGCCGCCTAGACCACAGCTAATCGCAACCTTGGTCGTCGAGTCTCCTCCACGCGCTAAACAAACGGCGAGGCGACCGCCGTCTCCTCCGTCTCCCTCGACCAACTGTGCACCCTCACCTCTACCATCTTCCAACGTCTCTCGTCCATCTCCACCACCTACGGCAGTCGAGACCACCATTCCACCACCATCATCGCCGACGATTACAAGCCCTAAATCGGGTGTTGAGATAAGCATAGTTTTGAGCCCTAATATGCCTATTGAGGGGCTTACTACATCCGATTCTTCTGAGGATGAAAACTTTGGACAACCACACTCACCATCCACTATTTTAAATTCATCAAGAGTTTATTTTTTTGACTTGGTATGATCACCCTTGCACTCAAATGCCTGAGCCTACTATTTTGGCTGATTCTATCCCTCACATTGTTGGGGATGAACCTATTGAGCATGAGCACATTGACACTCATGTTGGGGAAGAAGCCATTGATTCCCCACACATTGAGGTTGATTTAGAGGCTGATATAAGGAATTTGACACCTATTCCAACAAGAAAAAGAAAGAGTTTGGGAAGAGTTTTTGCAACTAGATCACATGCGGTGAATAGGCAGCCTCTTAGAAAGAGAACCAGATGCACATCACCTTCTGTCCAATTAAGGCACACAACCTTTGTGCCAAGAAAGTCATCCCGAAAGGCTTCGGCAAGACATGATGAAACAGCCCGTCCTTCTCGGGTGAAAGCTACACATAAGATGTTAAAAACTAAACCCATTCCTAGACCACAACAACCTTTTGATGGGTTTAGTTCTGAAGAAGCACAGTTGATGTTTGCAAAGGTAAAAAATAAGAAGGTGTTGCCAGACAAAGGGTTCGATAGGAGAAGCTTTGAAGAGTTCAGTTTTATCCAGGACGTGATCAACATGCAAGGCTGGCATGTACTGTGCGAGGTAAAAAACTCCTTCAATTTATCTTTGATTAAGGAATTTTACGCGGAAGCTTGTGTGTATAGCACTACAAAGCTCAAGGTCCAGGGTGTTAGGGTGAGTATCTCAGCTAAGGCGATTAACAAGCTTTTAGGCCCTTCACCCCCGGCCGAGACTGATTTTGAAATTCTATCCAAATCGGCTTCGCAAGCCAGATTAGAAGAAATTGGTAGGAAACTTGGGAAGCCCGGGGCAGGTTGGGATGTCCATAGCAAGTACATGTTAAGGACTTACAGGGCTTCCAACTTGACACCCGATGCTAATGTATAGGTGAATTTTATTAGGCATTCCCTCAACCCAACTACTCCCGACAGTTCCATTTCGGTTGAGAGAATTATTTTATTGTATTGTGTGGTCATGGGCAAGACACTTAATGTGGGGGAAATTATAGAAAAAGCCATCCTTTATTGTTTAAGAAGGAGACAAGGGAAACTGTTTTTCCCGGGCTTGATTAACAAGTTGCTTATGCAAGCGGGTGTTCCCCAATACACGGATGACTTAGTGATTAAGGAGTGTGAAGAGAAGTGGACCATTGATATGAAGGCTGTTTCAAGACTAAGAGAGAGAGGTGAGAGAGGGAAGGGAGCTACCAGGTATGAACAGGACTGTGGAAGAGCTTATGGCACAAAGTAGTAGTATAATGGACTACCTGATAGAACAACGGGCTGAGATGGTGGAGAAGTTAGAGAGCATGCAGGATGAGTTGACTGACAGGTTGAAGGCAAGTGAAAGGAAGATGAAAAGAAGGTTTGTAAAGCTAAAAGAAGATTTGGAGAATGGGGCAACAAACAAGATCAAGAGGCTGCAGAAAAAGTTGAATCGGTATAAGACGGAGAACGGGAGATTGAAGGCTGAGATCACAGTCGTGGCTGTCCGGAGTGCACAGCCTACTCCTTCGGAGTAGGACAGGTTCTACCACCTTACTTTAGCTTTATATTTTACTTTTTGAGTCGGGAATAGTTTTTTTGTAGTTTTTAGTCTTAATTTTTATGCATGATCACTTGAATTGAGGTATCTTGCACATGAGATCATAGCCCAAATAATTTTATTGATTACTTTTCATTCAATCAAGGTATTTTGTTTTTGCTAGAACTAGCAAAACCCTTTTTGGGAAAACACTTTGATCACACAATCACCATTAGGAAATGAGATAGGCCTTCTTTTCTATGATCATATTAGCCACTTACACCCTTTAAACACCGTTTACCCCACAAATCTCCAATGAGGACATTGTCATATTCAAGTTTGGAGGAGGAGTTTACATAAGGACAAAAAGTCAATACAAAAGAGCAAAGCTCTAAATTGACTCCTTATCACAAAAAGGGTTTTGAAAACACAACAAAAGTCCCATAGGGGCTATGTGTTTGAAAAATGTTATGAAAAGGCACAACAAAAGTCCCATAGGGACTATGTGCAAACTCCAAGCAAAAGAGGCCAAAGTGCCCAAAAATTTAAAAATTTATATGTGGAGTACATAAAGAAAAAGGCTATGAGAGAAAAGAAATGCCAAAGAGAGTAACCCTATAAGCCCTATTGATCCTAAAACTGTGATTGTGTTTGAGCTTAACAAAGAAAAGAGTAATGCTAGCTTATGGTTCACACAAAAAACTTGGTTTTGAGTGACTAGAGATCAAACAATCTGATAAAATCAACCCTCTCCAAGGGTGATTTTTAACACCATCTAGTGTTAAAATCAACCCTAGTGTTAAAATCAACCCTCTCCAAGGGTGATTTTTAGTAATCTTTTGGGAAATTCAAGTTCTTCATCTTTTTCTTCTTTAATATTCTCGTCTTTTATTTTYCGCTCTTTATTTTACGTTCCTTTACGTTTATTGTCATTTACATTCTGTTATTTAATTTCCGCATTTACATTCTCGTCATTTACATTCTCGTGATTTACTTTCTCGTTATTTACTTTCTCGTCATTTACTTTACGTAATTTACGTTTATGTCTTTACTTTCCGTCAATTATTTTTCTTGTAATTTACTTTCCGTTATGAGTAGCTAAGCTTTTATAGCTTGGGTGTAAGATGGAAAGGTGATATTTTCAAACCAAACGAAAGTAGCTAAGTGTTTTCGTAAATGACATTTCATTGTTTAATTCGAGTTTTTATAAAAACCAAGCACACTTCTCGACGAGTTGATCACTTTGAAAGTGTTAATGTTGGATCGATCTAGGGAACCGCCCACGTGATATTGTCCGCTTTGGGTTTGACCAACCCCTCATGGCTTTAAAACACGTCACTGGTAGGAGTAAGACTCCCACTTCCTTATAAGGAAGCCGAATCCCCCTAGCCTCACCGATGTGGGATGCTCCTGCATTGTTACAGGAGCGTGGGGTTTAAGAATCACGGATTTGATAGGCTCGAGGGACCGATGAGTTTTTCGGACCCAACATTCCCCCCCCCCACATTGGTGCGGCCCTAGCTCTGATACCAATTGTTGGACCGATCTAGGGAACCGCCCACGTGATATTGTCCGCTTTGGGTTTGACCAACCCCTCACGGCTTTAAAATGCGTCATTGGTAGGAGTAAGACTCCCACTTCCTTATAAGGAAGCCGAATCCCCCTAGCCTCACCGATGTGGGATGCTCCTGCATTGCTACAGGAGCGTTGGGTTTAAGAATCACGGATTTGACCGGCTTGAGGGAACGATGAGTTTTTTGGACCCAACAGTTAAAGTGCCATGGACTTAGAGATAAGCCATTGAAAGCACGTCAACTTGAATTTCCCAAAAGATTACTAAAAATCACCCCAACTCGAATGATATGGGAATCGACTCGAGAGAGTGATTTTTAACAAAGAGATTTGTTTATCCATATATTTTGAAAACACCATCGTGTCACTAT
>NC_037528.1:41318252-41332449 GCF_001531365.2 Cynara cardunculus var. scolymus | reverse complement strand
AATGGTGAAGTCCGAGAGGAATGCCTTCAAAATAGATGGTGGAACTTAGTTTCGAAACACTGCTTGCTGTAGCATTCCTACAACATTGGCTACTGGAATTTGCGTTTGGGTCTCCCCTTAAGTCTTACACCCTTGCTTTTTTTATATAATCTGTAATCTGTTTTGAATCACCTTACAATCAAACTGAAGTTTTCAAAATCGTCATCTGAAATCATATCTTTCATTGGACTCTCATTTAACTTTTGCTACAATCTCTGTGGACGATAAGTACCACTTTATTAGTTGGAAAGATGACATTGGACCATATTGTTTACTTGCTTTGTGGTCCAATTCCTTTCTATTTAAGGTACACCCTCATTCTTTAGAATAAATAAGATTTCTCGGTTCTATCATCAGAACTCCACATGGAATCAGAACATCCTCCGTAATTTAATATTTTCTTTCCATACTTGACTTGGCTGTAAACCGATTGAGAATTCACTAATATCATGAATCGAAAACATCAAACATAGTAGAAAATGTCCAAATTCCCATTGTCAGTCATAAACTAAAAGGGAATTATTATGTTTAATGGTCTCAATCTGTGAAATGTTCTCGTTTGTGGGAGGAAAAGATCAGGACCACAAGAATTGAAATTTTCCCTCCTATGATTGAAAATACCGAGCTTGGAAAATCTATAACAATATTGTGGTTCTTGATTAGTTAATTCAATGAAAAGAAATTTTTTATTTTAAGAAACTGCATATGCAATCTGGGTTTTCAAAAATACCTTTTCTTATTTCAGTTAAGTAGCAAAAGTATTCTTTCAGTTGAGATTAATAAACAAGACCCTAGTGATTTATGGTAATGTGTATACTTCATGTTGATTTCCCATTTTAGTATATTGCTCAACTGAAGAACTTTAAAGTTGAAGCTATTGGAGCAAAAGTTGTGACACATAGGTGAATCAAACTCGTGAAGGGGAAACGTGTGTACCACTAGGATATCACCTTGACACTTCAACCTATATCGAGTGTTCAGGTCTTTCCTCTTAGATTTTGGCTTTTATAGATAGGGCATAAGCATTTCAGAAAACTCTAAACTTAGCCCTAAAAGAATAATCATTGATTATACTAAAAGATTACCTGATATTGAACCATAACAAACTGGGTAGTGAAATTAAGTAAAAAAGTGTTGGTTTGGGGGAATTTTTGAGCATAAACTGGATCAGATTAGCAAAGAAGATCAGATTATCCAATAAGATCGTGAGATGACCATTAAACTGATGGAAAATATGAGATCTGATATGGGTATTTGTCTATTTGAAATGAGTGCTAAAGGTTTTAGAGAGAAAAACTTACCAGTAGTAAGAGAGACGACACGACAACAAGCGTGGGAGACGATACAACAGCAAGGGGGCTATGGAAGGCGGCCGTCAAGAGAGACGACACATCAGCAAGTCGTGGGAGGCGATATCGAGGGGAAGAAGGAAGGAGAAACGAGCGTGGGAGGCATCGGAGGAGCAGGCGGTTGGAGAAGTTTGAGAGGGAAAAAATGGAAGAAGATACATTTGAATCATTTAGGAGTGCCCTAGACACCAAATCGTTAAGAGGCTTTGGTCACCATTAAGAGGTTCTTTTTTTTTTTGCCAAACAACTCTTAACTCTTACCAATTAAAAGGTTTCCTCTTAATGTCACCATTAAGAGGCAAACAAACAACCCCTTAGATTAGATTAATAACCAGTAGTATCCAATTGAGTAACCTAACTTATGTTCATGCATATCTTACTAGTGCTTTTCATATAGTTGCAACTCATGAAACTTGACGTGGTTCTTTTAACCTTCTATAACACTTTAGAATTCTAAAAATTTACGTTGGCTTGCATTCAATTCGAACACATCCAAGTGAAACAAGGTACGTCACCTCCTCAAGAATTACTTGGATGAAACTTAGAAACAAGAGATGAATAGCGAGGTTGATGGCCCATAGAGAAAGCAATTATCCACTTATCACATAAACCTTTATCTCCCAAACCTTTGCTTACACCCAAGCTAGGGTGATAGCCATCGTCGCTTGAAAATTAAAACAATAAATAATTGGAAAATGCATGAAATGTAAATGACGATAATCATAAATAACGGGAAATGTAAATAATTGGAATCGTAAATGACAAGAAATGTTAATGACTGGAATCATAAATCTCTGGATTTGTAAACTTGCAACGAAATGTAAAATGAAATATTTTAGATTGCAAAGTAAAAAGTTGGCAATAAGTATTAAGTAGTTAGAAGAACTACTTAATTGTTTGCCTTGTCTAACAAAAGGTGTCTTTGGCACCATGGTTGTTTTTTTAAACTGCTGGAGATAAACTCCTATTTTAAGGAAATAAAACATCAAAATAAAAGTACAAAGTTCACAAGTAGCATTACCTAATGGGTATTACACAAAAGTTAGTTAACAAAAGATGTTTCCCCAACATATGCTTGTAATCCCTTGATCATAGATATTCTTCCAGATATGCTCCATCCAGCAGGTCTGGAATTGACAAAAAGGTGGGAATTGATTCCCTCCAAAAAGCTTATGAAGTGATGTCCTTTGTCTTGTAGTTGCTAACTTGTTTGTTGTGACATCATGTTGTAGCAACCCAAAGTGTTGCAATTTCTCCATAAAAAGTGTAAAACAAAATCTATTCATCCTACTTAGCTCTAGACTCAAGAAAACATCAAAATAGAATAAAAGACTCAATTTTTGTAATTGGAAAAGTAAAATAAAGGAAAATATGAAAATAATAATTTCTCAGAATGTGATAAGTTATTCACTTATCACATGCTTCCATTGAATGTAATGGAACACAAAAGTAAGCCACGTAACAATGTTACCGAGTTTCATCTCAAGACCAATGGTCTCCACATACAACTTTTTTGGGTTCCACCATAAGACCTCCAATGATCTTAGTTCCTACTCGTTCTCTAGAGGAGTTACACATACTAGTCAATGACTTTGGTGTCTCACTCTACATGAGTACCCACCATAATGCCCCTGATGATTCACCGAAAGCCCCCTGATGATCTTCGTGCCAACACGTTATCTAGAGAAGTTGCACCATAATAGTTAATGAACTCGATGTTTAAATCTACACGAGTAGAGTACTTACCACAATGCCCTCGATGACTCAGTGCCTACTCTCCCAAGCTAGATGAGATACGCCCAAGAGTAATGGTCGGTGTATAAATCCACACGAGTATCCACCACAATGCCGTCGATGACTTTGAGACTACTTACTAGTTACAAAGTGAGGATATCGAAACCCCTCACTTATCAAATACAACCGACTCATATGCATATGGGTCTAATCATAGTCTAAACTACATGACTCTGAATTTGACGATCAAACACACCCAAACTTGTGTAATAGAAATCAAATATGCAATAAATGTACCATTCTAGACAAAAAAATGATGGTGTTTATTTGAAATATGGTTTTATTGCGTATGTATGCTTTTGTTGGCAATTTGTTTTAAGTTCGAATGTAACCTCCTTTTCCATCTTGGGAAGGGGGTGTTACAGTTTTTACTATGCATATATCTTAAGGATGGGCCAATATGGACGTCTAAGTGCAAGGATATTGACTGCAATACGAGATCACAGAGCAGTTGACCTAGTTATCTGACTTTTTGTGATGATCCAGTCAAATGATTAGTATCTTAGCTTAAGCTTGTACTCAAACTTTATGTTCAATAAAGCTAAGAATGCTACTGAGAAATGGGATGTGATACCTATATTACATTGTCAACTTACAATTTTATCTTTTTAGATAGGATGTTAATCAAGGGTAAGAATGTAAATTCACATGTAATCTACTCAAAAGCCAACAACTTTTTCTTACAAAACAATCTAAAAAGATAATTATTGTTTCGGAAATTATTTTTCACGGTGGGTTTTACCTCGTGGCTATTTCTCTCCCAAAACAACGAAAATAGTCATAGGTCCGCAATTAGCAAGTCCGCTATTTGCAGAGGTGTCAAGTGTAATACCCAAAATTTTAAGTAATTGGTATTTTGGAAAGTCATGGAAATTCTTCTAGTGAACCCAAAAAACTATGAAATAATTAAGCAAATACAATGATTTCATAGTAGTCATCTCGAATATATATATATATATATATATATATATAATATTAATAAAATGATAATAAGAAATGACCAAAATTGAAGTAGAATGTTGATTCTGAGGTAAAAAATGTAAGTTTTATTAAAGTAGTAAGAGTAGGGGGTTAGACGTAAATATCAGAAAGTGTAAGGGGCCGAATGTCATCATTTTCAGAGTATGAGGACCTGTTTTGCCAATAGTACATGTATGTATGGAGAAAACGACCTCACAACTTAAAACTCGTGATTCGGTCTGATTTCGTCAACTAGTAAGCCAAAACTCTTGCATATTAGGGAATCGACTTAGGATTGTTTTTATTTAAATAACTAGTAAAATCGTTGAATTTTGAGGGAGAAATATGAGTTTGAAGTTCGGAATAAAAAATCTCGGGTTTTCACCGATTTTGTGTGAGACTCTTAACCAAACTTGATTTTTATGTATATGACTTGATTTAAGTATTCTATCAAAGCATATTAGCCTCATATCTCATACTTGCTTTTAGGTGGTTCAGTTTTATGTTTTTAAGTTGTTGAGTTTCAGTTATAAAAACAAAACTTTAAATTAGAAAATGGAACTCATTTCTTGACGAAAATCTGCGTTCTTTATGTCAAAATGTTGGTAAAAATATTACCAAGGATTTTCTGCAAAAAGAATGGAGAAAAAAGATCAACAAGCAAGCTTAAACATCTAAAAAACGTGCAACCTGCTGTTTCTGTTAGACTGAAATCGGGCCGGTCAGACCAAGATCCGACCCAAAAGCTCTCATCATGACCCACTTAAAAATAGGAGAGCTTTGCATAGGAGTTGATTAGATCTCATGATTTTATCTCTAAAAAACATTCGCCTAACCATCTAAACTAATGAGTAATCTATTTCTTATTAACATAACAAATTCTTATTATTCTGTTGATTATTTACCACTTCCATTAATATTTATTATAACCCCTGAAGTTCTAAAAACATAATTTTTCTCATAATAATTTATGAAACTTTCATCAAATATTATTTGGATTTTGTAAAATGCAAATCTTTACCTAATTTCAATTATTTATCTTGTTTAATTATTAAAATGACCCTATACGTAGGAAATTGGTTTTTAGCAATACTTCACGATTTTGCTTTCTAAAAATTACTGAAATAGCCCTATATCTTGGAAATTGGTGTATAAGCTTCATTTGTATATTATTATATTTATAAAATTATCATAATGACTCTAAATCTGGAAATCGGTATTTTAGCAATACTTTATGTATTTGCTTTATAAAATTACTGAAATGACTCAATGTCTTGGGAATTGCTATCTAAGTTTTATTTTGCATATAGTTCTTATGAAATTACCAAAATGGCCCTACAGTTTGGAAATCAGTATTTTACGTATTTGCTTTATAAATTACCGAAATGACCCGTTCCTCCTCCACCGCGAACCCCAGTTAGATTCAGGCATGCTACACTTATTAGTTATTGGGAGAACCCAAGTACTCTGTTTTAAATTCAGGAAAGAACTCTCACAAATATTTTTTTTCTTTTGGAAGATACAAGATCGAAATAATCAACCTATTGATATTGGAAGACCCAACAGATTCTTCCAATGTATCATTTCTAGGTCCAATGGAATTCATAGGTATAGGAAGAATCCCTATCAAATAGAGAATTTTTCTTTCGACCATATTTCGATTGTTAATACGATATATAAGGACCACTCCTCCAAAGAGTATTACGCCCTGGAATAAGAAATATAGATTACATATAAAAGAAATATAGATTACACCACATAAGTCCCACTAGAATAAGGATTCTATATGTACATAATTTACATATGAAAAGTTCCAACATAATATCCCTGCACTATCACATGTATAGCAACATGTATCTTCAAAATTTACAAGTATCACGTTGATCTTCACAAAACAGATAACACATAAGGAAAAAATTATATTTTCCCCTTCCCCTTATTATCCCGCGACCCCGCAGTTCCTGCAATGCATATTTTTGAAACATAAAATGAGGGTTAGACCGGAAGGTCTAGTGAGTAARTCCCTTCTTTGCAAATGCAGGGTGAAGATCACCAAAACCTGATAAAACATCTTTTATGTAAAGATAAATGCATTTAATTGAAAACATGCAATCTGTTTGATAATAAAAATATAAAGCCAATAGATTGCTGCAACATAGAGCACAAATGCAACATATTAGAACTCTTGATCCCTTAATAGAGTTGCCATAAACTCTTCTGCCTCAACAGGCCAGAGCCCCTCTAGCTCAACGGGCCAAGGCCTATCTGCCCTTAATAACCACAGCCTCTGTATCCAAATGAAACATTACCCACCCAGAGATCCTCTGGACCAAACAAAGTCTCTGGTCCAAAAAGAATCTACCTTAATTTTAGAAGATGGATAAACTAGAATCAGAGCTCTTTTGACTCTTAAGTCTATTTATAATTTTTTTTGAAGAAAAGATAAATTTTAAAAGACAGAACTTTGATACAGAGCTCAGGTACAAAGCTTTAGAAAATAAAAAATAACTACTTTCAAGATATAGAGCTTCTGTATAATACATACAGAGCTTTTGATTCATAAAATTCCCAAAAATATTTTAAAATCTTTCCTCATGACCAGAGGTCTTCTGGTCCTTATAAAAGATCAACCAGAGCCTCTCTGCATCATTCTCACATATTTTCAAACCTGATAGAAAACTTAGGCAATTAAAGCCTTTGATGATAAATCATTTTCCTCTTCTCAATAACATCAAAGTTATTATTTCTAAAGAGAATAATACCTCTAAATCATCAAGTGACAAAGAAATGTTGATTTAGACTTATTGTATTTGATAGTGATAATAACAAGAGTTATAATAATACCCACACCTTCAATTGCCACCCTTATATCCATAGGTACACCTCTCCTTGATATGCCAGCCTTATTTCTTCTTTAAAACAGGGTTCCTTATGGGTGCGTTTGGTACACTGGACAGGGACATAACAAAACAGGACAAGGATCCCTGTCTCATGTTTGGCATAAATTTTATGTGGAACAGACAGAAACATAGTGAAACAAGCCTGTTCCACCCCTACCCCATGGAACAGGGTGGAACAAGGTGGAACAGACTTATATTTTACCAATATAACCTCAAAATAAAACTTAATTCTCTTCTAAAACATCAAATAGGTCTCTCTTTTATATTTTTTTCATTCTTTAAATTTTATTTATTGTATTTTATGTTTCTTAAATTTCATTTTACTGTCCTCAAAATATAATTTTTATACGGTTTCTATATTTTTATTAATTTATGTAATTTATTATATATTAATAATAAAAAATAATGTAGAAAAGAGATAAAAATAAAAATAGAAGACCACATAAACTTTTTATTTGGTGTCATTTTAATTGTTTTAACGCATGCAATTTGTTGTTTTCGATAAGTTTTGTATGTTTTTCCTTGATCAGAGTAGTAATATTCGATTTTGACCTTACAGGAGTGATTGTACATGTGATAGGTGAATTCTTTTGTTTTCTAGAATCCAATCTTTGTGAATGTGATGATACTATATGTTTTCTTGATGCTTATATTTTATTTACTACTTGATATTTAATCTATTTTAATTGATTGTGCGCTTGTTTTTAGTACTTTTTTTTCTTAGTATGGAATGCATATAGATATGCTTTGATAATGGATTCTTGATGCTTATATTATATTTACCTTTTTCATATATTATTAGTTGATTATGAAATCATGTATTTTTGCAAATGTATTTTTGCAAGTAGTAGCGGTTGATGTAAGTTATAATTTGCACACCATTTGATAACATTTATATTGATTATTTAGTGAAAAAAACACTAAACAACTCACAGGGGGTAAATTGGTCATTTTAACCAGTTCTGTCCAGTCTTGTCATGTCTTACCAAACGTTGAACAACAGTCCTGTTCTGTCCTGTCATGTTGTGTTCTGTCTTGTCTTGTCCTGTCTGCGTACCAAACGCACCCTACCAGAACAGAGTTATGTCACCACATCTAGGAGAACTACCTCTTAAACAAAGTTTCATTCTAGAATAGACTTACGTCACCACGTCTGGAAGAAACATTTCCCAAAATACAGTTTCAAACCAGAACAGACTTACATCACCACGTCTGGTAGAAATATTTCCCAAAATATAGTTTCTAACTAGAATAGACTTATGTTACCACATTTGGTAGAAACATTTCCCAAAATATAGTTTCTAACCAGAACAGACTTACGTCACCACGTCTGGTAGAAACATTATCTTTTCCACTTTAAAATATATAAAATGCCCTATTTTCACAATACAACAGTTTTAAAAGCAAATAAATGTTAATTGGGAAGAATCCCAATATCAAAAACTTAAGTTCAACAATTAAACTGTACGGACAACTTGTGTTCGGACAAGCTTATCCGGCCAACATATGTCCAAAGAAGACTTACCCTAACACTCTATCCGGACAACACAACTTATTAAGGCAAACAGCCTATCCGGACATACTTTCTCCGGATAACACAACCATATATGATTTTATGGGGTAGCAAAATTTTCGAAAAATTTCCTTAAGTCAATAGGATGACCGGACAAGTCCTCATCAGAGAACACTATCCGAACATACAATTCTCATCAGTCAACTTCGTGACCGGACATACTAAGTCTGAACACAATTTTCATAACATACAAATCCGGACAACACAATGTGTAATATTTAATTTTGTTGTGTTTTTATAATATATATATATATATATATATATATTTATATATATGTGTGTGGGTGTGGTTTAAATAATATTGGGTGTGTGTGTGTGTGGGTGAATCCATTGGCGGCTATGCACTTGCTATAAATAGCAAGTGTATATGAAAGTAATGGTGGATTGAGTTTTCTTTAGAAATTCGAGAGAAGAGGAACGCAGACTTTAAACCGGTCAAAACCAAACAAGGTGACTGTTAAATGCTTTGGAGTATCAGATTGTTTGTATGCAATTTAATTGCTCTTAGAACTGGTTTATTATGTTTCATCTTAAATATTGTATGAATATATTCTAAACCGGACAAGTGATGTCCGGATTCCACTAAACCGATCGAATGTTGTCGAATTCAACTTTAAACCGGACAAGAGGTGTCCGGATTTGTCTTAAATCGGCCAAGAGGCAATCGACTTCTTCTCGAATCATTTCAGTGTCAACCGGATTCAACCCTAAACCGGTCAAGGGGTGACCAGATATATCTAAACCGCTCAACTATCAATCGAGGTACTCTAAATCGCTCAAAAGACATCAAGTATTGTCCGGATAAGACATCTGGATAATGTTGTCCGGATTACATCTCCGGATGGTATCGGGATTTCATATCCGGTTGACTTTGATATTGTTCCACTACTAGTTTAGGTGTAACCGCGAGAGAGATGAAATGGCGGTGTAACCGCGAGAGAGATGTAATGGCGGTGTAACCGCGAGAGAGATGAAATGACGGTGTAACAGCAAGAGAGATGTAATGGCGGTGTAACCGCGAGAGAGATAGTTAAATGTTTGTATTTGTACAGGTTTGATTCTAAACTGTTAGTTTAGAAAGTATGTTATTTGTAAAAGATTTGTACACTCACTAGACCTTTTGGGTCTAATGCTCAGTTGTTRGACTAACCTGTTTTGCAGGTCATCRTACCRCGCAGGATAAAGGAAAGGRGAAAATTTAATATTAATGAAATTTAGTGGCTCATAAATGTATTGAACAAAGTTTTTGTTAGTCCATGTTTTGTAAACAATATTACATTATGTCTTTATGAATATGATTATGTGGATTATCTGTGCTTGGATATTGTGGGTTGTTACAATTGGTATCAAAGCCTTAGTTTAAGGGATCTGGGTATTTGCGAAATACTTAGACTTAAACTAGAGGTGTGGAAGTTATGATAATAGGTTTCACTAGGTCTATGAACGTAGGAATATGTTATAGTTGAACCTATTATGAGAAAGATAGATTATATATGACTGATATAATCATGAGTTATGAATAGACTTGAGGATAAACGTGTTATTATGTTTTGATTATGTGAATAATCATATGTGTTTAAATGTACAGAAAGAGACGTACAACTGAAAAATGGCAGATAATCTTAATTAATCGGAAAGAATCTCTACTGGTTATGGAAGAGGTCGGGGAAGAAGAAACGTAACACAAGAAGAGGACCCAGAACATGTAATGACAGTAGAAACGCGAAGTCGTTGTAGAGGTCGAGGAAGAGGTAGAGGTACTAGACCAGAACAGGAATTGTCGGCCCAAGAAAGTTCAATGTCTGGTCGTGGTAGAGGAAGAGCAAGGGGTGGACACAATGTTCCTGATCCCAGATTTATTACCCAGGAAATGTTGGCAGCAGAGTTGAGAAAGTTCCAAGAAAGTTTGGTGAACTTGTTGGGACGTACAACCCAAAATAATCCAGAAGTAGTAAGAAACCCCGATTATCAGGAAGAAGCCGGAACTAGTACACCGGTAACTGTTACATCTGTACCCCTTACTTCGTCCTCAGTACGTAAAGGAGGGGATATCAAGATGTTTTTTTCCTGTAAACCTCTTAAATTTTCTGGGGAGCATGACCATGTTAAAGCCATGTGTTGGCTTAAAGAGATAGAGCTGAGTCTGTAAATTAGTAAAAGTGCAGAAGAGGACAAAGTCATGTTTGCTGTATCCCGTCTTAGGTCAAGTGCTTTGTACTGGTGGGAAGTTTTGTCAAGATCAGATCCAAACATTTTGAAAACCATGCTGTGGGAAGAATTTGTGATCAAATTTAAAATGCAATATTGTTCGGAAGCGGCAGTACGAAAGTGAGAAGATGATTTCCTTCATCTAGAACAAGGAAATATGTCAGTACGTCAGTACACGGAAGTCTTTATGGAACAATCCCGGTTCGCTGAAGCTTACATCATATCGGAAAACAGTAAAGTAAGAAAGTACATCTGGGGTTTAGAATCCAATCTCCAGAAGTATGTGATATCCAGGAATCCGACAACATTTCAAGCAGCAGTTGATGCTGCTGAGATACTCGAACAAGATATCAATAGACAACCACAAGAAAGGGTTCGGGATAAAAGAAAGGGGGAAGCTACAATAACTGATATCCATAGACCAAGGTTTATGGAAAATTTGAATCGACCAGTCTCAAGGTTTGCTGATAGGCCATGCACATGATGTCATAAAATACATCACGGAAATTGCAATACAGAGTCGCGGGTATGTTCTAAATGTCAGGAACCAGGACATATAGCTCGATACTGTCGAATGACGCGAAGATGTTTTACTTGTAATTCATCGCAACATGTAAACGTTGATTGTTCGCAAGCCAAGGGACGAGGGTCTGGTTTTGCTAGAGGTCGAGGATCTGGATATTCAGGGGGCCGAAGATCCGGTTATGTTCCAACAGGTCGTGGGTCAATGGACACTCGTATTAACCCAAGTGGTCAAGGAGAAATAACACGTGGGGAGTCTGCAAGAGGGAGAGCCTTTCAGATGACGAGAGGCGAGGTGGAAGAGCACCCTGAAGTGGTAACAGGTACATTCCTTGTTAATTCAGTATGTGCCAAAGTTTTATTTGACTCGGGTGCAAATCGTTCTTTTGTGTCACCATCGTTTGCTAACTGCGCACATTTAGAATCTAAAGCGTTAAGTGAGGATTTAATTGTGGAAACAGCAAACGATAGTGAAGTTTTGGTTAATGAAAGAATAGATAAATGTTTCATAAATATAGAAGGATGTGAAGTGCTTATACAACTATTTCCTTTGCCTTTAAGGGAATTTGATATAATTATAGGCATGGATTAGTTAGCTAAAAACCAAGCTAACATAGTCCGTGATGAGAAGATGATCCCATATAAACTTACCGGAAAAAAGAAAGGTTGTGATTTATGGGAACCGACGAGATCGTTACTACAGTCTTATCTCAGTTTTAAAGGCTCAGAAATATGTACAGAAGGGATGTACTAGTTTTCTTGCCTATACTATAGATGTCAAGAAAGAGAAAGAAAAGATGGAGGATATCCCAGTTGTGAGGGAATTTCCTGAGGTATTCCCAAAAGATTTAATAAATTTACCTCCGGATCGAACGACTTAATTCCAAATTGAATTACTTCCTGGAGCAGCACCCGTTGCACGTGTACCATATAGATTAGATCCTTCTGAGTTAAAGGAGTTAATGTCCCAATTGAAAGAATTGTTGGATAAAGGTTTTATTCGACCAAGTACTTCCCCATGGGGTGCGCTGGTGCTTTTTGTGAAAAAGAAGGATAGAACAATGAAAATGTGCATTGATTACCGAGAACTGAATAAACTGACAATAAAAAATAAGTATCATATCCCAAGAATTGATGATTTGTTTGATCACTTGGTTGGGCTACTTATTTTTCGAAAATTGATTTACGGTCTAGTTATCATCAATTGAAGATTCGGAATGAAGATGTGTCGAAAACGGCATGCCGTACACGTTATGGTCATTACGAATTTCTGGTTATGCCATTTAGACTCACAAATGCGCATGCAGCCTTTATGGATATGATGAATAGGGTGTGTCGTCCCTATCTTGATAAATTTGTGATTGTCTTCATTGATGATATTTTGATGTATTCTCGGTCGGAAAAAGAGCATGCACATCATCTGAGATTACTTCTGGAATTGTTGAAACAAGAGAAATTGTATGGCAAGATGTCAAAGTGTGAATTTTGGCTGCGAGAAGTTCAATTTTTGGGGCATGTTATCTCAAAAGAAGACATTAAAGTGGATCATTTGAAGATTGAAGCTATTGAAAAATAGGAAGCCCCAAAGACTCCAACAAAAATCAGAAGTTTTCTGGGATTAGCTGGGTATTATCGTAAGTATATACAAGATTTCTCTCGAATAGGTACTCCATTAACAAAGTTGACAAAGAAGAATGTAAAATATGAGTGGGATGAAGTACAAGCTCAGGCCTTTCAGATGTTAAAGGATAAGTTATGCAGTGCACCAATTCTATCCTTGCCAGATGGACTGGAAGATTTTGTGGTATATAGTGACGCGTCAAAAATGGGTTTGGGTTGTGTACTGATGCAACGTGGAAAGGTAATAACTTATGCTTCCAGAAAATTAAAAGATCATGAAAGCCAATATCCTACTTATAATATGGAATTGGCGGCAGTAGTATTCACTTTAAAGATATGGAGGCACTACTTATACGGAACGAAATGTCAAATTTTCACAGATCATAAGAGCTTGCAACATCTATTCATCAGGAAGAACTGAATATGCGTCAGAGAAGATGGTTGGAATTGGTAAGTGATTATGATTGTAAAATTTTGTATCATCCAGGAAAGGCAAGCGTAGTGGCCGATGCGTTAAGCCGACAAGAGAAAAGTGGTACTATCAAAGTTATAGCTCTACGGGTTGAGTTGTTACCAAGTATTCAAGAAGAGTTACGAGAGTTTCAACATGAGGCCATGAAGAAAAATAAGATTAAACATGAAATATTGGACGGATTAATATCTAATCTAGTGAGAGATAACAGAGAATTTTGGAATTTCCAGAACATAATTTGGGTACCATATTATGGTAATCTCAGGAAACGTATTTTGAGTGAGGCACATAAGTCACGGTTTGCAATTCATCCAGGTACAAATAAAATATATCAGGATTTGAAGCAACACTATTGGTGGCCAGGAATGAAGAAGGATATAGCTAAGCATGTTGAGCAATGTCTAACATGTCTTCAGGTAAAGATTCAACACCAACATCCTTCTGGTAAGTTACAATCCTTAGAAATTCCAGTTTGGAAGTGGGATCACATCACTATGGATTTCATAACCAAATTGCTGAGAACATGAAAAGATTATTGTAACACCTCGGTTAGATTTCACCAAAACATAACATACGAGATATCATTTTCTAAGTAAACCACCAAAAGCTAATTATACTTTAATAAGTATTTCCAAATCCAAAACGAAAGCTTACAATCTTATAATTAAAACATTTACCAACCAAAAATCGGGACAACATAATAACTACCCAGATATACTTACAACCCAAAATAGAAACTAGACATAATTATATATATATA
>NC_037528.1:41309083-41318152 GCF_001531365.2 Cynara cardunculus var. scolymus | reverse complement strand
CTTATCTTTCCGCAAACAATCTTGTAAAATCTGTATTGATCTTCTTTATCAATATATATTTTAAATTTGAAAATTGTGTTTGTATTCATCCCCCCCCTTCTACAAACTGTTTAGTATTCTTGTAGACCCTTTTGGGACCAACATATAGCCATGGGTGTTCTCATTGATGATGAATTTAAGAAAGAGTACTTCTTCAGAAGGTCAGTCACACACTTGGACTGATTGATAGAGGTTCCTTCTGGAGTTTGTTTTATTTGAAGACCCAGGAGAAAACTAAGTTCCCCCATCATACTCATGTCAAATTTGCTTTTCATCAGCTCTGAGATTTTTTTGCACAATTTAGCATTGGTAGAACCAAATATGATATCGTCCACATATATTTGAACAAGTTGTATGTTACCTTTATGCTTCTTGAAAAAGAGGGTTGTATCGATTGTACCTTTTTCGAACCCATTGTCGACGAGGAAGGTAGAAAAATTATCATACCAGGCCCTGGTGCTTGTTTCAGCCCATAGAGGGCTTTGTCCAGAAAGTAGACGTACTCCGGATGATTGGGATCTTCAAACCCAAGGGGCTAATGCACGTATACTTCTTCTTGAAGTATGCGATATAGGAAGGCAAACTTGACATCCATCTGATAGACCTTAAAGCCTTTGTGTGCTGCATAGGCTAGGAATATCCTGATGGCCTCAAGTCTTGCAACGGGAGCGAAGGTTTCATCGTAGTCAATCCCTTCTTCTTGGTAGTAGCCCTTGGCAACAAGCCTGGCTGTTGATCCCAGATCTCTCAATAACACTAATAATGTAGTTAAGAATAACCAAATTATAGTGTTTTAATGAAAAAAATGATGAACACTCAAGAATAAATTATAAAATAATTAAGAACAATCTTGAGCGTTAAAGGTTTCACTTTTATTAATAATGAAAATGTAAAGCGACATTGTTTACAATAGGTCTAATCATCTATTTATACTAGAAAGCTAATTAGAAGATAACTATCTATTTGAGACTCTTTAGCTAATCTTCTATTAACAGATAATGTTTATATAATCTATGGATAAACTTTAATATCAAGATAAACTCGAAGTCTAGCTGTTGATTTGTCATCTCCAGCTGTCATTCATGGTATGATGGATCATCCTTATCTTTAAGTCTTCATCGCATGCTTCTGGATGAATTGCTGGATAATTTTCTAAGTGTAGTTGACCAGAGGGTCGATGAAGATGCTCTTTCCATCGCATCCTTGATCGTCCATCGGTCCTCTGGTTGTGCTCCAGATTTAGTCAATTCTACCTTGATGTCTTCATCGGTCTTCTGGTTCTTCATCAGTTATTGTTTTTCATTAATTTTTCACTTTATGAATTATGGGGTTTAACAATCTCCCGCTAAGTAATGAAATAACAAACATAGACTAATCTAGAAACAATTGTGAAGAACAGAGACTAATCTAATAGAAAGACATCAAATTCCAAATTTTCATTGGATGTTGAAATTCTTACAATACTGGAATCAAAAGACATTAAGGCAAAACAAAAAAAATACAACTCATCATGAGCAACCTTGATATATTTCTCTGAAGCGCATGAGCAGTCTTCGATAGCCGATGACTGTCGATATCTCATGAATGAGCTGACTCCCTTCTTCTCTTAGCACGTGGTTTCTACCCAGTCTTTCTCTAATGACTTTGTGAAACCATTCAAGTGTATTCGATGAATACTTGAAGGCCTCAGTTAGTTTAAAGAATTTTTTAACCCCGAACTCATTCTTATAAACAAGTCCAAGTTCGGGTTGAGTTAGGACTGAGGCAGATCTTTTCTCCTGCTGGTCTTGGAAGTCTTCGTTTGGTGGAGCGCAAGATAATCTTTCAATGCCTAGCTGAAGAGCAATTTCAAAATCACTCTTGGCTTTATGGTTCACAAGCGTTTCCATCGTTTTTACTACCGCTCGGTTCGTTATTCCATACCTGATGCCGTGGTCCTGCCTTTGAGCCGTGTATGCATATAAATCAAGGAAGTCATATGGATTGAGATTAATGAGGTCATTTTCGTTGAACACGCTAATTTTCCCATGTGCTCTCTCTACAGTGAACTCGATGTATCGAATGGCTCGGTTGGAAAATGTCCTTACTTTCAGATCCATGACCCTCCTTATCCCATCATTCGAGAAGACATCTTGAGGTACTTGTGTGGTATGTCTAATGAATCTATTGTGTAAGAGGTCCATGGACTCAGGCGATAAGATCGGAGGGTTGATGGTCAAACTTTCATCGCAGTCTTGGTACAGGTTGATGGATATTTTCCATCATAATTGGTTCCCTGGGTGGCAATTCAGGACGTCTTCGCATCGACTCCATGCTCTGTATTATCTCATCTACAAGGCTCTGCGGAGGTTTCCTTGATGAAGAGGGAGTATCCGCATGCACCACGGATGGTTGGGTTGAGGCTTGTGTATCGGTTGGGGGTTGTGTATTGGTTGGGGGTTGTGTATGGGTAGAGGGATGTGTATGGGTAGAGGGGATGGTTTCTTGGGTTAGCTCAGGTTCATTGGGTTCGGGTTGGGTGGTTTCTGATGGTTGTTGGGGGTGATGAAGGTTGGATTATTGTAGGTTCTGGTTGTATGGAGAAGGTGGTGAAGGATTATATGGTGCGAGGGGTTGGTGAAGGGGTTAAGGGTAGGTTTGGTGTGGGTGATGAAGTGAAAGGTTGGTTTATTTCTGTTGGTGGGGTGGTTGGCTCTTCATCGGTTGAGGAACTCAACATGATGGGTTCTGGGGTTGCAGCGAAGGGAACATGTACATTTTGTACATCTTCAGAGGGCAAAGCCTCTGGTTCGCTTGCTTGGGTTCCTTCGGTTGAGGGTGGTGGTTGAGTTTGTGGTGATGATTGTGGTGGTGCAGCGGATTCTTTATTCTGTGCAGCCGCGGCCTCTGTCTCCCCCTCATGATGTCTAAGACCTTGATCATAGGGGTCTTGGTCTTCATGCCTTGGCCTTTTGTGTTGGCGGCTGCTGGAGCAAGAGGCTTTGGTCCTCTTCTTCTTGCCCTTCCTGAAGGATGTAAGATACGCCTTCAGGGAGGCTTGTCTTCGACTCGCCTCCATTGTTTGGAGGAGAGTGGTGGTGCACCGTTGTTCATCGGCCAGGTTCTGGTAGAGAACCCTTGTTGGATGGATGGCCCGATGAACGAATTTTGTACTAATCTCATTGAAAGATGAGACTAGTGCCTTAGATAGAGCCTGCAGGTCAGCTTTGGTAGCAAACTCGGTGGAGGAGGTTGAGGCTTGTGGTGGTATGAAGGTGGTGGTGGATGTATATGGAGGGATGTGAAGGTT
Source organism: Cynara cardunculus var. scolymus (assembly GCF_001531365.2). NCBI lineage: Eukaryota > Viridiplantae > Streptophyta > Magnoliopsida > Asterales > Asteraceae > Cynara > Cynara cardunculus. The sequence goes on along the minus strand of NC_037528.1, from coordinate 41,314,824 downwards.
GGTGATGAGATCTCTCATCTCTGCAGTGAATGAGGAGAAGGCTTCATCAAAGGATGGGCATGTAGAGGGAAGTTGGGGTGGAGGAGTAGGCTGGGGGATTTAGGCTAGGATAGTGGTGGGTAGTTGGGTGAGGGTGGCTTGGATGGAGGCCATTTGGTTGGTGAGGGTTGCGAGAGTTTCATCGATTGATGAAATGAATGGAGGTTGAGTTTGAAGGATTTGGGAGTTGATGGAGGTGGGTAGGTTGTGAAGGTTTCGAAGGATGGTTTGTAGTTGGGTGATGATGTAGGTAAGGTTCTCATCGGCCTCAGTTGCCTCGGCCGTGAGGGTGGCGATGGATTGTATGAGGATTTGGCTTCGTTGGGTGGCAAGAGAGGATGTGGTATTGTGGTGTTGGGTGATGGTTTGTTGGAGCATTTAAAGGTGGGTGATATTGGCTTGGGTTTGGGTTTCAATTTAGGAGAGGTGGTGTCGCAGGATTGCAAGGGATTGTTGGAGGTCAGAGTTATCGGTGGAGGATTGGTTGTCAACAATCCCTTGTATGATGAGTTTAAGGTCTTCCAAGGACCGCATCACTGCATCGACAAAGGCTTGGAACTCGGCCCTTGTGACCAGGTCTACTAGTGGGATAACCCCTGCCGCAACGAATGCTGCAGGTTGGGCCTCTGCTCCGGAGGTACCTTCTTGGCCTTGTGAAAAGGTGGGCCTCGAAGGACTTCCATCATGTCAATGATAGCCCTCAAAAGAGGATCTATCTCGTGCTGTTGCGACATCAACTTCCTCTTCCTCGGCTTCAGAGGCCGAGTAAGTGAAGCGAATGTGTGTCCCCTTCGGTAGATCAAATATCGAAGAGGGGAGTGCATGAAGAGAAGATCGCTTTGAACGATCTTGGGGAAGTTCAAAGTCAGAAGCAACACATGCTTCTGTGTGTGGTGGGTTGTGTCGAGCCTTGAGGCGAAAGGGCTCTTATGTCTTCATCACCTCTCTGTTGGGAGAGGGGTGATGGAAAATGGGGTTCCTCGGCTTGTTCATCTCCAGAGGCCCGAAGAATGGCCTCTGGATGGCAGGCTGGGGTTGGGATTGGACTGGGTCGTCCTTGTTCAATACCGCTGTGGCTTTGATCGCTAGGGGTAGATGATGTGGTTGCCCTTTGGGTAGTGGGTGGAAGAATTATATGAGTAAGGCCGGGGGAGGCACGATGAGTAGCATCATCTTCATCATCCGATATAGATGTCTCATGTGCTCCCTTGCTTGGTGGGGGGGACGGCTCTAATCGCTCTGGGGTAGCTGCCCTCGGTTCCTGGGACAACATAGAGCGTTCATAGGCTTGGCGTATCTCAGATGTCGATGGAATGACATTGAGCATAGCCCTGGAGAGTGGACGGTTGATGCTGTAACCCTTCTTCGAGAGGGTTGGGCGATGTCCATGCATCTTGTAGACGGGGGTGAAGGGCTCCTTAGCTGGTAGGCCGTGCTTCCTTATTGCATTCCCAATGAAGAGGGCGAGGAAGCGAGGGAAGAGAACCGCAGAGAGGGGATTGCCAGCGGCTTTGAGTTTACATTTCTTGACCACCGCCAAATGAATCTCGTTGTAGATGAGGAAGGCGTAGTCGAGGTTCAGGTTGAAGAACAACCCATACATGATAGTCATGATGTTGATGTTCCCTTGGTCCAATGAGCCCAGTTTGCATGTGAGGGCCCTGTTGAGAATGGAGAAAAACATATTCCACATCGGCGGGAGGAATTGGCGTTTGAAGTCCGATATGTTGCGTAGGTTTCGATTGTAACCTAGCATCTTCACGAAGCGGAGGATGTCGTCGGTGGTTGGTGGTTCGTCATATTGTGCAATTCCAAGTTCCCATCGAGTGGGAATGCACAGAACCCGAGAAACCTTAGCCCGCGATATTTTGAGCGAGCAAATCATATCGTTAGGGGCGTCCATGTCCCCCATTATTCTGTGGCTTTCTGGGTCAAACTCACACGTTTTCCAGTATTGCTGGACGTACTTTAATGGTATGTCGTTGTCAGCCAGAGTTAGGGCGGGAAGAAGAATGCAATTCTTGAAAAACTCGATCATAACTGCAAATCATTCGTCAACAGTGTGTTGCGTAGTTCGATAGTGTGATTGTTTGGCTTCATGGGTAGGAAGATGATAGCGCGGCTGTCGGCGCCTGTGGATTGGACTCTGCTATCATTGTTGTTTGATTCGTGGGAGGCGGAGGAGGCCATTGTTGATGAATTTGCAGGTTTGTTGTTCCTCGGAATATAGTTGCAGGTTTATGTAAGCGTAAAGAGAAGATGTATGAGGAAGAAAGGTATTTATAGGCGGGAATATGGTGAGGGAGTGGGGTGGGGGTTGGAAGGGAAACAGTTTCTTGATTATTAAAATACAATAATCATGAAAAGTTTTGGCGGTTTAGGTATTGGTGATTTGATTTGAAGAACGTGAGCCGTCTTGATTGTATGTGCCATTAATGTTAGATGACACATGTCAATGCGGGGTTAGGGAGGGAGGAAAGTTGAAAGGGTGTATGTGGAACAGGTTGTATGTGTTGTCAGGCACGTGGTATGATGACGTTATGAATTATTTGAAATAAAAAGTTATTTCAAATAATATCTTGATGAGTACGTATCCCAAAAATAATTTGAATTTAAAATCCCATCTAATTGTAAGATTAATACTAATTACGAAGTTTTGGTCTTCTAAAAACCCATGTTGTATAGTTTTTAGTCACAAAAGCTGCAATTTAGTATAATCTTGAAAATGATTTTCAATTAAGATGAGTTTTAGTATGAAAATTATTGTCATGAAACCAGAGGAGCGATGGTTGGTCATGACTCATTGAGTGAGGAACCAGAGGAGCTCTGGTTTAACATTGATGAAGGAGTTCATTGATGTAATGTTGGATTGCATGATATAGAAGCCTTGGATAACAAACCAGAGGTTCTACATAAGCATTATTAATCCATTGTATAGAACCAGAGGAGCTCTGGTTAAATACATATGTAGCATTTAGGTGGCCAGAGGCTCTGGATAGTAGAACCAGAGGCTTTGGATGAAAAATGCATATATAAAAAAAAATAAATGAAGTTGAAAGTGTTGCTCCCCCTCAAATGATGCATGTGTATTGATTTTGAAGTATTCAAAAACTCCCCCTCAAACAAATAATGATGAAGAAGTTGGGGACCAGAGGCTCTGGTCTATACAACCAGAGGCTCTGGTTGTGATAGATGATAAATGTAGGAAAGGTGGCTAAGTGGAAGGGAAGTGTATAAAAGGGTCTTTGACACCAGAGGAGCTCTGGTTCCAAAGAGAAAAAAGCCAGAGGCTCTGGTCTTTAGAACCAGAGGCTCTAGTTGTGAAGCAAAGAAAATGGGTATTTGAAAATGGTTAAGTGTATGTGAAAGAATATGATGGACGAGCCTTTGAGACCAGAGGAGCTCTGGTTTCAAAGATTGTGAATCAAGAGGCTCTAGGCTTTAGAACCAGAGGCTCTCGTTATGAAAGCAAAGGAATGAAATATGAAAGAATATGGTTAAGTCCATATGTAGGGAGAAGAGGAAAACTCTTTGGGACCAGAGGGGCTCTGGTTACAAAGAGTGTTAATCCAGAGGCTCTGGTCTTTAGAACTAGAGGCTCTGGTATGGTATAGAAGGGTGAGGTGTATACCAAGTCATAGATGGGAACTTGATAGCATTGGTTTCAAAGGAACTGGAAACCAGAGGCTCTGGTCTTTGGAACCAGAGGCTCTGGTTGTGAGGGTAATACTTAATGAAGAAAACTAAGTATAAGTTTTGGACCAGAGGGGCTCTGGGTCCAAAGGGTGATGAAAAAAAATGATAAGTTTAAATGAATGAAGGCCTAAGTCCAAGATTGAGACTAAATATGATTTGGTCTCAAAGAAGTGGAGTCCAGAGGCTCTGGTCTTTATAGCCAGAGGCTCTGGTGAGTAAGAGTATATGTGGTAAAAGTTATGAAGTATATGGCGATGAAGATTGTTTGCCAAAAATTAATCGAAGTGATTCTAAATGACTAGAGGCTCTGGTCTGTATAACCAGAGGTTCTGGTTTAGGATACTTGGAGTTTATGGCTAAAATTTTATATATATCACTTATAGGCATAACCATGAGTTATTGAAGATCTCTGGTTTAAAGATAATGAGTGCCTCAAAGTGGTGAGATTCAGCATATCCATCTTGGTGACTAGGAATAAAAATCTTTTCTCATCAAGAGCTTTTGTGAAAGTGTCAGAAAGTTGAATCTCAGTTGGAACAAAATACATTTCTATATTACTTTTTTCAACATTGTCTTCCAGAAAATGGTACCTTACATCGATGTGCTTGGTCTTGGAATGTTGCACTGGGTTTGCAGAGATTGCTATGGCACTCTTGGAGTCACAGAGGATAGGGACTTTGTCATAATGGAAACCATAATCCTTAAGTTGAGTCTTCATCCAAAGAACTTGTTAACAACTGCTAGCAGCAGCAACATATTCTGCTTCTACTGTGGATGTTGAGACACAATTTTGTTTTCTGGATGTCCAACTAACTAGCTTGTCCCCCAAGAGTTGACAGCTTCCAGATGTGCTCTTTCTATCAAGTTTGCAACCTGCATGATCTGCATCTGTATAGGCTATTAGATCAAAGCCAGAGTTCTTTGGATACCAGAGACCCAATGATGGAGTTCCCTTGAGGTATCTAAAGATTCTCTTGACTGCAGAGAGATGCGATTCTTTAGGATTTGATTGATATCTTGCACAAAGACATGTGGCAAACATAATGTCTGGTCTACTAGTAGTTAGATACAGGAGTGATCCAATCATTCCTCTGTAGGTTGTTACATCCACAGGTTTGCTTGATGGATCAGCAAATAACTTAGCGCCTGTAGCCATAGGTGTTCTCATCGATGATGAATTTGAGAGAGAGTATTTGTTCAGAAGGTCAGTCACATATTTGGACTGATTGATAAAAATTCCTTCTGAAGTTTATTTGATTTGAAGTCTAAGGAAGAAGCTTAGTTCTCCCATCAAACTCATCTCAAATTTACGTTTCATTAACTCTGAGAATTTTTCGCAATGTTTTGCATTTGTAGAACCAAATATGATGTCGTCCACATATATTTGAACAAGTAAGATGTCACCTTTATGCTTTTTGAGAAAGAGGGTTGTATCGATTGTACCTTTTTCAAAACCGTTGTTGATGAGAAAGGTAGATGGAGTTTCATACCAGGCCCTGGGTGCTTGCTTTAGCCCATAGAGGGCTTTATCCAGAAAGTAGACATAGTCTGGATGTTTTGGATCTTCAAACCCAGGAGGCTGCTGCACGTAGACTTCTTCTTGAAGTGTACCATTGAGGAAGGCAGACTTGACATCCATCTGATAGACCTTAAAGCCTTTATGAGCTGCATAGGGTAGGAACATTCTGATGGCTTCGAGTATTGCAACGGGAGATAATGTTTCATTGTAATCAATTCCTTCTTCCTGGCGGTAGCCTTTTGCAACAAGCCTGGCTTTGTTCCTTATTACGATGCCATCTTTGTCCTTCTTGTTCCGGAAGACCCATTTGGTTCCTATGGCCGTCTTCCCTTTGGGTAGAGGCGTAAGGGACCATACTTTGTTTCTTGACACCAGAGGTTGGATCACCAATGATTTGGTGGTGTGGGTGATCTTTTGTCCACTTGGTGCTTGATTGAGGTTCTGAAGCAACAGGATGCAGTTCTTCATCGACTGATGGAACTGCTTG
>NC_037528.1:41307527-41308503 GCF_001531365.2 Cynara cardunculus var. scolymus | reverse complement strand
TCCACTTGGTGCTTGATTGAGGTTCTGAAGCAACAGGATGCAGTTCTTCATCGACTGATGGAACTGCTTGCTCCCCCTCGACGAGATCATTTCCATAGTTAGATTATGGATCTTGACTGTGATCTGAAGAGTCAGAAGAAGTAGATGGTGAAGTAACATGAGTTTCTGTAAGAGATGTACCTTTAGCATTGGAGACTTCATGGTCTTCATCGATTCTGGAGATAGATTTTGCATTTGGCACATATCCAGAGACCACTTCTTCATCGAAGATGTCTTCAAATAGTTGAGCTAACTCTGATTCATTGGGTTTGCTAAGAGATGAATCAGATGCTTTTCTTTGAAGTCCGAGTTCTGAACTGTTGTGTTCAGAAGTCATTTGTGTGGTATCATCAAATGACACATTGATACTTTCTATCACGATGCTTGTCCTTTGGATATAGACTCTGTAGGCTTTGGCAGTTTGAGAATAGCCCAGAAAAATTCCTTCATCAGCTTTCTTGTCAAACTTGCCAAGATATTCTCTATCGTTGAGTACAATGCATTTGCACCCAAAGACATGAAAATATTTGACATTTGGTCTTCTGTGGTTGATGAGCTCATATGGTGTCTTCTGGTGTCTCTTGTTAATGATTGATCGATTTTGGGTGAAGCACGCAGTTGAAATAACTTTAACCCAGAATGTGATGGGTAACTCCGATGAAGCAAGCATGGTCCTTGCTGCTTCTACTAGGGTTCGGTTCCTTCGCTCTACCACTCCATTTTGTTGTGGAGTTCTTGCGGATGAGAAGTTTTGTGTAATGCCTTCACTGAAGAGATAGTCATCAATTTTGGCATTTTTAAATTCCATTCCATTGTCGCTTCTAACTTTTACTAGCTTTTGTTGTAAAAGGACTTAAAGCCTTTTCATCACTCCAATAAGTAGGTCTGGAACGTCTGATTTCTTCTTTACAAATTCAACCCAAGTGTATCTGGAGTA
>NC_037528.1:41305799-41306952 GCF_001531365.2 Cynara cardunculus var. scolymus | reverse complement strand
GGATAGTTGACTTTTATCACCAGTCATGTGCCTGGAGCAACCGGAGTCCATATACCATGGTTGCACATGCTGGTCCTGCAAGACAAATTAAGGGGTTTTAGGTACCCATTTCACAATGGGTCCTCGTTTGTTAGTAGGGGATTTCACACTCTTTTCATCGCCCTTAGCCTTTGCAGGCTTAGGTTTATTTGCATTTCCCTTGCCCTTAGGTTTGGGCTTTTTCACGTTTTCATTGGTTCTAACTTTGTATCGATAAACATGTTGTGAAAAGGGACAGTGATGTGTCAACATGTGATTCCTCAGGTTTTGTAAAAGAGTTAAACATTGACAATGATGCTTTGGATTTGTATGTCTAACTTTCTTTTTGTTTGATGAAAACAAAGAAGTAAATCTAGGTGTAAATCTTGTCCTAGCATCGACTGTTTTTACAAACTTCCTATCAAGTTCAGATTTTTTATTTGAAGAGGTCTTTGGCTTTACTTTTTTTCTCCTGAGGAAGGTCTGATTTTTCGTCAGCTGGATGGAAAGAAAAGTGGTGGTTATTTTTATCAGAGGCAGGCCACTTCTGTTTTTGCTCACGAGTAAACTTGATGAACCTGAAGGATGTACTAGGGCCTTGTGGGTTATCTTTGGCAGATTTGACATCTTTTATTTTTCCCTTTCCTTTGTCTGAAGATTTCATCGATGAAGGAATACCATATTTCATTGAGGGTTTGAAGTTTTGATGCTTCTTATCCTCAATGATCTTTGGTGATTCACAAATTATCTCTTCTTCAGATTCAAAATCGAGAAAGTCTCTTGCTGATTTCTCAAAGTCAAAACTAACATGGATTGAAGTAGAAGATGTGGATTTAGAGGTTGATGCTTCAGAGAGATCTACTTGAGGTTTTATCGATTCTGACTTCGATGAGCTTTCAATTTTACTTGAATAGATCATCGATTCATCAACTGATGTTTTCTCATTAGAATTCTCTTTTTCATCAACGGTACTTGCTGATGGAGTGAAATTAACAATCAGAGATTCTGGTTTAACCATAGGATTTCCATCAGTTTCTGATTTAGAGGTGTCATCTCTTCCATCAGAATTCTTACTTGTATTGTTCTCGTATACCACATTTTCAAAATCCTGTCTTAAAACGACAGTTTTTCCATC
>NC_037528.1:41275765-41305609 GCF_001531365.2 Cynara cardunculus var. scolymus | reverse complement strand
TCATTGGTTTGAAGCTTCTTGTGAAGAATTTCCCGCTCTTTTTGAAAGAAATCTTTAAGAGCAACTGAGTTTAGTCTCTCTGCCTCGGATTCCTTTAAGGCCTTWGTTTTCTTTTCTAGGTCCTTAGTTATTCGTTTGTTTAATTCTAGAAGTTTATCTTCCTCTGATTTCTTAAGAGTGCTTATGCGAGTCTTTTCCTTAGAAAGTTCAGTTTTTTCTTTAGTTAGAAGGTCAGTTTCTCTTTTGTAGAAACTTGCTTCTTTTTCTGTTTTTAATCTTTCAGATTTTTCAAAGTTCATTTTTTCTTTTAATTTGAGGAAATCCTCTAAAAGTTTTATTACCCTTAACTCTAGCTCCGATGGGGCAGAGTTGTTTTCATTGGAGGTATACTCACATACCTGATCATCAGAGTTGTGGGCGGATTCTGCATTGGACGTGGCCATCAAACAGATGAGTGATTTGTCTTCATCGTCTGATGAAGAATCAGACACCCAATTTTCTTTCTCATCCAATAGGCTTCGCTCTCTAGGATTGCACTTGTATTTATTCTTGTAATAGTCAGCATCCTTTACCAATCGTCCTCTGCATTCTTTGGAAAAATGACCGAGTTAATAGTATCTGAAGCATCGGAGGTCATTTTTTCTTCCATTCTTATCCTCTTTCCTCTCGTCTCTTCTGTCTTCTCTTCTCTCTTCCCTTTCTTCTCTTCCATCTCTTCTATCATCCCTCTGATGGAATTTGGATGGCTTCCTTTCATAGGATGACTGGTACCTTTCCCTCTTGAACTCTTTTCGCTCATAAGGTTTCTTGATGAACTTCTTCTGGAACTGCTTTGTAATCAAGGCCAAAGATTTGGCAAAGGCTTTAATTTTCATCATCTGATTCAGAAGTTTCTTCTTCAGATTCTGATTCTACCATTAATGCTTTCTTGCCTTTCTTCTTATGTTCTTTGGTAGGGGTCCTTGACATTTCCTTTTCATCGGCAGCAAGAGCGAGAGGTCCACCGATGGATACCTTTTTCTTCATTATGTCGCCCTCTTGTGCTGCAAGTGTTCCATACAGGTCATGAAGTGACCAGCCGTCTAGGTCCTAGTTTGCTTGAAGGGACATAGATAGCTGAGTCCATTCATCGCCAAGGCTTTTTAGGAATAAAACGTTGTTTTCTTCCTTGGTTCTGATGATATCATTTCGACGACATTGATTGATCAATGTGTTGAAACGTATGTCTTCTGTATCGGTTCATCATGAAGGGCCTTGAAATTTGTGTATTCGTTGAGACATTGTGCTCTATGATTTTTCTTCGTTTTTGCTCCTCCTTCCAGTTGGCTTGCCAGTTCATCCCATAGTTCCTTGGCTGTGGAACATGCGTCGAGGGATTGGAAGATTTCATTGGGTATGGCCATAATTATCAATCGTTTGGCCTTTTTATTTGTCTCTACCGTCTCTTTGTCGTCTCCATCCCAATTCTTTTCTTCCTTAGGCATAAAATAGGCAGAAATTTCAATTGTAGTGTTTGTTCCTGGAACTCTTGGGACAAGAGTTTGTGGAATGTAAGGACCCTCCATTATAGATCGCAGGAGGTTCCTGTCCATTCCTTCGAAGAAATTCACCATTCTGATCTTCCATTGTGGGTATTCTTTCTCGTTGAAGAGTTGGAGGCTTAGTGAGGGAGCCAACACTGTATGCAGAATTCCAGTTGGCCATTGAGAATTTTGAAGAGAAAGATTTATGTTTTTACGAGCCAAAAAAAATTGAGAGATTTTTGTATGATCGTTTTGATTGGAAAATCATTCAATCAGCTCTGATACCAATTGTTGATCCCAGATCTCTCAATAACACTAATAATCTAGTTAAGAATAACCAAATTATAGTGTTTTAATGGAGAAAGTGATGAACACTCAAGAATGAATTATAAAATAATTAAGAACAATCTTGAGCGTCAAAGGTTTCACTTTTATTAATAATGAAAATGTAAAGCGACATTGTTTATAATAGGTATAATCACCTATTTATACTAGAAAGCTAATTAGAAGATAACTATCTATTTGAGACTTTTTAGCTAATCTTCTATTAACAGATAATGTTTATCTAATCTATGGATAAGCTTTAATATTAAGATAAACTCGAAGTCTAGATGTTGATTTGTCATCTCCAACTGTCATTCATGGTATGATGGATCATCCTTATCTTTAAGTCTTCATCGCATGCTTCTGGATGAATTGCTGGATAATTCTCTAAGTGTAGTTGACCAGAGGATCGATGAAGATGCTCTTTCCATCGCATCCTTGGTCGTCCATCGGTCCTCTGGTTGTGCTCCAGACCTAGTCAATTCTGCCTTGATGTCTTCATCGGTCTTCTAGTTCTTCATCACTTAATGTTTTTCATTACTTTTTCACATTATGAATTATGGGGTTTAACACTGGCCTTGTTCCTTACGACTATGTCATCTTCGTCCTTCTTTTTACTGAATACCCATTTGATTTCTATGGTCGTCTTCCCTTTGGGTAGAGGCATGAGGGACCACACTATGTTTCTTTCAAACTGGAGTAGTTCTTCTTGCATTGCGTCTATCCAGTTTGGGTCTTGTAGGACTTCAGAAATCTTCTTCGGTTCGATCATGCTTAGAAAGTTGGCGAAGAGGCATTCATTGCTGTGGTGGATCTCGTCTTGACATCAGATGATGGATCACCAATGATTTGGTGTTGTGGATGGTCTTTTGTCCACTTGGTGCAAGATTAGGGTTTTGGAGCAACAGGATGCAGTTCTTCATCAACCGATGGAACTGCTTGCTCCTCCTCGAAGAGAACATCTCCAGATTTATCTTCTGGATCTGAAGACATGGAAGAAGTAAAAGGTGAAGTAACATGAGTTTCAGAAAGAGATGTACCTTAAGTATTGGAGACTTCATGTTCTTCATCGGCTTTGGAAGTGAGTTTAGTTGTAGGTGCATGTCTAGAGACTACTTCTTCGAAGATGTCTTCAAATAAATGAGCTAACTCTAATTCATTTGGTTTGGTGAGTGATGAATCAGGGGCTCTCTGTTGAAGTCTGAGTCCTGAACTGCTGTGTACAGAAGCCATTGGTGTAGAATCATCAAAGGACACATTGATGCTTTCGATGACGATCTTTGTTCTTTTGATGTAGACTCTATAGGCCTTGGCGGTTTGAGAATATCCCAGGAAGATCCCTTCATCAGCTTTCTTGTCGAACTTGCCAAGATATTCCCTATCATTGAGTACAAAACATTTGCACCCAAAGACGTGGAAATATTTGACATTAGGTCTTCTTTGATTGATGAGTTCATAGGGAGTCTTCTGGTGGCTCTTGTTGATGATTGATCGGTTCTGGGTGAAGCAGGTAGTGGAAATGGCTTTAGCTTCAGCCCAGAAGGTGATGGGTAACTATAATGAAGCAAGCATGGTCCTTGCTGTTCTACTAAGGTTTCGTTCCTTCACTCCACTACTCCATTTTGTTGAGGGGTTCTTGCAGCTGAAAAGTTTTGGGAAATGCCTTCATTGATGAGATATTCATCGATTATGGCATTTCTGAATTCAGTTCCATTGTCACTTCTAACTTTGATGAGTTTGTGTTGTAGAAGGACTTGGAGTCTTCTCATCACCCCAATGAGGAGTTCTGGAACTTCTGATTTCTTCTTTACAAATTCAATCCAAGTGTATCTGGAGTATTCATCAACTGGTACTAAGATGTACTTCTTTCCAGAGAGGCTTTGTGTAGATATGGGCGCACAAAGATATGGGTGCAGGAGGTTTCTGACTTTGTTTTATGAGAGGCCCGTTTCAGCTTTCCTATCTCGCAGGCTGCGCATAGATGGTCTTTTTCGAAATTAAGTTCCGAAATCCTCTTGACCAGCTTCTGCTTGGCTAGTTTCCTTAGAACATCAAAGTTCAGATGTGAGAACTTCTGATGCCATAGCCAATTTTCATCGCTTTTATGGGATACAAGACAGAGGGTATCTTGTCCCATAGTGGATTGAAAATCCAGAACATAGAGATGATTCCCTTCTCACTTTGCCTTGATGATGGTTTGGCCGGGCTGTGTTTCGATGATGCAGAAACACTTGCGAAATCTGACTTCAAGACCCTTGTCGCAGAACTGGCTTATGCTTAGTAAGTTATGCTTCAGACCTTCAACATAAGCCACTTTGTTGATGGAGATGTTGCCTTTTATGAGTGTGTCATATCCCTTGATTGTACCCTTACTATTGTCTCCAAAAGTGACAGAGCCTCCAGATTTGTCGATGAAGGAGGACAAYTGRCTTTTATCACCAGTCATGTGCCTGGAGCAACCTGAATCCATATACCATGGTTGCACATGCTGGTCCTGCAAGACAAGTTAAGGGTTTTTAGGTACCCATTTCATAATGGGTCCACGTTGGTTAGTCGAGGATACGACCTCACTCTTTTCATCAGCTCTCTTGGGAGTGGGCTGATTTCTATTACCCTTAGCCTTTGCAGGCTTGGCAATTGAGATAACATGTGGTTCCTCAGGTTTTGTATCGATGAGATAACAAGTGGTTCCTCAGGTTTTGTAAAAGAGCTAAACATTGGCAATTGAGATTTTTAGGACATGAATGTCTAACTTTCTTTTTATTCGATGAAAATGAAGAAGTAAATGCAGGGGATGAAAATCCTATCCTAGCATCGGTTGTTTTTACAAACTTCCTATCTAGTTCAGATTTTTTATTTGTGGTGGGCTTGGTCTTTACTTCTTTCCTGAGGAAGGACTTTTTTTCTTCAGCTGAAGGAGAAGAAAAGTGGTGGTTAGAATGTTCAGAGGTAGGCCACTTCTATTTCAGCGCGCGAGTAAACTTAATGAACTTAGATGAAGTACTTGGGCCTTGTGAGGTGTCGTTGGCAGACTCAGTGTTACTCAGCTTTCCTTTTCCTTTGTCTGAAGTTTTCATAGATGCTGGAAAATCAGATTTTATTGAGGCCTTGAAGTTTTTAGGCTTCTTATCCTCAATGACCTTTGGTGTTTCACAGATTAATTCTTCTTCAGATTCAGAGTCAAGAAAGTCTCTCGCGGATTTCTCAAAATCAAAATTGTCATGGTGTTTGTGGGAGGAATGAGTTCAGAGGTTGATGGTTCAGAGTGATCTGTTGGGGGTTCCATTGCTTCTGACTTAGATGAACTTCCAATATTACTTGGATGGTTCATTGATTCATCAGATGACGGTTCCTTACTAAGATTCTCTTTCTCATCAACAGCACTTGCTGATGAAGTGGAATTGATGACCAGAGACTCTGGTTTAACCATAGGGTTTCCATCGGTCTCTGGTGTGGAGGCATCATTCCCTTCATCAAAATTCTTACTTGTGTTGCTCTCGTACACCACATTTTCAAAATCCTGTCTCAAGAGAACAGTTTTTCCATCGACTTTAACCCTTTTGAAATTTGCTTTAGGTTTTGGGAAAAATTCGGGTTTTTGAATGCCTCCAAGTTTGAAAGTGGATTCAAGGGTGGATTTCTTTGTTTCGATGAAGGAGTCCAATTCATTGAATCCAATCCCTTGAGTGTCCTTTTGACCGTTAAGTTTTTCGTAAACATTTTGGGCATCCTTATATTTCTTCGTCAGTAGTTCATTTGTTTGAAGCTTCTAATGGACAATCTCCCTTTTCTTTTGAAAGAAATTTCTGAGAGCAACTGAGTTAAGTCTATGTGCCTCGGATTCTTTTAAGGCCTTTGCCTTCTTTACTAAGTCCTTAGTTATTTTCTTATTCAGATCCAGAAGCTTTTCTTCCTCTGATTTCTTTAGTGATGCTATGTGAGTCTTTTCTTTAACGAGTTCAGCTTTTTCTTCGGTTAGAAGATCAATCTTTCTTTTGTAGAAACTGACTTCTTTTTCCGCTTTGATTCTTTCAGATTTTTCAAAATTTAATTTTTCTTTAAGCTTTAAGAAATCCTCTGAAAGTTTCATCACCCTTAACTCTAGCTCTGATGGAGCAGAGTTGGTTTCATTGATAGAAGACTCACATACCTGTTCATCAGAGTCAGAGGCGGATTTTGCATTGGACGTGGCCATGAGACAAATGAGTGCCTTGTCTTCTTCATCAGACGAAGAATCAGACACCCAGTTTTCTTTTTCAACCATCAGGCTTCGCTCTTTAGGATTGTATTTATACTTGTTCTTGTAATAATCTGCATCCTTCACCAGACGTCCTCTGCACTCTTTTGAAAAATGACCGATTTTTCCGCATCTGAAGCAGCGAAGGTCATTTTTCCTTCCGTCTCTGTCTTCTCTCTTCTCCTCTCTTCTATCTTCTCTTTCTTCTCTTCCCTCTCTTTTTTCTTCCCTCTGATAGAACTTCATCGGCTTCTTTTCATAGGAGGGCTGAAACTTCTCCCTTCTGGAGTCTCTTCGCTCAAACGACTTTTTGATGAACTTCCTCTGGAACTGTTTTGTTATCAAGGCCAGAGACTTGGCAAAGGTTTTGAGATCATCGTCGGATTCGGATGTCTCGTCTTTCGATTCTGATTCTACTACCAGTGCCTTCTTACCTTTTCTCCTATGGTCTCTGGTGGAGGTCCTTGAAACATCATTTTCTTCTACAGCAAGAGCAAGGGGTCCACCGATGGATACTTTTCTCTTCATAATATCATTTTCTTGTGCAGCAAGTGTTCCATAAACGTCATGAAGTGACGAGCTGTCTAAGTTTTGATTGGTTTGGAGGGACATCGACAGCTGAGTCCATTCATCACCGAGACTTTTAAGGAATAACACATTATTTTCTTCTTTCGTCTTGGAGATGTCATTTTGACGACATTGATTGATCAATGTGTTGAAACGATCGTACGTCTTCTAAATCGGTTCATCAGGAAGAGCCTTGAAGTTAGTATACTCGTTGAGACATTGAGCTCTACTATTTTTTTTTTCGTTTTTGCTCCTCCTTCTAATTGACTTGCCAGCTCGTCCCATAGTTCCTTTGCTGTGGTGCATGCATCGAGGGATTGAAAGATTTCATTAGGTATGGCCATGATAATTAATCTTTTGGCCTTTTTGTCAGTTTCTATGCGCTTCATATCATCTTCATCCCAATTATTCTCGTCCTTGGGCATGTAGTAAGCTGGTATTTCTGTTGTTGTGCTCGTTCCTGGGACTCTTGGAACAAGAGTTTGTGGTATGTAGGGACCCTACATGACAGATCTGAGGAGATTTTTGTCCATCCCCTCCAGAAAATTCACTATTCTTATCCTCCATTGTGGATACTCTTCTCTTTGAAGAGTTGGAGGCTTGGTGAGAGAACCAACAGTATAAGCAGAATTTCGGTTGGCCATTGAAGATTTGGGAGAGATAAATTACGCTTTTTAGAGAAGATTTTTATGAACTCTAGAATTAATGGAAAAAGTGAATTGAGAGTTTTTGATGATCTTTTTGATTGAAGAACAATCAATTTGCTCTGATACCAATTGTTGATCCCAGATCTCTCAATAACGCTAATAATTAAGTTAAGAATAACCTAATTATATAGTTTAGATGAATAAAATGACGAACACTCAAGAACAAAATATGAATATTCAAATAATATACTTAAGTGCCGAAAGATTCACTTTATTCCAAATGATAGTGAAAAACGTTAATGATTACAATAGGCCTAACCACCTATTTATACTTGAAAGCTATTTTAAGATAACTATCTAAAGAAGATATCTAGCAAATCTTCTAGGAAAGATAAAGCTTATATAAACAAGTAAAGTAAATCAAAAACAAGATAAACTTTGCAGAATCCAGCTGTCGATTCGTCATCTCCAGCCGTCTTCTACGGGGCGTATTTCAACCTTATCTTGATATCTTCATCGCATGCCTCTGGTTGAACTATTGTAGAAAACTCCAAGTATCGGTAAACCAAAGGGGTTATGAAGATGCTCGATCCATCGCATATCTGGTTGATTCATCGACCCTCTGGTTGTATTGAAGACTTAGCTGTTTTTCCTTGAAGTCTTCCATCGACCTTCTGGTTCTTCATCACTTGTTGGTCTTCATTACTTTTACAAATGTGAATTATGGGGTCTAACAAGTGTAATATTTGATAAGTATATTTTTACCTGTATACTTCATGGTTAATCCTTTACTTGTTCCGAGATTGTGATAACCAGGTTATAGGGTATAAAGTTTGGAGTTGTTTCTACATTGAGGTAGAGTATCGGGTACAAACTTTGTTTTGGGTTAAGCTTAGGTTGGAGTGCGACTTTGTTCGATATTCAACAAGTGTGGTCTCAAGTTATGGGACATCACTCTTATTTTGATGTGTTGCTTAATCAAGTAGTTTGGATATTAGTAACTGTGTTCGAAGGATTCAAATCCTTGTTTGTTTTGGTAAGCATTATCCATCAAAGATACATGGATGAAGGTGGAGCTTCGGCTTCTGCTGTTGATATCATGGACACCGTGTTGTCATCTTGTTCAAGGTTATGAATTTACACTAGGTGTAGTTTCATTAAAACCTAATTGAGTTTATTTGGGTGGTTGTTTGAGGATTGTGTTGGCTCTATCGTTAATAGGTTATGGAAATGTCGAACTCTATTAAGGTATCATTAATTTGGATTTTGTTCGTATCTTGGAGTGATGGTCGATCGGGTTTCGAGGAGATGTTAATTTTTATGACCATAAATACCCTTAAGGAGGCTATGAAACCTTATCATGCAACCTTAAGTTGGATGTGGAGGTCACATACAAGTTGAGGGAGCTTATGTGGTGTCATGGTCATGTATCATACTTGCAAAATGGAACTAAACATCCTTTCAATGCAAGATAAATGGTCTTGCATAGAGGGACTAATGAAATAAATTATACTTTAGGGATCATTTGCTATGAGAGATCAAACAAACACTTTGAGCATACAATATGCTAATCTATCTTATCCAAAATTTGAAGTATTAATTTTTGTCATAGGCATTTCGTTTTAACCTTCTAACTTTTGAGATAATCCATCATATAGTGTTTCCTATGGATGACGTACACAATGGTAATGCTTGTGTCATTATGTGTTTGGTGTGTTATTTACTATTTTATGACACATTATATCATTTGTTGATTGGTGTTATTTATGCATTCGATTGCTTGGTCGGTTACTCATATTTTGAGTACTTAGGAACCATTGTGTGTTGGCTTTTTAAAAATATCCACAATGTGTACTATCATACCATTTGTATCCCAAAGGGGACCTTATTATCGTTGGTCACAGGAGGACTTAGCAAGGATGTTAGGGTTTATAGAAAAGGGGTTGAATACAAACACAACTTTTAATTTATCAAATGCTTTTGTTGATTATATGAAAATCAATACATGAATTTACAAATTGTTTACTGAAGGAGATAAGGTGTGAAACTTAATCTAAACAATCTAACTTTGCTTATAGAGAGCATTAAGAATCTAAAAAGTCTAAGCTTAAAAATCAGATTGAGAAATAAGATGAGCAAAGGAGAAGATGACTTCTTCGATGAGACTGAGAAATTAAGTCCTCTCGGGTATTTTATACCAGATGCATTTATTTCACGTTGTAGGTACAATTGACTTGTCATTTGGAGAGAGGTTTGCAGGTACTACTTGTCCTTGAGTTGGGCAAACTTTGGCTGCATGTGAACAGTGCATCATGGTGGTAGGCATGCATGAAAAGGGATACAAAAGCAATAACCATACTATAACAGTTTGTCACTAAGTTGCATGGGATTTGACTTTGGCAAGAATGGATAAGATGAAGGCTTGATATGAAATATTTTGGTTTAGCGAGAAAGATGATACTAAAGCCTTCTTCAACTCTTGTCGAGTTCTTCCTTAACTAGTTTTCATGTCTACAGATAGGTAGAATTACTAAAATCGCTTCAGGTCTTCCCGTCTTTCTCATCAGCTACTCTTCAACATCCCTTGAAGTTTTTTCTTTGGTTTGTGAGGCTTTATCTTTAGGGACACCGAGTTGTTTACAAAGATTTAAATCACTAAGTACCTTATTACAATCACAAACAGAACATTCAAAGATAGTAACCTTAAGTACTAAATACAAAAAAAAAAAAAAAACATTCAGCGATCACTAACAAACTCAGTTGCTAACTGTACTATCAACTAGAACTTAAATACATGAATTCACTAATTATAAATGGTTATCATCGTCAAATTATTGAGGAAGATTAGAAGCAATAAGAATTATGTTATTGTAAATAATTGTGAAGGAAAATGTACTTACACACTAACAAGTAAAAAATTCTCTACGAGTGAAAGACATGTACCTTTTAGTATTTTAAATTATAATAATCTGGAAGTGGATGATTTAAACCCAACACTGTTCTCAATCTAAGAGGGAGTTGATTCTATTAGACATTTAAAAACTTGTATAGAATGTGATTTTTCGAAGCATGTTTATTTCTTTCCAGATAAATCTTCTCTAATATATTTTATTTCTTGAGTTTGATGTCTCTTAGATGAAAAATAAATAAATCTAAACTCAAATTTCATTAAGATCGATATTTGACTTTATGGCCATTCCTTTAATACTTCTGGCTCTTGGGAGTCTCTTTGTAGGATACTTGGCCTAAGTGTGACCTGTTAGCGCATAAATAAGTACCGAGACGAAGCGGCTCTTGTTCACCCCACACGTTAAATAAAAATATAGAACAACTCCGGTCATTATAATTAACCATTTCGATTAATATCTTGCAACTAATGCTCTTTCACATATAGCATAATCAAAATCTCCATTTCAAATTTCTATATTCCATTTTGACACAAGAAAGATTCAAAGTCTAAAATGATTACATTTGGCCTTCACTTACACCAACACCCATGACCCATGACCCATCCAACATTTCAATTATAATTAATGACTATTGATTAAGTTGATATTTATATTCAATTTCAATTAAGACCTTTTAAAAACCCTACAAAACGTCGAACTTGTATAAAGAATTAGACTTTATTGGAACAACTTATTCATCGTGAATTTAAATATCATATTTAGGGTTGTTTAGTTTCTTTTGCAAGATGAAAATTAAAATAGTGTTCTCTTCTGGATTCTTTTTATTATAAATCTACGATCTTTTCTAAACTTTTGTCCGATTCCTAACACTAATTTAGTTTAATCAAAATCTCCATTTCAAATTTCTATCTTTCAATTGACACAAGAAATATTCAAAGTCTAAACCAACACGGCAACACCCGTGACCCATCAAACGTTTCAATTATGATTAATGACAATTGATCAAGTTGATATTTGTATTCAATTCCGATTAAGACATTTTCAAAAACTCTACAAAACAAGGAACGTGTATAAAGGGTTAGACTTGTATTGAACAACTTATCCATCATGAATTTAAATATCATATTTAAGGTTGTTTGATTTATTTTTCCAAAATAAAAATAGAAAAAAAAAATTGAAATGAGGTTAACTTCTGGATTTTTTTTATTATAAATCTATGATATTCTCTAAGCTTTTGTTTGATTCCTAAACACTAATTCTGATACAATATAAAAATCAATTATGATGGAGTGTTAATTAAATATGTTTCTAGGTTTTAAATAAATGAAAAATATTCAATATTTTATTAAGTTGAAGCAAGAAATATCTAAAAATGTAAAAAAATATTTGGTTTAGTTCCTATTTTAAGTAACAATTAACTTTTTCTTCTCAATTGATGTAACAAATATTCAAATTTCTTGTTTGTATCGATTTTAGCTGATAACTTGATGATCATTTAACATTTAATGATAATATATT
This sequence comes from Cynara cardunculus var. scolymus, assembly GCF_001531365.2. Lineage (NCBI taxonomy): Eukaryota > Viridiplantae > Streptophyta > Magnoliopsida > Asterales > Asteraceae > Cynara > Cynara cardunculus. The sequence goes on along the minus strand of NC_037528.1, from coordinate 41,293,884 downwards.
GTTGGGAAAATGTTATAAAATGATTGTTATGAAGTTGGATAATAAACATGACATGACATGTGTAATCAGCTGATACGATATCAATAGGTTATTTATTAGAATTGATGAAAATTTTGAACATCCACTATTTTAATTATAAAAATTTGAAATTTTAGTATATTGCTTGAGAAAAGAAAATTCTTACACTAAATAACGTGTGCTTTTGACATAAATTAAATACATCAAAACTAAATATATTAAAATTTGAAAATGAATATCAATCTAATCTACAATGTAAATAAGCATAAATTACGAAAATCATCCTTGTGGTTTGAACAAACTTTATTTATGGTCCTTGGAGTCACTACATAAAATTGGGCTATCATTGTCTATTTAGCAACTGATTTTTCTAATTGGTATAGTTGAATTCAATCAAAAATAGTTCGCTGACAACGTTTTTTGATTGATGATTAAGTATTAATAATGGTAGGGTTTGATATTGATACAGCTCAAAATATGTTAAAGGAAATAAGGTTATATTTGTCAATTAAAGGTATATATTTAAACTAATAGGAATAAGTGTAACAAAGTCATGAATATGTGATTCAAAGATTATTAATTTGAGAGAGTGGATAAAATAGGAACAAGTCATGAATATGTGATATTTCTTTGAGTATTCTTGTGGGGCAAACCACTTAGGCCGCGTTTGATTCAGTGAACGAAACAAAAAAAATTAAATAAACGTCCATTTTCAACAGTTTAGAAAAAAGATGTAAAATCAAAATTGTATTTGTATATATATATTAGAAGGGTACTCGTGAATGCATCGAGACACATTTCCATTTCAATGTTTCGTTTTATTTTTTATCGATGTCGATATAATACGATTTTATATGGTTTTGAAAAAAAGATAATGTTTCTATTTTTGAATAAAATATAAATTTGAAAATATTATATAAAATTTGCAAAAAAATATCAATATTAGTATCAAATTAACTATTCAAAAGTTCTTGTTTGCGTATTTTTTTTTAATTCAAATTTTTTATTATAATTTAATTTAACGTAACGAAGTAACTTAATTTAGGTTTAAAAATATTTTTTTATAAAGATAATAATTAAATATTTTGTTAGAACTCAATAATTATTCTAATAATATTTTAAAATGAGATGTTTATCCTCTATTTGATTATGTTTATCTGCAATTAGTTACACAAATTCAAACATAGAGCTTTAATAAGTTGTACTTATGCACARTTTATTTGTAATCTTGAATTTTAAGTAATATGCATCAATAAACAGTATTTTATGCATAAAAAATTATTTTTAAGAGTTGTTGTCAAATGCTTTATAATATAGTATAGATTTGTCTCTGTCGACGTTATAATACGATTTTATGTAGTTTTAAGAAAACAATAATGATTTTATTTTTGAATAAAATATAAATTTGAAGATATATCGTAAAATTTTGAAAAAAAAATATATCAATGTTAATATCAAATCAACTATTTAAAAGTTCTATTTTTTACGTTATTTCTTTATTTTTTATTATAATTTAATTTAAGTTTAATAACGAAATAATTTATTTTTGTTTTAATAATATAACATTTTATAAAGATAATAATTAAGTATTCTGTTAGAACTCAATGATTATCTTAATTATATTTTAGAGTTTTTATATTTAAAATGAGATGTTTATCTTGTATTTGATTATGTTTATCTGCAGTTAGTTACACGAATTTGGATATGGAGCTTTAATAAGTTGTATTTGTGCATAATCTACTTGCAATCTTGAGTTTTAAGTAATATGCATTAATTTATTTTTGAAAGGCAAAAAAGGAAGGACAAGGAGGAGAGCTTCGACATGGCCATCACCCTCACCAAGCCAACCAAATATATTAAACAAAAGATCCAGCAAGAAGCTAGACACAAGAGGAAACAAGAATCCATAACAACAAACGAAAACAAAAACAAGCAAAAAGAGACATCCCCAAACAAAGGCCAAGGCAAAACCGAAGCCTAAGACAAGCAAAGAGACTAAACAAGGTAAGGAGAAGAAGACCAACTATCCCAATTAAGATGGAACTTACGATTCCTGTTTCCCATCCAAAGCTTGGATAAATTTTGAACACCTGGGAATGGGTCTTCACCTCTCTTCTTAGCTTCCGCACCATCCTTAGCATGAAAAATTTCATTCCGCCACTTCCAAAGTTGCCAAAGCGCCATAGCACACACTGATAAGAAAGTCACTCCAACCTTACGATGAGTACCTACTTGTTTGATCAACATTTTAAAATCAGACACAGAGGATATGTATTAATAAACAGTACTTTATGCACAAAAAGTGGTTTTTAAGAGTTTTTGTCAAATGTTTTATATAATATAGTATATATATATATTCATAAAAAATAGTAACTAAATAAAAAAATTAAAAAAAATGCTTGAATCGTATATAACTTTATACTAAAATCGCATCTAAAATCATATATGATTTACGCGACTTTGGCCAGGACCTCAGTGAGGGGATGAGGTCGCTTGCTCACCTTTACGTTGACTTGTTCTTGAATCACATGTAATTTGACTGTTTTTATATTGTTTTATTTTGACACTTTTCTTGTTTGATCCTCTCTCTGGGGAGAGAGAGAGAGAGAGAGAGAGAGAGAGGGAGAGAGAGAGCCGGGTTCACACGAAAATGATACTTATTTAAGAAAATAATAGAATGATCGAATCACATGTGATTTTACACTACCATCACGTACAAAATTACATGTGATTCACGTGACCTTGTCATACGACCTTGCCACCCCGGCCATAGGGTCACCCGTACACTTTTTGGTCGCTAATGTAAAATCACATGTGATGTGATTTTATACGTAATTTGATCATTTACTTATTTTCTTAAGTATATATCATTCTCGTATGAATCTCTCTCTCTCTCTCTCTCTCTCTCTATATATATATATATATATATATTTTAAGGTCGTAAAATAGAATATAAAGAATAATGACTCATTAAATATAAAGTACAAAACCATATAATTTGAAATTACGATAAAAGATAGTAAGAGAAATGATTCTTTGAAAATAAAAAATAAAAACAATGTCCAATAAAATGAAATACAAAGTTGAAAAATAAGCAACTTTAGGGGCTTGAATGGACTCAAAAGCATGATTATTCAAATCCCATTTAACACTTCGCTATGGAAAATAATGCCTTTTCTCCTAACCAACTAGATGTAATATCGTTTATTGTACGATGATGAAATTAATTGATATAAATTAAGATGTAAGAATTTATTTCATTTACTATGAAATATGTATACTAATAAGTGATTTATTTACAGAATTTAATGTATGAATCATAAATTGATTTGTTTGTAGGAACGGTTTGGTATATTAGACATAACAGAACATAACATGGATCCTTATTTCATGCTTGGTAAGACTTTTATGTAAAACTGACAGGAACAAAGTGGAAAACAGTAGAACAGACAAGTGCTACCCCTACCTTATGGAACAAACTTATATTTTACCAATATAACCTCAAAATAAAACTTAATTCTTTATAAAACATCAAATAGGTCTCATTTTTTTAGCACATGCCCAAGGAGCATCAACTTACCAATTGGGCGTAGTAGGTATTCTTTATACGTAAAAAAAATGGAGAACACTACTAAAAATATAACTTTTTTAACGGATTTTCTGTCAATAAATTTCAAGCGGATTATCGGCGAAATTAAAAAAGTCAACATTGTTGACTTCCACCACAAATCCGTCACTGATTATTTAAAGAATAATAATAATTTATTCCGATTAAGTTTCGCGGGGATTACCGGTGGAATTATTTATTTATTTATTTAGTTGTTTTCCAAAAAATAATTAATTAAAATTACCGATGGATTACAATCAAAGATAAATTAATTATTTTTAAAATTAAAATCTACCGGTAATTTTAATTAATTAGCATATTAATGTTTCTTAAAATTTTATTTTTATATATATTTTTGATTACCGATAGATGGGGTTGTCTGTCGGTAATCCGTGGATAATGCAGAAAATGATTTTTTTTTTGTTTCTTTCAAATTTCTTGAAAAATTCAATTTTCCAATGGATATTTTTGGATCAGAATACTGACGGATCACCCCATCCACGGTAATCCAAAAATTTGTTTTTTTTAATTATTTAGAAATGGACAGTTTTCGGATGGATTATCGGTGGATCACCTTACCGGTAACCAAAAAATTCGATTTTTTTTTCTTTTAAATCGACAACTTTTTTATAGATTTAGACGATCTACCAGTAATCCACCAGGCATATATATAATATTTTTTTATTTTTCTAAATTTTGTGGTGGAATTGTTGCAGATTTTTTTTATAAAAATGTCTTTTTGTTTATCTTTTCTTTTTCCTATACTTAAATGATTGTTGGACTTTAATGAGTAATGTGAATTAAATGCTCTTAGTACGCTCTAGTGGGTCATCATTCTGTTATTGAGTCCAATATACACAACAAGGATATATGTAGTGCATACCTATACACAAACACGTAATAAATTGTTGTTCGCGTTATTGGGCTTTAATAAGTCATAAAAATCGTATTGGGTTTGAATAAATATTAGTTGAGCCAATACACACTGTATACATGTATGCAGTACATGTCTTCACACAAATACGTAATAAGTCACCAAGGATCATAAAAGGACTTATTGGGTTTTAAAGAATGTAAATAGTGGTTTTTTAAACCGAAAAATTTAAGAGAGTTTATGTTGAGCTACCTCTAAGGTTTCTTGACCGCAACTATCCAAATCATGTCTATGGATTGGATTAAAGCTCTTTATGGGTTAAAACAGTCCCCTCGTGCCTCGTATGATGCCCTCTCCTCTTTTCTCATCTCTGAGAAATTTGTCCGTAGAAAGATTGATCAGACTCTATTTCATAGGAAAGTCAAGGGTCATATCATTCTAGTCCAAATTTACGTTGATGATATAATTTTTGGTTCTACTAATTTCTTTTTGTGTTTTCGGTTCGTTGAATGCATGAAGAAAAATATCAGATGAGGATGATGGGAGAATGACTTACTTTCTTGGTCTTCAAATCAAACAATCAGATAAAGTTGTCTTTATCAATCAAAGTAAGTATATCAGGGATATACTGAAGAAATCTGATCTAACAAACAGCTCTCTATGAAAACCCCAATGGCTCATCCTCTCTCAATGAATAAAGATCCAAATGGAAATCCTGTAAACGTTACTGTTTATAGATGAATGATCGGCTCCCTATTGTATCTTACAGCTAGTCGACCAGATATTATTGTGATGTACTTGTTTCTGTGCACGTTATCGATCTGAACCTAAGGAGTCCCATCTGACTTTTGTAAAACGCATCTTCATATATTTGAAGGGAACTCTTAATCTAGGCCTTTGGTATCCCAAGGACTCAGGAGCGACCTAATTGGTTATGCGGATAATGATATTTTCAGGTAGCAAAATTGATATGAAAAGCACCACTGGAGGCTGTTAGCTTCTAGGTGGAAAGTTAGTGACTTAGACAAGTAAGAAGCAAAACTCAAAACCCACATCAACTGCTGAGGCTGAATATGTTGCCGCTGGAAGTTATTGTGTTCAAATCCTATGGATAAAAAAACAGCTCAGATGATCTTCAACTCTCAAAGATCCCTATTTATTGTGATAACACCAATGTCATTGCAATTGCAAACAACCCTGTTCTTCACTCTAAAAACAAACATATTGAGATCAGATATCATTTTATTAGGGATCATATTATGAATGGTAATATTGAACTTCACTTCATACCCACTTAGTACCAACTTGCTGACTTTTTTACAAAGCCTCTCGATGAGACAAGATTTAACATCTTAATCAGCAAACTTGAAATGTTGAACACTTAGGATTAGTTTTTTCAGCTCTAGGAAATACTCAGTGATACATAAGTGAAATGATTCAGTGTTCTTACTCTATTACTAAACTCTTGAGTAAATATACCTCTCTCTCTAAGGTATGTATACTTATCTTATTTTCTAAAAAAACTTAAAACTATCACTAATCTTTCAATATATACAGTGATCAAAACGTTCTAAAAGAATTTTTTTAGTATTTCTTTTTATCACTGAACCTTTTACATAAGTATATATCTAAGGTATATCTACTTGTCTTTTCTTAAAACAAAACCATCACTGACTCTTTTCTTACTCAGTGATCAAAATATTTAAAAGTGAAATCCCTCAGTTATTATCTCTTTATCATTGAACCTTTCAAATATATATCTTATTTCTAAAAATATATTCTTTTCTTAAAACTATCAATGAATATTTTTTATTCGGTGATCCTTTGTTTTAAAAGATTTCAACTTTCTCACTACATTATTTTCTTATGTAGTGTTATTTAAAAGAAAATGATAATGAACGATCATAGTCTTTATGATGTCATTAATCTTTTCATTTAAAATGGATGTTGAGACGCGTGCGTCCCTTTGACACACGCAAACCATTTGTATTCCATCCAATCAGGATGAGGACGTGCAACGCCTTTCGTCAGTTGCACATCTTTTCAATAGTCGTTTTTCCCTCTCTCCTCTCTCTCTCTCTCATCATACCTATAAATACATGAGATACCCTCTCATATTTCTTTTTACGCTTACAAAAACTCACAAGACTTTTGCTCTCAATGAATTTCTACAAGCAAGAACTTCAAGAACCTTCAAATTTTTAACCATTTCTTCCTTCTCTATAAAGGAAACAAGTTGATAAATCCTTATATATTTTACTATTCTTCTTCTTCGAAACTTTGTTTGAACATTTAAGAACTCCTTCTCTTATATACGAAAAAAAAAGATTAAAGAATCATTCTAATACTTGATCTTAATCTAAGTTTCAAACCACTAAATCTACTTGAAAACCCCTAATATTAGTCTGGATCTTTCAAAAATAAGTTTTTCTTTCAAAAGATTAACATAGAGTGCCTTTTTCAATAAACTCTAAAAAATTCTTGTTATCTTCTTTCTTCTGTTTTACGTTCTTATAATAGAAATGGCTGCCAAGAACGTTAGTTTCCCCTTATATTTGTTGCCTTTGGGAGTGGTAGAGAATTTTTTTGATTTTCCCTTCCCTTATAGTGAGGATAGAAGAGGTCTTAGTTGGAATGTTCTTTTCGAAAGTCTTGAGCATCAAATGCAACTCCGAGATAGACTTCTCCCAATTATTCATATTATATTTCATGATGAAGTGGTCAAATGATTTGGGGAGTGAGTTAAGGATCAAATTGATAACTAACTTAACTAGGATAGAAAAAATAAGCCTCTCTAATTGGTACACTAAACTCTTCATTTGGAGTACATGGGTACTAACGGACGTTCCCTCCACCATCTTGCAAGCATGAAACACTTTGACAGTTTCATATTGTTGTTGCCTTGCTTGTTGCTGAAACATGTCTTTCAGTTGAGCCAAGATCTCATAAGCACCTAAACGTTCCAAATCCTTCTGTAAATTTGGAACCATAGTGGCGAGCATCAAACAAGAGATCTCATTTAAGTCATCAAAGTGCTTTGTCCAAGGATCACATATGCTTCTGGTGGCGTTGGTAGGATGTTCTTCGGGAACGGGTCCCTCGAGAATGTACAACTTCTTCTCGTGTTTGAGGACATTCCTCAAATTACACTACCAGTCCAAGAAAATCTTTCCATTTAGCTTGTATTTTTCCAAGACGGATCTTAGAGAAAGACCTAGCATCGGGGTCTGCTGTAGGTGTCGAGGGTGCCATCTACAAAAATTACAAAGTTTTGATTTAGTACTTCCGAAATCTGATTCTTTAATAAAATTAATTTTCCTTAAGTTATGAAACATTAATTTTTATTAAAGTTAAGATCCATAAAACCCTTTCGTTTCTAACTGACGGAGGTACTGATTACAAGTTTAAGTTATTTAGGTAGGTGACGATTACCAATTGCATCACATATGCAACTCTTAATTCTTTATGGAATCATATGACAACACTTTGTTATTTTAGGCATGTTTATCCCATATATGGCAACTTTCTCTTATAATTGGCAAAGGCGCTGTTTATAAGATCGAGTTCTATGTCGTCAAAAAAAACATTGGCCCATGATTGTCGTGGGAAGCGCAAAACACCATATCGCATGTAAAACATGGTGGTCAAGTGGTTGGCGGAGGCGTTGTCCACAAGATCATCTACTAGCGAGCAAGTGTCTTTTAAAATGATGACATTGACTTACAATTGTTGGTCCCAGCCGGATCTACAAGTTTATAGAATAACAATTTGTATAGAGGGGGATGAATACAAATACAGTAGCTTTCACTTTTAAAAATTATATATTGATAAAGAAGATCAATACAAATTTTTATAGATGGTTTGCGAATGATATATGATACAGAACTATCTAAACAATGTAAGATACACACAAAATTACAGATAGCAAAAAGAAAAGACTTGCTACAAGAAATAAGGTAAGAAGAAATGTGTTCTTCATTTGTTAAAGTAGGACTTTCACTTAGACATAGAGTAGAGAGAGAAGTAACTTTTTGCATAATTTTAGAGTGAGGAAGATGGTAACTGAGAAGAGAACTAATCAACAATTTATACCTATTGCATTAAATACAATTTAGAAGGTACAAAGCACGTGGCAAGCTTTTAGAGGAAAGTTTGTCCTTTGTTGCAGTATACAATCCTTTTGGCTGTACATGAACAGTCCTATTTCATAAAGTACGTAAGCACGTTTGGAAATAGAGGAGTGAATTCGTACTGTACCTAACTTAGAAAGGTTTGAGTTTGTCGTTTGTGTGCAGAAGGACAAGAAAAAAAATATCTTTCTTGACAAGATTTATGTGATCGCTGAACACTGGAATGATACTGAATGTCTCATCAGTGTTCACTAAATCTTGTGCAGACTTCACACTTGTGTAGACGAGCTTGTTATCACTAAAAACCGCTTCAGATCATGAACTTGTTGGTCTCTAATCTTCAGCTTTTGTCTTCGACATCGCTGAAGGATCTGTTGTGTGAGATTTGTCTTCTTGAAGGATGTTGGTCTCTGAACGAATTACAATACATGTTCAGCGATCACTGAACAGACTCAGTGATGATCATTGAAACTGAATACAAAGGTAATACACTTCTATAGATAAAAAGAGATCATCATCAAATCACTGAGAGAGAGGATCAACAATCTCTCCCCATTTGATGATAACAAAACAACATAAAGAAAATTGCTTAAGTTACATCAATAAAGAAAATGCACTAGTAAAATACTTGTCATTTTTAACTGTTTTGGGATATTTTTCAGTGATACAGTTTACTATGAAAATTTACTTAAGTTGTAAAGGATTACTAGGAAAGAGTAAATTTGCACAATATTGATAACTGAAACTGAAAGCATATTCACTTACTAGAAAGGTGTCAATAAATGAAAAACATAAATGGAACTCATAAATACTTGTCCCATGTACTCTTTTCAGGGATCTTTTCAGTGAACTGACAATTTTATTGAATATTTTTCAAGAGAAAATATTACAAGTATTACAATCAGTACTGGTAGACCTAATGCATAAAGGTTATACAATGAAAGTAAAGAAAAGAAAATAAGATTACAAGACTAAAAGAACGTCTAATCTAAGTTGTTGAAGTTGACATATTTAGGTACATCTTCTCCAAGCTTCTTGCGTCTTAGCATTTCCTTTCTGATCTTGCGCTCTATCATCTCTCCAAGTAGATCATTATTAAGCCAAGTCCCTATCATAATCCCAGATTTAATCAATCAAACACATGAACATCATGATTTAAGAATTCAACAATGGCAGATTAGAGTAGAAAGAAAGAATATTTTTTCAAAGGTTTCTTTGTATTGAAATGCTTCCAATATTACAAACAAGGTACGGTTACAAAGCTACATAGATCTATTACAAGATTACCAAGATACCAACCTATTTATACAAGAAAAATACCAGAGAATAAAAAATCTTGAATACAACATTTTAGCATAAAGCATTGAACCCAACATTCTCCCCCTTTGAATTCAAGCTTTTTGTTCCTTTGTAATTTTCTGGTATAAATAGGTTGGCGGCTTTAGATTTTAGAGTAACTTTCGTAACCGTACTTGGAGATTGTATCTTTGGAAGATTGATACACATTAAGCATTGAAGAATATTCTCTCTACTCTCCATATTCTCTAATTTTCTACCATTATTAGATTCTTGAATCTTGTTGTTAATTTTGTATGATTGATTGAATATGGGATTATCAATTGGTATCAGAGCATGAAACATCAACTAGAGAATCAAATTGGAATTGTAATTAGACTGAATTTGGATTGAAGAATTGTTTGGACTTACTATTTTTGTCGAACATCCTTGCTAACGTTTCTAATTCTGAAATTCTTAATCTGGATGAATCTTTGATTCAATTTGATTGAATTATGTTCGGAATATATATCTGAGTGTAATGGAATCATTCAATTTTATAATTGAATCGATTTAAAGTTTCAATTTTAGATTTTTGTAATTTGCAAAGTCTTGAAACTATTCTTGAATGTTTTTGAGTTCCAATTCGAATTCGACCAGTTTAATCTGTTTTTGTTAAGATTTAGCTTCAAAAACTTGTTTTTGGACAGTTTTCGAGTCAATTTGTGCTAATTTTGTTCAGAATTGTGTGTTTTTAGTTTTTTTGGATCGAATTCTGCATAGTTTGGTAAACAATTTCTTAATCGCCTGTTGAATAGATTCATCGAGCGATAAGGTGTTTCATCGCTTGTTGAATACTTGTAGTGTCCGAGTTCTTATCTTCATCGCTTAACATTGTAGGCGATATCCTATTCATCACCCATTGAACTTTTGTTTTGATATCTCTCAAATCATTGAGGGAAAATCCTTTTTCATCGCTCAAAGCATTGAGCGCTAACCCTTTTTCATTGCTCATTGTGTTGCCCGGTGAAGTCCTCATCGCTCGAGTATTGAGAGATAAGTGTTTCTTGTTCGATAAGGTGTTAAGCGATAAGGGAGTTGTGCAATAAGCAAGTGTGGGAGATAAGGAAGTTGTGCGATAAGCATTGTTGTGCTATAAGAAGTTGTACGATAAGAAGTTGTGCGGTAAGGTGTGTGATAAGTTTGTTGTCCAATAAGCAATAGTTGGAAGATAAAGTGTTGTCCGATAAGTAGTATTGTTCGATTAGAATACTTGTTGGTCGATAAGCTTTGAATATCTGATTTTCTAAGTTTTGAACTGTGTTAAAAGATCAAGCGTATTCAAACATTTGAATTGTTTGAAATGGAATTCATGTTAGAAAGAGAGAACAAGGAACTTAAAGAGAGTTTCTGATTTGGAAAAGAAATTTAAAAAGAACAAGAAAATTACAAAGGGACAAAAAGCTTGAATACAACATTTTAGCACAAAGCATTGAACCCAACACTCTTGCATTAGAGTTGACACTTAAAATATTTCGGCTGCTCTACCTATGGACCTTCTTTCCAGAGAACAACATGTAGATATTTCTTGAGTTCTTTATCTAATCCAACACCAACTTGGGTTTTTCAAAAAAACGTGCTTACGCGTAGTTCAGTTGTCTTTTCTTTAAACCGTGTGTGGACTAAGTTGTCTGTTGAGATTTTGCTGTTTGTATGGATTAGACTAAATTTTTATTCAGTTGTTGTACTAAATAAATGGTCTGAATGATAGAATGACAATTATACCCCTTAGTTTATATATAATCAATAACTATATGTTTCATATATAATGTTTATCCAATATGCATAAATGGTTGTCTTTGTTTATGTTCAAACAAGTTTTAAACCATAACCTTTATAACTATGTATTAAAAGTGCTACAACACATACTTGTCAATGTTAACTTATACAAACAATCCATATAGGAAGTTAGAAGAACCATTGCAGACAGGGTGTTTTATCAAGGACAAAAAAAAATCATAGCAGCTATTTATGAATCGAGGTTATCACAGTAAAGTCTATAAATCTCAAACATATAGATCCGATTTCAAATAAGTGATTTTATTTTTAAAGACAATACTGATGTGGTTTGTATGCAATAATGGGTTAAGAAAAGGTGTCACCAGTCAACATTAATATAGAACATTTCTTCATAATCCGCAGTTGATAGGCTAGATTTTGCAACCCTAAAACCCCACCAATTAACACAAAAAAATCTCTAAATTGTAGATTGAATGAGAAGTACCTTTAATAGTAGATTGAATGATGTAAAACTTGAAATCTTTTAGGACTATTTGCTTTTGGTTTCAATGTTTTAGTTTTCGGTTTTTTGAAGTGTTGGTTGATGCAAACAAGAGGAATCGTGAACTACGAGGAGCCAAAAGATGGTGATGACGAAGAAGGGTATTTTGGGAGGGATCGATTCTAATTTCTTTGATTCATGGAGGGATCAATCTTTTGCTTATGGAGAGGTAGGTTTAGGGCATTTTTTTTTATTATCGGAAGGGGGTGGATATGAAATGAAGGGGTAGAGATGGAAATAGAAGGGCTTAATGTATATGACTCTCCCAATAGTGTTAAGTGAATAAGCCCATTTCTAAACCAGTAAATCACTTCCAAACAATACTACATAGCTTACCGAATAAGACATATGTCATACAACTCATTAATTTGTTACTAAACAGAGCCTTAATTCTATTACCTCATACAAGAAGTATTTTTATAGAGGGGTAAAGAGTTTATTATACAAAGTATATAAAAAAATGAGATTCTTTTTTATTTCTCCTCTGGTTCAAAAAGAATGTTAATAGTCATCTTTTAGAAGGTATTGTTAAAAGATCATCAATTCCTAATGAAATGGATGCGGTGGTAGCTTCTCGGAAACCCAGAAAATTTGTTGAGTAAATAGAACTTATGTGTATCTACGCCAATCTACGGTAGAAGAGAAGGCTACTGTCTCTTGTACAGATCGTTTATTAATCTACTATAACTATAGCATACCTCTCTTTCACGAATTGCTGCATTTATTCGAGTTCATAGGGCAATTGTCACTGCTTATGGACCGGATATAGTTATATATATTAATTACATATAATATATAATATATTTTTTAAATTTTAATTAGATTAATTAATTTAAATAATCAATTATATATCATATATATTCAATGGATTGACATATTTGATATTTTCCAAACTACCAAATGCAAATGGGGTTGGTACCATATATGGCTGAATTTTGACACTCACCCCACCTAAGCAACTTGATTCAAAATTCTCTAATACATTTAAAAGTCTTGCGAAGACTTGGAATTTCCCAAGTCTTTGAAGCTATAGCTTTTCACAAATAATGCTTTGTTGTACCATATTTATACGTTATAATCATATTTGTAATTTATATTTTTTTACACCAATATGCATTATTCAAATGATGATTACTATTGGATATAAAAAGAATATAAATATTATATGGTATTTTTAGACGGACGTTTAATCTTTAGAGAATTACATTTTAGGTCTGTGTGCTTTTGCGGTTTTTTGGTTTTCATAATTAAACATCATCAGCCATCCTCACTTCGGCAATCTTCCAGCCAATAGCTATGATCCCGAACGCCACAGCTCGTCACCATCCTCTCTTGGCCACTATTGATCTCGTCCATTGCCATTCTCCCATTATATTTCTTTCTTCCCCTTTTAGATGTCGATTTACGCACCACTCATCTTCTGCCACCATAGTCTTTCACCGTCATCTCTCCTTCTCTTTTTCACCATCCAACCTCACCCCCTCCCATTGTTCAAGCCACCCCTTCTCGACTCCATTCTCCTTCTCTATGTGGTTGACCACCTCCTCCTCACCATTGTGAATTCCACCACCACATATGACCCCTCCTCCACCGTCCTCATATCTCTCTGTTGCACCCTCCCTTATTCTTCACCCATCTTTGTTTCTCAGCAAACCAACAAACAGTATCCGTAGCTCGATTTAGATTTTGTATCTAAAATTAGTTCTTGGTTAATCTCCACAAAATATTTGCTTCTTGATTTGGATTTTGTATACAGAACATTGAGTTTTTTGAAAAGTATGGACATAAATTTGAATCTCTTGCCTCCTCCCAGATACGCCATCGTCGTGATGATGATGACAAAAAAGAGAAAACAAAAGTTCAAGAAAGTATTATGTGTCCTCATAACACTTGTTTTAGATGGTGGAATATCAAATGAAATGTATGAGTAAGAGAAGGAGAGGTTGCCAAAGGCAGTTCCGCTAGTAAGGGCCCTTCTGATGGTGAAATGGTAAAGATAGCCAACAAATACTACTGAGACAACTTTTGAAGTCCAACATGAGTTATTTGAATAAATATAGAAGGAAGGGAAACAACCGTAATGAATGCATATGGAATCATTGAAGAAGATCCTATCAAGAAAGTGAGAGAATTTTTGGCCCAAAAAAAACTTGCCAAAGAGCTTCATGAGATAACAAAAAGAATGTTATTATAAAGAATAAAACTAAAGAGTTTATGAGAAAGCTTCATAAAGGTACAACTGAGATCAGAAAGAAAATCAACATTGGAATCAAATGTATATGAGAGAAGTTCTGAAAATAAAAGCATAGGGGTTGTTTGTTTACCTCTTAATAGTTCTATTAAGAGGCAACCTCTGAATCGTTAAGAGGTGAATCTTGTTTGGCAAAAAAAAAAGTCTGCCTCTTAATGGTTCTAAAATCCTCTGAATGATTATGTATCCTGGATCTCCCTTAACCATTAAGAGCCCTAATTTCATTGTACACAATTACCAAACAATTATATTTCATTTTGCACTATATCATGAGAGCCTGTTAATCATTCTGATCACTTAATCATTCTGCACCAAACAATTCAGCAATTGCCAAACGGCCCCTTAGTCGTCATATACATTCACTAAAATCACGAAAGCAAGGTTCACCATTTTAGCAACCAACTTAATTGTGTCTATTTCTAATCTTGACAAATGATGCAATGATTCTTAGAAGATACTAGTTTAAGTAAGCATTCATCCTGATAGAGTCCAAGGTGAATAGCGTTGGATGATCCATATCTCAAGGTTAGTTGTAGATGAGCACAATTAACTATCCATGTGGTTGGGATCCCTTACAGCCCAACCACAACAATGCAATTGTCAGGTATGCACTCTACCCACTAAGCTAATATCCCTATCATGCTAGACCCCCACAGGCGGCCCACTATGCGAAAAGAAAGGAGAAACAAAAGATGAAACATGAATCATGAATCAACTAAGCCCACTTAGGAACTTTCTTAAGATTAAGAAAAATAGCCTCAAAGTAAATAGCATGGAGCCATTTGGGTATTGCCTATCCGCTAAGAGAGTTTATAAATAAATACATATCTTGGGTATCATCCTCGATACTAATATATATCATATATAACACCAATAAGTTGATTCGAGACCTCGCTCTCAACCTCTTGACCTAGAGGACACTCACTTCTACCATAGGTTATATCACGTCATTCTCATTACATAATAATAAATGATGTAAAATGTTACTAGTAATAATGCCCTATCACAATGGAAGTCATTTAAAAATTTATCACAATTCATACCCCAACATAACTCATCACATATTTGATTATCTTATAAAGGAATTCAAATATAAAGTCTAAGCATCCCTTATAATTCACTAAGCAAGAATTTTTCCCTTATCCACTCTTGAACCTTCTGCTCCTAAGATGCATACTATTAGTCAGCTTTACATAGTTTAATGGGTTCATGGTTTATGTGCACAAAGCATAAAAGTCTCATCATGCATAATAACAAACAAATATCCAAATAAAGATAGTATGAACATTTTTTTAAAACTTTTATATAATTACAAGATCTCGAAAATTGCACCACCGGGTAAAGTTCATAGTATCACTCGCTTTCCATAGGTTATAAGACTCATCCTTGTCGGATTTATCAATCCTAAGAAGTGTCTTCCCTTGTGACATATCAACCCAAATCTCATACCCGAATGAACAAATCATAACATTTATAGCATGTTAAATGACGTTCAAAAAACAATGAACAAATAGCATGCAACCCGCATAACTAATTACATACGAGTAATATATGCCTATAAACATGTATGCAATAATAATATTATGCAAGACCTATGTATCCTAAACAATTTACAAACTCAAATAAAGTATATGTATGCATGCATCCTAGTAAAAAGCCTCATGAAAGCTACCTGTGAGAGTAGTGCACAAACGATAGCTCCATCTTTGTGACCTACGAAATATACACCATAGTATCTCAAGAACGGACTATTTTGCAAGAAAAATAACAATATTCAACTAAACTCAAACCCGACTTGACCTAGAGTTAAATCCTCCATCAAACCACAAGAAACGAACTTAACGATGCATCCTAAATGTCAACTTGACATTTTAAAATGTAATAACTCTACACTCCAAATTAAAGTGTTGGGGTAATGTTTAAACTCAAATATGTCAATTCAAACAATCGATTAATTAACGGGATAAATCCATCACAATATAATAAATTTTATCTTAATTATTTTATGTTCAGTGTATGCTCAAATTATTTGGATTGCAAATGTATGATTTTTAGTCTAAAATTAAGTATAAGGAAAAATCATTAAAATACTTTGGTGTATTATGAATTTGATCATGGCCTCAACTATTCATAGATTTGTAATTTTTGGTACGAGATATCGAAAGCACGTAAATTATGATTTTGAGACTATTAATCTTTAAGAACTAACTGGGTGAGCCGTCGATAAAACTAGACGTTTAAGCCGACTTAGGGATTTAGCCTAAAGTTTATGTAACTGGCTAGGATTTTGTTGGTCCAATGATCGATCAACAAGAAGTAAAGATACTTAGAATTACGTTATGAATGGTGTAAGTAGAACTTTGGGCAGATCAGGAAAGATGTACATTAAGGTAACTTTCATGTGATTTTTTGAAGTTGGGATACATGCCTATATGAAAAGATGCTTTACAAATGACTTATTTGCTTACGATGTTCTATCCAAGTGCATGATCGATGTGTTATCTTTTAGCATGAATGAAGTATTTTGAAATGTGATGTGTTCTAAATTTATAACCGCAAGTGTATGGGAAGTGTAGCATACGGGTCGATCACAGGGAGACGATGGACTAAACACGGATTTGTTCTAGACTATGCCCTAGCTACAGAAATCATAAACATTTTGGTTTTATTAAAATAGAATAACAATGAATGACGAGACATAAAAATAAGAGCTTACGATAATCGGTAACATTAGTCTCATAATTTAGCCATGGTGAGTATTCGTTATGTAAAATATTTTAACTCTCTATCGAGAGGGAAAAGCCTTTATAAAACGATATATGCACCTACTTTTGTAGGATGCAAACGTTGAAAAGAAGTATTTTGATAAAACAAATATTTTCTCAGCCTACCTCCGTAACTATTTTCATGTCAGGACTGTAGCCACCAACCAATTATGTCTAAGTCGAGAATCAAATTTCCGTCCATATTCCCACTAAACAAATTAAACAAACACTAGAATAATCGAATACCCACACAACAACTTCCGTTCATTAAAAAGCAGTGGATTAAAATCTCGTATTCGTTTTAAAATCAATTGGTTAATCCCAGGACTTTTATTCCAATACATAAAACCCAATCAAACGAAAGCTACACCACAAAATGACGGGTGTCGAGTCTGGAAAATTATAGAATTTATAAAAATAAGCCTATTATATCTAAAACACAACTTGTGATAGCGATAAGTAGGGTCGTCTCCTCAGGGACTCGGTGTTAACCGTAAGTCCAAGATGTAAACGTGTGAAAATTCATTAACAATAAAACACTATATAAAAAGGGGGGGTTGGATGATTTATAAACAAGTAAAAAATTTGCCAATTAAATAAAGACTTTTAGGCGATATACGAAATAATTTAGCAATGAGTATCGATTGAATAATCATGTGAATTATGTATCACTGACCCAACCAAACCATTCTATCAAAGGATCTCAAATCGGATTGAACACCAATACGCATTGACATTCTATTTGACATAAAACATGACTAATACGAGATGCCCCGATAACTAAACTCTAATCAACTAATTTAATCCAGTCACGGACTTGGAATTCAATTGTCAATTGCATTAAGTTCATACAAATAC
>NC_037528.1:41267240-41272680 GCF_001531365.2 Cynara cardunculus var. scolymus | reverse complement strand
AATTCCACCTGGAGGTGGCAAGGTTTACCGTACACCAACCGGAAAGGAGACATACCTATAGGCGTCTTGTGGGCCGAACGATAGGCCCACAAAGCGTCATTAAGCCTTAAGCTCCAGTCTTTCCGGTTGGGATTCACAGTCTTCTCCAAAATGGGCTTGATCTCTCTATTTGATACCTTGGCTTGTCCGTTTGACTGTGGATGGTAGGCGGTGGAGATGCGATGGATAACCCCATACTTCTTGAAAAGCGCGCCGATGACCTTGTTGCAAAAATGGGTGCCTCGATCACTGATGATGGCCTTGGGCGTCCCGAACCTGGAAAATATGTGAGATTTGACAAAATCTGCTACTACACGAGAATCATCAGTTCGAGTGGCCTTTGCCTCAACCCATTTTGAGACATAGTCAACGGCCAAAATAATATAAAGATTACCGCAAGATGCGGGAAAGGGTCCCATGAAATCCATGCCCCAAACATAAAAATATTCACATACTAGCATAGGAAATTGGGGCATTTGATTCCGAGAACTAATGTTTCCTGTCATTTGGCATCTCATGCAACTCTTACAAAAGCGATAACAATCTTGCATAAGGGTCGGCCAATATAACCCACACTCAAGTACCTTCTGGTATGTCCGCTTATGGCCGAAGTGGCCCCCACAAGCATGGGAGTGACAAAACTGTAAAACAGGCTGAAACTCCCCTTGGGGCACACATCGCCGGATAACTTGGTCCGGACAATGTTTCCAAAGGTACGGCTCATCCCACATGTAGAGACGAGCCTCTCTCTTAATCTTTTCTCTATCGGGTCTAGATAGCTCACCTGGGAAGCTCTTTAAAACCAAATAATTAACAATGTCTGCATACTATGGGGTTTCACCCGAAATAGAAAAAAGGTGCTCATTTGGAAACTCATCAATGAGTGGGCTTGGCTCTCCATACAACACTAGCCGGCTAAGGTGGTCAGTAACAAAATTTTCAGCTCCGCTCTTATCTCTAATCTCCAAATCGAACTCTTGGAGTAAGAGAATCCACCTTATCAAACCTTGGCTTTGCCTCTTTCTTCTTGAGCAGGTACTTCAATGCGGCATGATCTGAAAACACAATCACTTTAGTGCCAAGCAGATAAGATCTAAACTTTTCTAAAGAAAAAACAACTGCTAGCAACTCTTTCTCGGTGGTCGAGTAGTTGCATTATGCACTATCAAGTGATCGTGATGCATAATAGATAACATAAGAGCTTTTACCGTCTTTCTGTCCCAATACYGCTCCGACGGCGTGATTGCTAGCATCACACATAATCTCAAATGGCAATTGCCAATTTGGAGGTCAGATGATAGGGGCAGAAGTAAGCATATCTTTCAATAAATCAAATGAACTCTTACATATCTCATTGAAGACAAAGTCTACCTCCTTTTGTAGAAGTTCACAAAGGGGTCGAGTGATCTTCGAGAAGTCTTTAATGAAACGCCGGTAGAAACCTGCATGACCAAGAAAAGAACGGACCTCTCTAACACTCGAGGGGTAAGGCAAGGATTTTATGACATCGATCCTTGCCTTGTCAACCTCTATACCCCTTTTCGAGATAACATGACCAAGTAATATACCTTGGTTGACCATGAAGTGACATTTTTCATAATTTAAAAGCAAATTAGTTTCAATGCACCTCTTTAAAATTTTGGTCAAGTTATCTAAGCATGAACTAAACGAATCACCATAAACTGTGAAATCGTCCATAAAAACCTCAATAATACTCTCTACATATTTTGAAAATATACTCACCATACATCGTTGGAATATCGCCGGTGCATTGCAAAGACCGAAAGGCATCCTCCGGTAGGCGAATGTACCGAAGGGGCAGGTGAACGTGGTCTTCTCTTGGTCCTCTCTCGCCATCGGTATTTGATGAAAACCTAAATAACCATCCAAAAAACAATAGTGAGTACGACCGGCTAACCTTTCTAACATTTGGTCTATGAATGGAAGGAGAAAATGGTCTTTCCTAGTCGATGAATTAAGCTTACGATAATCAATACATACTCTCCACCCATTTTGAACATGGGTGGGCACTAACTCACTTTCGGCATTCTCTACCACAGTAATGCCAGTTTTTTTAGGAACTACCTGGACCGGGCTTACCCACTTGCTGTCAGATATTGGGTAGATCATATTGGCGTCCAAAAGCTTGAGTATCTCCTTCTTGACAACTTCCATCATCGGTGGGTTCAACCTCCTTTGCGCTTCTCGGAATTGCTTGTACTCTTCCTCTAATAGAATCTTATGCTGGCAAAGTGAGGGACTAAGGCCCTTGATGTAGTTAATAGTCCATCCAATCGCCCTCTTGTGCTCCTTCAAAACGTCCACAAGCTCTCTTTCCTCCTTTGGTGATAGTGTAGCGGATATGATCACCGGAAGAGTCTCTTTATCTCCCAAGTAGGCGTACTTCAGATGATGTGGTAGCGTCTTCAACTCTAGCTCAGGTGCCTGTTCAACAGAAGGTAAAAGTCTAGTGTGAGATATAGACAAATCTACTTTAGAAAATTCATAGCTTGGCTTTTGTGCTCGCCCTTTCTCCATCCACGACACCAATTCTACAAAATCATCATCAAGATTGTACTCTTAGGCAAGCTTCTTCAAACTTCCACTATGGATGTCTATCTTAGTCTTAGATGTTTTCAAAAATGGTCTACCTAGCAAAAGCATACCGGCCTTGGAGGAATTTTTCTCCTCCATATCTATAACATAAAAATCTGCCGGAAAGACCAATTCATTCACTTGAACTAGCACGTCCTCTAATACCCCTTTAGGGAAGACAATAGACCTATCCGCTAGTTGGATTATCACACCGGTTGGCTTGAGGGGCCCTACATCCAAAGATGAGTAAATGGCATATGGCATAACATTAATTGATGCCCCCAAGTCCAACATGGATTGATTTACCGAGACATTGCCTACCTTACATGGTATGGTAAACATGTATGGGTCTTTACACTTAGGTGGTAACTGTTTTTGCAAAACAACAGACACATTTTGACTCATGCTTATCTTTTCATTACCCTTTAGTTTCCTTTTATTCGTACAAAGCTCTTTAAAAAACTTAGCATATCTAGGAACTTGCTTAATTGCATCTAATAAAGGGATGTTTACCTGAACTTTTAGGAATGTGTCAAGGATCTTTTTCTCTTCACTATCCCGCTTTGTCTTCTCGAACTGGCTCAGGAATGGTGGTGCTTGAACTATCACTTCGGGTGTCTTCTTCTTTGCCTCCTCTTCTTTGACATCCTTTGCACCCGAAGTGGATGTCTTGACCTCTAACTCTTCTTCTTCCTCATGAACCTTTTCTTTCTTCTTCTTTCCAACCTCTTGAATCTCCTTTCCGTTTCTCAAAGTGACGGCACTCACATTTGCCTTCGGATTCGTCTCCGTTTGAGACGGCAATTTACCTTTGTTTGCTAATTGGCCAACGGTGGCCTGAAGGTCCTGAATACTCGCTTGAGTTTCCTGTTGACATTTCACCATGTTAGCAGCCATAGACTTAACTACATCCTCTTATGACATACCAGAGCCACTAGGAGCTTGCGGTGACACTTGATGTTGATGTTGGGCACTCGGCTGAAATGGTGCCTTCGGTTGATGTTGTTGCTGAAAGCCTGGCGGTGCTTGGAATTGTTGAGGTTGATGGAATGAACCTCTTTGCTGAAATTGCTGACTTTGTCCTTGCCTCGGGGTATAGGTCAGATTCGGATGTTGCCTCCAACCAGGGTTGTATGTGCTCGAGAAAGGGTCGGGAGCCCGGTTGTTTGAGTTCTGAAAGTTGCCACCCCCAATGGCGTTCACTTGCTCTTCTTTTTCATGTAAAGTCGGGCATGCATCGGTGGGGTGTGCCACTGATGAGCAAAATCCACATGCCTTGACTTGAGGCATATTACCCATGGCAAACTGTTTAACAAGGTTAGTCAAATCAATTATTTTAGTTTCTAAAGATTTAACATGTACCTCACTAGCTCCCCGGCCAATGTCACTTCAAACTCCAAATTTCTTGGAGTTTTCCACCATGGTATCTATCAAGGTCCTCGCTTGAGTTGGCGTCTTGTTCACTATAGCTCATCCGCTCGCGGCATCCATCATCTTTCTTTCCATCGGTAGCAAACCTTCATAAAAATACTGAATTAGTAATTCATCAGAAATTCCATGTTGAGGACAACTTACACAAAGGCGCTTGAAGCGCTCCCAATACTTGTACAAATACTCCATGTTCTTCTGCTTGATCCCCCATATCTCTCTTCTAAGCCCGGCGGCTTTGGATGCGAGAAAGTACTTGTCTAGGAATGCTCTCGCCATTTGCGCTCAAGTGGTGATGGATCATGGCGGTAAGTAAAAAAGCCACTCCCTAGTTACGTCAACTAGGGAGAATGGAAATGCCTTCAGCTTGAGATTCTCCACCGTCGTGCCTTGTGGCTTCATCCCCAAGCACACCATGTGGAACTCGGTCATATGCTTGTACGGGTCTTCGTTAGCTAAACCATGAAAACGAGGTAGTAAGTGTATTAAACCAGTTTTAAGTTCAACACTTACCTCTTCTGCCGGATAGGTGATGCAAAGAGGTTGCTCGGCGACGTTGGGTGCCGCCTATTCCCTCAAAGTGCGTTCGGGATTCGCCATTTCCTCTTCAGTCTCGATGACCGGTTATTCTGGCTCAGAATGAGGTTTCTCTTCTTCTTCCTCTGTTTGGTCTTCTGAATCAGATGATAGCTCAATATCTTCCCAGATACTGAGAACCGGTGAAGGAGTAGACGCGTCTTACTTCTTTTGAAGCTTAGCTTCTTTGCGATTTTCTCAATTTCCGGATCAATTGGCAATGGTGAACCTGCACGAAACGATATTGGCATAAACAGTTAAACTTGTCGAGTCCCCGGCAGCAGCGCCAAAAATTTGACGGGTGTCGAGTCCGGCAAATTATAGAATTTATAAAAATAAGCCTATTATCTCTAAAACACAACTTGTGATAGCGATAAGTAGAGTCATCTCCTCAGGGACTCGGTGTTAATCGTAAGTCTAATACATAAACGTGTGCAAATTCATTAACAATAAAACACTATATAAAGAGGGGGGGGGGGTTGGCTGATTTAAAAACAAGTAAAAAATTTGCCAATTAAATAAAGACTTTTAGGCGATATACGAAATAATCTAGCAATGAGTATTGATTGAATAATTATGTGAATTATGTATCACTGACCCAACCAAACCATTCTAGCAAAGGATCTCAAATCGGATTGAGCACCAATACGCATTGACATTCTATTTGACATAAAACATGACTAATACGAGATGCCCCGATAACTAGCCTCTAATCAACTAATTTAATCCAGTCACGGACTTGGAATTCAATTGTCAATTGCATTAAGTTCATACAAATACTGAAACCAACCAATAAACGGAC
>NC_037528.1:41225648-41267090 GCF_001531365.2 Cynara cardunculus var. scolymus | reverse complement strand
AATCCAAATTAGACTAAGCAAGGGATCCAACTTACGTAATCAAACTTGAATAGGAGAAAACAAAAGGGCACAAGGATTGCATAAATGAAATCAATTAATCATGAACCAAATTCAGTCTCAACACAGTCACAATCATAATCAATTAGYTACCCAATTSCTAGAAATTAAAGAAATTAACTACACATTTCCAAGACTGATATAAACTAACCTRTTGAATGAAATGGAGAAATTGACGATAACCTTTAGAAATCGTCTCAGAAAACACTCYTAAAATCTCGAAATTGGTCCTTGTTTCTCCCCCCAAWCCACAGGTTCTGTCCTCTCGATTTCTCCCTCAATCCACAGGTTCTTTGCACCTCTTTTGTTTGTTTAATACCTTTCAATTGACAGCCTCTTTGATTTCTGCTTCCCTCTCTCAATTTCCGGATCAACAGCTTCGACCGATAGCTTCTGCCTCTCCTTCTCAACTTCCTTTTCTACCTTCTGTATCCTCTCGATTTACAGCATCTCGATTACACCCTCTCGATTACAGCCTCTCGATTTCTCCCTTTCGACTGACAACTTCTGCCTCCCCTTTTCGATTTCAATTTCCAGCCCCCTCTTAAATCCTTCGAACCCACGTCTTCTCCCGCTTTGAACCCCACGAACTAGCTCCCCTTGATCGCACGTCGTGTTGACGTCTCCCTCTTCTCCTGATCTATCGCTCGATAAAAAAAAACCCCTCTGCTGGGTTGCTGATTTTTTAATTTCTCTTGGGTTGTTGTTGTTGGGCTTTTGATAGTTGGACTATTAGTGCTGGTGGGCCTTTTCTGCTGGGCTGTTTGTTGTGAGATCAACAAGAAAACAAAAGAACAAATAAACAAATTGTTAATTTTCTTTTCCAACTTGAATTGCCTCAAATAATTAAAACTAAATTAGAACTTTTAAGCATCTAATTAGTATTAATTATTAGACAACTTTAGCATAAAAATATATGTAAAATTGACACTTATCAAATTCCCCCACACTTAAATTATTGTCCGTCTCGGCAATGACTTAAGTTAGCACGTATTTATAAAAAAATAATGAATCAAATGAGAACGTCAACTCGTATAGAATATCATAAACTTAAGAGTTGCGGCTTAGCTTCAATTAGAGGGTCTACCCAATCAAAAAGGCACAAGCTAATCTCGAGAACTCTCACGAATAGGATTAACAAAATGACACTGAATTCACTCCTTGGGCTAAAGTGTATCGCTCAAACCGTTACTACACTAGTATGTACCTACCATATGCTTGAAAAGTCTCTCACCCTTCATTACTTGGATAAAATACATGCTTATAAGATAAAAAGGTCTTAACAGGTGTAATGAAAAACAAGGCTTTGGGTACGGTAGGGAAATATTTAGAAAAAGTGACTAAGACCTAACACCAACGGAGAATCCGGCTACTTAACCACACTTTATTTTTTTTTATTTTTTTCACGAAGGACTTTTGTATCCATCTTTGAAGCTCATTTCTTTTCGGACGATAGGGAATAGAGATGGAACGCTTATATTCAACCGTATCGTCATTTTCGTCGTCTATTTTTTTTTTTTTTTGACGACGTAATTTTGCTCTTCATATATATATATATATATATATATATATTTTCTTTTTTTTCTATTCCCCAACATACAAATTCTACTTTCAAGTATAAAGGGATATTGGGATCACTCCATTGGTGCTTAGTCGGGTGAGTCGTGTTTGGATTGATTGATGATGTGGGCGACAAATGAAATAGGCTATGGCTCAAAGTGGTGTGCAAAAGGGATAATGACAACATAAGGGGTAGGCTTAAGGCTAGTGGTTTAACACAAAAATGAGCAAACAATGGCCTTTATCATGTTTATTAGCATGTAGTTATCATGTAGTCTTAAGGAGAGAAAAATCAAGTTCTAGAGATGCATATCTAGGCATGACGCTATCACACAAGAAATGAATTTGAGACTAATATCAATTATTTAGTCTAAATAAGCTCAAAGTCTCGCGGTGTTCAAAACTAGTTCAAGAGATTAGCAATAGTCTACTTTGACCGATATGCTACCACTAATCAACTCTAAGTGCTATCAATCAAGCTCAATCATGCTATACACGCATCCACACTCATCGTCATCAAAAGTTTAARCTCATTAAAAGCATGCTAACACATTATCAAAATGGACAAAAACCCTCATTTAAGCACAAAATTTGCAAAAAGCAAAAAAATTTACCCCTAAAACCATTTATAAACCCAATTCATGCCAATAAGCCCCACCCCCACACTTAATTCATACATTGTCCTCATGGTATGCAATAAATAGAGGACACTCTAAGCAATGAAGGAAAAGGAACAGAAAACTCCCCTGATTTGATGAGTGACCTTCCAATGTAAGAATCTGTGGAGATGGGCACGTCTCTTCAAGCGTCCAACATTCAGGGTGAACCTGAGAACATAGAAATCTAAGAGTGAAATTAAGAATCTAAAAGCAAACTAAATAACTGAAAGCAATAAATAAAAAGAAATGGAAATTCGTGGGTTGCCTCCCACGCAGCGCCTCTCTTTTATGTCTTTGGCTAGACCATTCTCGGTTCAATTCTTGTAGTTTGGCGTGTCCAAAGCTACTCTCTCTAAATCCCCTCCATCAAAGCCTTCATAGAACGGCTTTAGCCTATGGTTGTTAACTTTGAAAATCTTCCCCGTAGATAGACTTTGTATCTCATTGCACCATGCTAAAAAACAGTTAAAATGACAAAAGGTCCTATCCATCTGGTCCTTAACTTACCGGGAAATAACTTTAATCTAGAGTGATATTGGAGAACTTTCTGACCTTTAGTGAAAGACTTACGTGAAATACGAGAGTCATGGAACGCCTTAGTCTTCGCCTTATAGATGCGAGCATTTTCGTAGGCATCGTTCCGTATCTCCTCTAACTCTTGAATTTGAAGCTTCCTATGCGATTCCGCTTCATCCAATTCCATATTGCATGTCTTCACCGCCCAATACGCCTTGTGCTCTAATTCCACCTGGAGGTGGCAAGGTTTACCGTACACCAACCGGAAAGGAGACATACCTATAGGCGTCTTGTGGGCCGAACGATAGGCCCACAAAGCRTCATTAAGCCTTAAGCTCCAGTCTTTCCGGTTGGGATTCACAGTCTTCTCCAAAATGGGCTTGATCTCTCTATTTCAGTTTCCAGCCCCCTCTTAAATCCTTTGAACCCACGTCTTCTCCCGCTTCGAACCCCACGAACTAGCTCCCCTCGATCGCACGTCGTGTTGATGTCTCCCTCTTCTCCCGATCTACCGTTTGATAAAAAAAAAACCCTCTGCTAGGCTGCTGATTTTTTAATTTCTCTTGGGTTGCTGTTGCTGTTGGGCTTTTGATTGTTGGACTATTAGTGCTGGTGGGCCTTTTCTGCTGGGCTGTTTGTTGTGAGATCAACAAGAAAACAAAAGAACAAATGAACAAATAATCAAATTGTTATTTTTCTTTTCCAACTTGAATTGCCTCAAATAATTAAAACTAATTTAGAACTTTTAAGCATCTAATTAATATTAATTATTAGACAACTTTGGCATAAAAATATATATAAAAAATTGACACTTATCACAAAACATAAAACATAGATTTACGAAAACAGTAAAATTAATCTAAGAAAACCGTAAAGATTGACAAAGACAATGTCACTCTCCAAGAATTGTTTCTACCCTATGAAAGCAATAATTTATGTAAAAAACAATGCAAGAAATTAAAAGGTGCAAGGAATAGATATAAGGAGAAGAACATTAACAAGAGATGAATGTAAAATTTAACTAAATAATAAATTGAAATACAAAATAAAATATGAAGAAAATTGAGAAAATGAAACGTTACAAAAGTTGTTAGATGTTGAATGAGAATATGTGACATTCCATCTTCATCTAAGATTGCTTATTCCTCACATCTTCGTGGAAGAAAGAATTGCAAGTAAATAAAAACAAAAGAAAAAATTAAACCATGAACTTACAAAGCCTAAAGCTGACCCAAGCATGTATCTCAGGGTTCGATAAGGCTGGGAGGTCGAAGGGAAAGGAGAAGACCTAGCCGACCTTTATTTTTATTCGTTTGATATTAAGTTTCTTTAGGTGATATATCTATTTAGTACCTCCGTATTGATGTAAAGACTTTCGCTGCTAGGTTTTCGATTTTAAGTTACTTTTCGATTGAGGTATGTATTGATTGTTGTGCCGTCACGACCTTGGATTTTGGGGTGTGATACCGTTGCCGACCATCTTCCTCATCCCCCCGGACATCGTTGACCATTATAAACAAAAGCAGAAGCAGTTTGCCTCCACCACTTCCAGAATTACCATATTGCTTTTCTCACCCCCTAGCCAACCACCGAGACCATAATGAACAAAATCAAATACAATATCAACAATAAGATGAAGATGCAAAATCAACCAAGTACATTGGAGATAAGATAAAAAAAGGATCTTGAATCATCTCTAGTTTCTTTTTCAATCATTCTTCTAGGTACAGGTTTAATTTATTATTATTTTATGATTATAAAATTTACCAGATATTTCACATGTAAGACAGTAATTATAGTTGAAGAATTAGTTTTTTTTCTTTTTAGTACGATAAACTGTTTTTGTTAAATTAGTTATTTTATTGAAGTTTCACATAAGAAAATGTAGTATGTTTAAGTTGAAATTTTCTAGGTACACTCTTTGTTTTATTTTACTTCTATTTTAATGGTTTACGTATGAAACAATATGTGTAAGCTAAAAAATTTGTTTAATCATGAGTTTACGTCATTATTATGAATTGTTTGTAAAAAAAATTTAATACATGTATTACTATATAATTAAGTGAAACAACACTACTACGAAACAAAGATAACAAAAAAAAAAATCTTGTTTCATATGGGAATCAATATTTTGTTTGGTTCCATATGAAAAATAAGACGGTAAGAATGCAGATGGTTAGAGAGGAGGTGAGGAAATCAATTACATATGGCAACCGAACGACATATTTAAGGAAGATGATCATCCTAAGATAAATCTGGTAATCGTATGAGATGTTTAAGGACGATTATCATCCTTAAAATATCAATTTATAGAAATGAAAAAAAGTTTTTGTTTGCATGACTATATATATATATATATATATATATATATACACACACACATATGTATACATAGGGGAGGTTTATTTTACAAAACTTTTTCAATTCCAACAAACTATGCACACCATATCAAGTCGTTCATCTAATCTAATAAATATATGATTCCAATTGTTTCATGATCTAAATTCATGATTATAATGAATGGATCTTATTATCCTCCAAATAATTAAAGAATCACGATAATTGTCTATATATATCTCAATTATTTTCTAATATAAATATTAATTATGGTTTGTATTTGTAAGAATTATATATATAGAGAGAGATGACAAATCAAATACAAACCACCAAAATGTTACAAACCAGTCAGTTAAGATATTTATTAAAAATAAATAAAGGTTCATTTATTATGATTTGAATATTTATAAAAGATGATTAAAGTTCGTTAATTATGATCAATATTTGGACACAATCAATATATTTATGAGACCAGATATTCGTTAGCCTAGAAGGATGTTTGAGATTGGTTTGTATGGTGAATAGCATTTCTATATATGTTTTGTATTTGATTTGTCATATATATATATATATGTATGTATGTGGTATATATATATATATATATATATATATATGTATGTATGTATGTGGTAGTATCATTTGAGAACTTAGTAAAGTGATAAATAGGAGATACAACCATATATTCTAATTCAATCAATTTCTTTTTGAAAGCCCAACAATATATTAAAAGAGCAAAAAATACAAAGACAAGTTACACCAAAATCTTCTGCAAGGCGCATAACCAAACCAAAACCATCGCAACTTGAACAAAAACACAACACAAACACCCATCGATACGAAGAAAAGAAGCTTTCAAAACAAGTCTATGAAACCCCCAAGACCTAAACACCAACAACCAAAAACGAACATCGCCACCTAGAAAAAACGAGCCTTAAGAAATAAAAGACGATGAACACCCACCAATACGCCTTCTTTTGCTGCTGAAATTGAAATGTGAAAACGAAAAAAAAAAAACTGACCCCGAAAAGCACGAAATAAGGAAAGATTTACTTGTCACCCAAACACCAACGACCGGAATGACCTGTACCAAACCGCATCCTGCGATAGAAAGCCAAACAAGAACCACACTCTATTACAATATTGAACTACATCAATCAGACCAAGAATATGCAAACCTTTTTAAGCGATTCAAAATCCAGAAGACCGGGAGCAGTTGCACCCCTAAACCAAGCTATTGACAATTGTCCGAAGATTCTGCAAACACTGTGAATTCATCGATCTCCAAATGACGTAAAGGGTTGTCCAAATCACAGTCGTCCTTACTTGAACTCGAATTTTATCACCTTGAAGTCTACTCGGAAAGAAAGAATATCCTCCAATGTGTCAATTTAAGGAGGCTCACAGCCCCACTACCGCCATAAGCCCGCCCAAACCTGCAAACTTGAGACACAATGAAGAAAGCAACGATCGATTGACTCGACATCTGACCCGCATCAGGACATAAACTATAATTCATATCAATATTTGTCCATAACATCACGGACCCGGAATCTTCCACAAGTAAGTCTCTAAATAAATGTATCAACTTTTGATAGGAACTATTCCACACCAAAGAGGCCGTACAATCTGATTTATGCCCCTAAGCATCTTTCTATTAATCAGGCCTTTGAGACTTCTGACCGAAAAATTGTCGTCCTCCGAAAGGAAACATATCTAATCAGCACCCCTACGTTGAATCAATAACCCCAAGCCTATTAACTCATCTAACTGCCCACGAACCCTCGCTCTCGGATCTTGAACCCAATTCCACATCCAACTTCAATCGCCCTCACACCATCGAACTTTGTCCCTGACTAACGCCTTTCCGTTACTCTCGAGCCTGAAAAGTCTACAAAACCTATCAAAAAGTTTAAAGTTCCACTACAACAAAATTGGGTTTATAGGACACTCTTAATCTTTAAGTGTCCCAATAGACCGCATTATAGGACCAAAATATAAAGTGTCATATCTAAAGGCGTTATAATAAGTTTATATGACGCTTTTGGACGTCTTAACAAGTTTTTAAGGACATTTTTAATACAAAGTGTCGCATTAGTAACTTTATAGGATACTTTTAAGAAATTGTCTTATAAATTCAATTTTTTATAGGACACTTGTTTTTATAGGACATTTTTTCAAATAGTGTTCTATAAAGTTGATAATGTGATGCTTTATATTAAAAGTGTCCTAAAAATCTTATTACGATATCAAAGAACGTCATATAAACTTTATTTTTGTGATCTTATAAACTAAGTCCTATAAAGAGTTTTATTAGGACACTTAGAATTTAGGAGTGTCCTGTAAACCGAATTTTGTTGTAGTCTTCCCCATCTATTTATCCAACCAAAAGCAAGTAGCCCCCCCACCGTCCCTCACCTTCTTCCCCATCTATTTATCCAACCACTTGCCTAATAGCGCCTAATTTGTTGCTTTTAAACTACCCCCATTAAGACCCCATGATTGGAAGTTATTAAGAACAGTAGACCATTTAACCCATGATGATTTTCGATTTAAATCCACTTCCCCACCCCAAAGGAAATCTCTCCTTACACTCAACGACCAAGAAAGAACCCAAGCAGGAGAAAGAGTAAAGGGGGAGGCTGCCTAAAACCCATTTCATGAGAGTCAACTGTCGACCATAAGAAATCGAACATGCTTTCCAAGATGTCAATCTAACTTTGAACTTCTCAATGACAGATTTCCAATTCTAACTCGATTCATATTTCGCCCAAATCAGGACACCAAGATAAGTGAACGAAAGACAAAAGAAAGCACAACCGATGATGTCTGTAAACGAATCTACCTCCGATGATGACGGAATCCCCAAGCCATGTAATTTTCTTTTATTCAAATTTATTTTGAGCTTCGATTCTACTTGAAAATAGTTAAAAACACCCATCAAACCCCTCAGATTTGATAAATTCCATCCACCGAAGAACAGTGAGCCATCTACAAATTGAAGATGCAAAATCATTACCTCGTCCGCCTCAACTTTAGTACCTTTATAAACCCCATGATGTTGGGCTTCGAGAATTGCCATGTTCAAACCTTCTGCTACAATCAGAAAGAGAAATAAAGGATCACCTTGACGAACCTCTCTACTCATCGTAAACTCAGAAGTTGGTGACATATTTACCAAAACAGAGATCGTTGCATACTCCAAACAAGCTCTACGCTTATCTCTGAATCCCATTTGTCTCGTCACCTGTGATAAAAATTAATTTATATTAAACGATTTTGTGAATCCCAACCTGCAAAATAATGAATCGTTTGAAGATTATGTTTAATGTTTGCGATTCAACGTGAATCCCATGCATGTATTTGATGTTTGTAATAGAAAACAATCAGGCATGGGTTAAGTGAGCGATCATAGTGTCTATTAGTATTGTATATGTCATAATCGACGTCTCAATAATCATATTGTGTATTGCTTATGGCATAATCAACATGTGAGTGATCACAATGTCACGCACGACTGTAAAATCACACTATTAATGTTTCAGATACGAATCTGCAAATGGTTTTGGTTCTATATGGAACAAAAAATAATTAGTTAAATGATTTTTATTTGGATGAGGAAGTGACTAAAATAATTTGAGTAGTCAAAAGAGGAGTCTTTTTATTTTGAATTAGTTTTGGTTATTAATTGAAATTACCATGGTACCCTTATTGAATTAGTTATGGAATCTTTTTCAAAGTTGAATAATTATATTAAACTAGCTATGGCATCTTTCCAAAATTAAATAATTAGATTAAAACAAGGATGTCTTACGGTTCTCACAAATTACATGGTTCTCCTTATATATAATTAAGGGTATTTATGGGTTGGGTTGATCGGGTTGAAAACATTTGAACGACTTCATTCAATGCTTATGGTTTGAAAAATCTTAATTCAATCCAACCCAAATCAAAATACAATCCAACCCAAATCAAAGTGCACTCCAACCCAACTCAAACCCGTACGGGTTAGTCGGGTTGGTCGGGTTGATAATTTGATACATTAAAATAATTTTCTAACCTTGAATATGTTATTTATTTACTCATAATTTATTTTTCATCATCAACTCTTTGATACAACTTATCCATATTTCTTACGTATATTATATTCAGTTAATTTTCTCAATTTACATACATATGAATGAGTTATGTAGAATGTGAATAAATTGAAAATATGTGTATATGAAGAGCATACCAGATAGTGTAATTGTCTAATATAAATATTAACAGAAATTCAACAATTACATTAAATCCAAGAAAAATAAAAGAATATCGGGTTAATCGGGTTGGGTTAGGTTCAAATAATAGTAACACAATATCAACCAAATACCTACCGTTTGAAAATTTTACAACTCTATTAGACATCGGGTTACGTCGAGTTGAGTTATTTTGGGTTGGGTTGATCGAGTTGATCGGATTTTTCAACACCCCTATATATAACCCCCTTAAATATGTCATTTAAGAAACTTAAATATTTTGGAATACATGACCACCTATTTTGTAAGCATTTGTCATGTGCTTCATCTTTTGTGTCATGAAACCTCGTCCACAATAATTAGCGTGTATCTTTTCCTTGAAATACCCATTACATTCATAGGACTAAATAGATCACGAGAAGAAGATGTAATGGCCATGATAGTGATGATGCTTCCTTGGATTTGAATGAGATACAAGTTCCCTTGTCTTTCTCATTGGCAAGCACATAACTTCCACATAAATTTTAGCGAGGCAAGCATCTCGATGATCAATTCTTTCTGTCTACATAGCCAATGCTCTTACAGGAGTGATAGCCTCTCAATTGTTGAAGAATCTTCGGTGAAAAAAACCTTCACCATCTTCCTTTTCTTCCGGCAGATAGTGTTAGGAATTGATCAACCATAAAATGTATTAACATGTGTATATGTTGAACAAAACAGAAAACTGCAATATTCGAGTAATATCTTCACACGGAAAACAAAATAAGTAATAATCGTAGACCTTACTTGTTGTCGTAGATTCGTGATTCCACTGATTGTTCCAGAAATCCGATTGAGGCCCGCGTTAAACGCAGTGTCCTAAAACAAAAATTGCACCGGTGAATCGGTGTTGTCTTGAGGATACAACAATATGTTTCAAGTATGAACTTGAATCTATCGAATTAAAAGTATGTTCGGTGATGGATTCATGTGGAAGAAGAACGAGAGAGAAACAGAAAGTTCGTTTTTCGTGTCTGTTGATCGAATGAGAGAACGCTGAAAATGTAGGCAGTAAAGGGTTTTTATACCCTTCTCGTTAACCGCCAATGACCAACA
This sequence comes from Cynara cardunculus var. scolymus, assembly GCF_001531365.2. NCBI lineage: Eukaryota > Viridiplantae > Streptophyta > Magnoliopsida > Asterales > Asteraceae > Cynara > Cynara cardunculus. The sequence goes on along the minus strand of NC_037528.1, from coordinate 41,256,634 downwards.
GTAACCGCCGGTAACTGCCAGTAACCCAATGTAACCACCGTAACCGCCGGTAACCTCCAATAACCGTTGTGCGAACCAGTGTTATCGAGCATAGCCATCTCTGTCTATCAACCACAAGACATCAAGAGCCCACCAAGAACACCACACACCAAACCCAAGCAATTAAATGATTCATTTAATGCTCAAGGATTGGGGTTCCTATGTGGTTCCTATGTGGGACAACTTCTCCTACACCTTACTAAGTTCCAACAATACCCCACATTTTCTATTCAAACCCCAATAATACCCCACATTTGAATAGAAAATAAGCAATATTTATTGGGACTTAGTGTTCCATCACCAAGCTAGTTATAACATGCATCGGAAAAGGTGTCTTTTGGACTTGAACAGTTCCTAGTGAATGCATATCAGATCTACTTCATGGATAGTGAACAAGGTCTTGAACTAGCCACTTTTTGTAGTAAATCAAGACAATAGGCATCACACATGTTATACCTATACATAATTTAATTCTTACCGTTGTGTTCATTTTGGTCGTGAACATATCCTATCTTCATGAGAGTTTTAGAAGACGTAGCCATATCCATCTTCAAGGATGCGACCCCACATCAGTCTCACATAGGTAATGCCGATCTAGAATATTCCGTAGTATTCTACTAAAATAGCTATCAGCATTAGTAAGAATATAATATTCAACCCTATATCATCAACGAAAAATACAAAGGAAACATCATAGGAATAGGCATACCTTTGTTTGATTATCACTTGAGCTGTCCCCGACTTGTTTTCCTGTTGAACCTAGACCATGGGATCTCCAATTCTGCTAGGTTAGGTTGCAGCCGAGAAGGTCTCATTGCGTTGGGTTTAAGCCCATTCCCCTTGAAGTGTAGGATACTTGCTCTCTACTTAGGCCTTTTGTCAATGGATCGGCAATATTCTCCCTTGACTTTACGTAGTCGATGGAAATGATTCCATTTTTCAGCAAGTCCTTTATCGTGTTGTGGCGCCTTCGTATGTGCCGGGACTTTCCATTGTATATCTGATTCTTCGCTCTAGTGAGAGCGGCCATACTATCACAATAGATACTAATTGCAGTCACCAGTTTAGGCCACAATGAAATACCTTCAAGGAAGCTTTTAAACCATTCGGCTTCTTCAGCGGCTTTGTCTAAAGCGACAAATTCGGCTTCCATAGTTGATCTGGTATTCACGGTTTGTTTAGACGATTTCCATGATACCGCTGCACCACCAAGTGTGAACACATATCCACTTGTGGATTTACTTTCGGAATGGTTGGAAATCCAATTAGCATCACAATACCCTTCTATAATGGGAGGATATTTCATATAGTGCAACCCATAACTCATTGTGTATTTCAAGTATCGAAGCACCCTTACTAGTGCATACCAATTAGGGGTGAGCAGCGGAATCGGGTACCCGTTTGCGGAACCGGAACCGCCTTGGAACCGCCGGTTCCGGAACCAGAACAGATATGAGTGGTTCCGGTTCCGGTTCCTAAAATACGGAACCGATTGAGAATGGTTCTGGTTCCGGTTCTCATTTTTTCAGAACCGTTACCCGCCGGGTACCCAGAACCGGCGGTTGTTTTTCAATAAAAAAGAATAATTGATATTTTTCAATACCAAATTTATATTAAGTTACATCTTCAAATGACGCGGTCATCTTCATTCTTCATTTACTTTCTAGTTCTACTAAACTACAGTTCGTAGTATGTAATCGTTAAGTTTTGAACATTTACAATTATAGTATATAATCGTTAAACTTTGAACATTTTCTATTAGTCTATTATGGTTTGTAATYGTTAAAACAATATTTGTAACCATTATTCCGTATAATTTGTATTCTTGTTTATTTAGTTTAGTGTTTTGGCAATATTTTATTTTTATTTTTAAATAACAAAATTTTAATATTTTAGGAAGCGGGTACCCGGAACCGGTTCCCGGCGGTTCCGGTTCCGATTCCAAAAATTCAAGAACCGCTCTAACTGGTTCCGGTTCCGGTTCCAATATCTCAAAAACCGCCGGTTCCGGTTCCTGTCAAAAAGGGCGGGTACCCGCCTATGCTCACCCCTAATACCAATGGTCTTTTCTTGGGTTATGTGAATACCGACTAAGTCTACTCACACTATATGCTATATCCGGTCGTGTGTAGTTCATGATATACATCAAGCTTCCAAGAACTTGAGTATATTCCAATTGAGCCACATTGTCTCCAAGATTCTTCTTTAATTGGCTTGAAGGATCAAACGGGGTGACAACCAGTTTGTCATCATAATGACCAAACTTTCGAAGCACCTTCTCAATATAGTGAAATTGGCTAAGAATGTAACCATCTGGATTTCTTTGAATCTTTACACCAAGGATTATATCTACTATTCCCATATCCTTCATGTCAAATGTCAAATGCAACATCTTCTTGGTTTGGTTTATTATATCCAAGTTTGATCCCATGATAAGTATATCATCCACATATAAGCATATGATGACATAGACACTTTTGTATTGTTTCACATGTACACATTTATCGCATTCATTTATGTGAAATCCATTTGACAACATAGTGTTATCAAATTTCTCATGCCACTGCTTTGGCACTTGCTTAAGTCCATATAGAGACTTAATTAACTTACAAACTTTGTTCTCTTGGCCTTTTACAACAAAACCTTCTGGTTGTTGCATATATATCTCTTCTTCGAGTTCAACATTCAAGAAAGCGATTTTCACATCCATTTGGTGTATTTCCAAGTTATGAATAGCCTCTATTGCTACCAATGTCCTTATAGACGTTATTCTTGTAACGGGTGAGTATGTATCAACGAAGTCTAGACCTTCCTTTTGTCGATAACCTTTGGCGACTAGTCGAGCTTTGTATTTCTCTATAGTGCCATCGGGTCTCAACTTTCTTTCGAAGATCCATTTATGGCCAATGATCTTATGACCTGGAGGTAAATCGACCAATTTCCATGTGTTATTTTGCACAATGAAATCGATTTCACTTTGGATGGCCTCTTCTCAGTAAGGTGCCTCGGAAGATTCCATGGCAGCCTTATAAGAGAGAGGTTCTCCTTCAATATTAAAGGCCATAAAATCCAGTCCAAAGTCTTTGACGACTCTTCCCCTTTTGCTCCTCCTTGGTTCTAAATCTTCTTGAACCTTAGAGGTTCCAACGGCCGTTGAATGATCTCTCTTGTTTGTATCAATGTGAGAGGGAGTATCATCAACTGGTCATTTACCAAGATTAGAGGCAGTGCCCTCCTTTTCCTTAAACGGGAAGATTGTTTCAAAGAACTCCGCTTCAGCAGATTCAATGACAGTGTTGTTGCTTATGTCAACTATACTAGATTTGAAGACTAAAAACCTATATGCAGCACTATTAAATGCTGGCCCAATATATACACAATCAATCGTTTTAGGTCCAAGCTTAGTCCTTTTTGGCAAAGGAACTTGAACCTGGGCAAGGCAACCCCACACTTTCATCCTTTTGTAGGATGGTTTTTTTCCCTTCCAAAGCTCATATGAAGTTTTATCACTTTTCTTATGGGGGATCCTATTAAGGATCATGTTTGCAGTAAGACATGCCTCGCCCCATAAATGATGAGAAGCTCCGGACGTAATCAACATTGAGTTCATCATGTTTTTGAATGTTCTATTCTTTCGCTCAGCCACTCCTTTTTGCTGGGGAGTGTATGGAGCAGTAGTTTGATGTATAATGCCATGAATTCCACAAAATTCAGCAAAGTCGTTGGATTCGTATTCTCCTACACGATCCGACCTTAGGATTTTGATTTTCTTTTCAAGTTGGTTTTCAACTTCAGCCTTATATGTCTTAAACATGCTTAAGGCTTTATCTTTTGTATGTATAAGATAAACATGACAAAACTTACTGCAATCATCAATGAAGGAAATGTAATAATTCTTTCCTCCTCTTGTGGGAGTTGCCTTATAGTCACATAAATCACTATAAATCAACCCAAGAATCTCATTTGTCTTCTCTAGCGATCTATGTGGGTGATTTCTGTATTTAGCTTCTACACAAACCTCACACTTAGATAATTTATCGTTAGTATATTTAGGAATCATGTCAAGTTTGATCATTTTTAGTAATGATTTAAAGTTGACATGTCTTAATCTCGCATGCCAAAGGAAAGAAGGATCAACAATATACACTGAACAGTGCTAGTGCCTACCTTATTTTCATTATTTACATTGGAGGCATCAACGGTATTTACAGAGAGTTTGAAGAGTCCATCATTGAGGTAACACTTCCCAACGTACACACCACCTTTAGTGATGACAAACTTGTCCGACTCAAATACAAGTTTGAACCCTTTCTTGCTAAGAATAGGGCCAGAAATCAAATTCGTAGATAATGATGGTACATGTAAAACTTCACTTAAAACAAGATCCTTCCCAGAAGTCAACCTTAGCTTGATCTTCCCCTTTCCTTCAATCATTGCGGTAGATGCATTCCCCATGAACATCGTTTCCTCATCCTTCACCTGTTGGTATGTCTTGAACAAGCTTCTCAAATTGCAAATGTGACAGGTTGCCCCGGTGTCGACCCACCAATCTTTCATGTTGGTCACCATGTGTGCTTCAATGACTCCAATGAATTGGTTTGGAGAGTGAGTGAGGTTAGCTTGAGAATTTGCCCCATCGGCACCTCCACCTTCGTTTCCACCAGCACCACCATGATCACGTCTATATCGACAATCCTTTGCTCTATGACCTAGTTTCCCACAAACCCAACAGTGCATGACTGTTTTGAAAGTCTTCCTTTTAGAAGCTATCAGACATTTCCCAGAATTGAAAGGCCTCTTGGTCATTGGTTGTTTCCCTTTGAATTTCAGAAACTTTTGCCTTGAAGTGCTTCCTTCAACCATGTTGGCGTTTGGTCCGACGGTGAGGGAATCGATCCTTTCGGTTAATCGATTATCTTCCTCCACTCGCAACTTGAGAACAAGTTGCTCGAAGGTAATATCCTCCGATAAGTGCTTCAAGTAAAGCTTGAAGTTTTTCCAAGTGTGGGGAAGCTTGTCGATTATTGACCCAACAAGTAAGTTACTATTTATGCCCATTCCTTCTACTTCAAGTTCGTGGGATAGTACTTGCAATTCTTCAACTTGCTTCATCACCGGTTTTCCGTCAATCATCCGATAATTCAGAAATTTGCCTACTACGATTCATTTGGAATACGTAGCCTCAGTTTTATATTTAGAATCCAAGGACTCCCAAATTTCGCATGCTGTCCCAAACGTCGAGTAGATGTCATACAAGGAATCATCAAGAGCATTCAGAATATAATTTCGGCAATTATATTCATTGGTTCTCCATGCATCGATTTCCCTTTGATGGGCAGCCACTTGCTTTTGGCTGGGTGGCGCACCATCTTGACCAATCGGTGTTGATGGTTCGTCCTCAGTGAGGACGTTGGAAACACGAAGAGTTGTTAAGTAAAACAACATCTTTTGTTGCCAATGACGGAAATCCGAGCCCTTGAATTTCTCGGGTTTCTCCACGTGATTTTTCATTATGTTCGATTGATCCATCCCTCCTAACACAAATTTTTGTCCTAGATTGTTAGAAATTGATCAACCATATAATGTATTAACATGTGTATATATTGAACAAAACAGAAAACTGCAATATTCGAGTAATATCTTCACACGAAAAACAAAATAAGTAGTAATCGTAGACCTTACTTGCTGTCGTAGATTCGTGATTCCACTGATTGTTCCAGAAATCCGATTGAGGCCCGCGTTAAACGCAGTGTCCTAAGACAAAAATTGCACCGGTGAATCGGTGTTGTCTTGAGGATACAACAATCTATTCAAGTATGAACTTGAATCTATCGAATTAAAAGTATGTTCGGTGATGGATTCGTGTGGAAGAAGAACGAGAGAGAAACAGGAAGTTTGTTTTTCGTGTCTATTGGTCGAATGAGAGAACGCTGAAAACATAGGCAGTAAAGGGTTTTTATACCCTTCTCGTTAACCGCCAATGACCAACAGTAACCGCCGTAATCGCCGGTAACCGCCAATAACCGCACGTAACCACCGTAAGCGCCGGTAACCTCCAATAACCGTCGTGCGAACCAGTGTTATCGAGCATAGCCATCTTCGTCTATCAACCACGAGACCTCAAGAGCCCACCAAGAACACCACACACCAAGCCGAAGAAACTAAATGATTCATTTAATGCTCAAGGATTGGGGTTCCTATGTGGTTCCCATGTGGGACAACTTCTCCTACACCATACTAAGTTCCAACAGATAGAACCTCCATTCCATCTAATAAGTGATAGTACACTTGTCCTTTCCAAATTGTACTACAAAACTAACTTCACAAAGTTAACCAATTCTCTAATTCGTCCTTGAAACTGTCAAAGTATTCGACTTTGGTGAATGTAATCATTCCATTCGTAAGTGAGCCATAGTCTCCAAAACTCACAACATGGTCATATTTGGCAACGAATTGGGTGAGGCGGAACTTATTACTAGTCATATGTTTTGTACAGTGATACCAACCTGGACTCATTTACTGCTTTGAATAAAAAAAAGAATGTTCTTTTACTTAATTATCTTGCTTAGGAAGTTTCATGTGTATGCATGGTTCATGGTTCTTATCCTTAGGCTTAGGATGAGATCATGACCTTAGTGCACCCACTAACTCTAGTAGTAGTTGATTCCTTTATTACAAATATTATAATCCTTATTAGCAATAATAATGAGAAAATTGTTCCAAAACACTCTTTTCTCCACTTAATATTTCTGTGGAGATTAGTCATCTCGAAAAGGCTATATCATTGGGTGCTTTAATTGAGAACCATGCCTCCCAAACGTGATCCCCCATCCATGGAGGAATCTATGGCCGCTATGGCCAACAACCTTGCCAAAATCCTTGTTGCTTCCACCTCCACCGCCACCCAACTTAAGAACCTTGCTAAACAAATAGCCACCAACACCACAATACCGCCACTACCTCCAACCTCGTCATTATTGTTGCCAAGTTCGAACCTGATCCTCCTCCTCCGCTTTCTCATCCACCACCACCTCCCCCTAATCCTCACAATCCTATTAAATCCCCTAAAATCTTGTTGTTGTTTTTAAACGGTTTCATGTCTTTAGATTAGCTATTTCAAGTCAATCAATACTTTATCTTTTGTTAGTATTATTTGAAGTGTAAGTAAAAATTCTCTTGCTCAAGTCAAGAAGACTTAGTCTGAAAGCGTCCTGGAACCAAGAGCTCGGATACAGAGCTCAAACACAGACGAAATCAAGACCGAAGGCATGCGCCCCCAAAGCTAAGTACTCGGATACAGAGCCCGAGTCCTAAACACAAAGTCTCTGCATAGTACATGCAGATCCTCTGGGTCTCATACTTCGCCCGTCTACATGAAGGTTCCATGACCAGTCTCTAAATTACAAGTGGTCTAGTCTCCGTCCAACATGTATGCATAAACGGTTACAACAATCAAGACACATGGAGGCAGCAGACTGGAGGACGCGTTGACTTTACAAAGATGTCAAATCTAGAAGATTCCTTTTCTGGAAACGCCTATAAAAGGGTAATTCCTCTAAGGGTATCATTATCAATTGAAGACATGCTTCTACCATATTTGAGAAAAAAATCCCACACTTGTAAGAATTAGCTAGTTGAGAGATTTTTTGTTCACACATTACTATGTGTTCTTGGTGCATCTTGATTATTCTCATTAGCTATTGATCTACAGTCGACTTGAAAACTTTCCAAGACTTTACTATTCTTCATTTCTGTGTTATTGTCATTTCTGTTTAACCAATCTAGTATTTTTGTTGTTTAGTTTCGCTCACTTGATGACTCAAGCATTAATCACCGGAGCATTTGGGGTTTTGGGTTCCTACACCTTCTATAAGATTCTCCCCAAAAAACATCTTGCTCTTGTTGCCTTTCACCTCAAAGAAGATGCCTTAAGTTCGTACAAATACCTTTATAACAACCGCCTTCTCACAAATTGGGCGTCTTTCACTCGTGCACACGAACTTTGATTCGGACCCTTCTCTTTTGAAAACCATCAGGCTTCTCTTTTCAAGATCCACCAAACCAGTTCTGTCTTCGCTTGCCAAATCGAGTTTGAGCGTATTAGCAATTGCGTGGTTGGCCTCTCTCAAGACACCCTCCTTAATTGCTTCATCTCGGGTCTCTGTCCTGACATTCAACAAGAATTCTCCCTTGACCACCCTTCCTCCATTTACACTGCCTACGGGTTGGCCAAATTAATTAAGGGAAAATTGGTTGCTAATTTTCCTGGCGACTCCACCAGCCCCCAAACCATTTCTCGCCCTCCCCGTCCCCTCCACCACTGTCTCCATCGACCACCCCGACGATCCTTCCTTAGCCACCAACCACTCTTCCCCTTCATCAATTGACACCGGAAGAAGTCCAAGCTCACCACTCCAAAGGTCTCTTCTTTCGTTGTCCTAAAAAGTATCACCCAGAACACCGTTGTAATCTGCCTTAGAGTCTTCTTCTGGAGGCCATGGAGGAGATCCCCATTTCCATCCCCTTCAAACCAGACCCTGACATTCAATCTATAGGCCTTAAAGACAAGGCCTTTGTTTGAGGGGCGAGCATTGATACAAACCTGGACTCATTTACTTCTTTGAATAAAAAAAGAATGTTTTTTTGATTACTTTTCTTGCTTAGGAATTTTCATGTGTATGATTGGTTCATGGTTCCTTATTCTTAGGCTTAGGATGAGATAACGACCTTAGTGCACCCACTAACTATAGTAGTATTTTATTCCTTAACTATAAATATTAACTCCTATTCCAAAACACTCTCTTCTTCTCTTGATATTTATGTGGAGTTTAGCCATCTCGAAAAGGCTATATCAAATAGCCACTATCCAAAATATACATCTTGTTACACACGTTGCCTTGCAAAATGTCGATCTATTTCAATTTTGGTATACTTATCTTAGCATGGGTCTTGGGGGTTAGAAACAAACATGGTTATATTAACTTTAAGGGGTTCTTTGTTTTTCCCTTTCTTCTTCATCAAGATGCTCTAAAACTTAGCAATATCTAGCAAAATTTTTATTGCTACCGTAAATCCACGATTATAGCATTCTTATTTATGCACTAAAACATATTTAACCTTATGAACTATTATGCATTTGCACTCATGTTATTTAGTTCCTTCATTATTATTTTACTAAACTACCTTCTTCAATGTTGTGGTGTTCCTCTTAACATCCACTAAAGGCTTAGTCATCGAAGGGACTTCCATTTCCTTGGATATCACATGACTTTGAGACACTAAAGAGTTATCAATGCAGGGCCAGTCCAATGGTTTTGGATTAAAATGCTCCTACTCCAATAAACCAAGAAGACACAAATTTTTAAGGGGTTTGGAACCTAGTAAAGCTAGGCGGTCATCCCTATGCCTATTATTATTGAAAAAAATGTTAGAACAGAGGGGACATAAACCAAAGCCCCGAACAACAAAACAAAGATAAAATCACCTAAAATGGTGACTCCGTGCACTTTGTGAAGCAAAATATTCAGTTAATCTAGCATAGTCAACCTTTGCTAAAAACTTACTTTTGATTATCAAAATTGCTAACCCGTTAAGCCTCTATTGACTCATAGTAGTTCGTAAATATGACTTCAATAGTTTAATTTTTAAGAACTTCTTTTGACGAATGCTATCGTGACTGGTATGTTTAACAAAATTTTCTAGGCAAACAACACATGTGGGAACATATCCACCTCCCTCACAAACTTCATAACTTGAATAGATGTCCAAGGATTTTCTTCTCCATATGCTGCATATGGTATCATGTCCTGCAAAATTTGTAACTCCGTATAAAGATATTTCCCATCAATATCAACATCATCACCATGTATCAAAGCAACCTCAAGCTTCAAACAACATTTCTTTAATTCATCATCTTTCAATTTAAGAAACTTTGACACATCAAACACGAACCAAAATATAGACTCAGAATGTTTCATCTGTTCATATTTACTTCTTAACTGAGAAAGTTTCATATCCATTAAAAGTAGAAATTAATCAGTTCCAAATGATTCTTGGGTAGATTTTTGTTCTCTTTCATTGTTTGGGATTTCATCAAATTGCTTATTTCTACAAATATAACGTTTTACAGTAAATTCGCGTTCAACTCCAATATTTTCTGCAATTTCTTTAGCTTAAGTGAAGCTAAGTCAAACCCATTATCTCTGTACTTTTCAAAATGAACAACCAATATCTCCAAGTTCTTTACCGTAATATCTAGAAGCATATCTTTTTATTGTAACCTTTTACTAACCAAATTGATTCTATATAAGATCTCATGCCAAATAACCAAGCTTAAAATAAATCAAAACTTGAAAGTTCACCATCTATCATAGCTTCAACATCTCTATACACTTTTCTATCTTCACATACATTGCCTACTTTTATCAAAACATTTCTTATTTGGCCAAATTGAGTTTTTTTATTGCTTTAAAACTTTCAGCATGGCTTTTCCAACGAGTAGCATATAAAGACTTCAAAGTCAAATCATCAAGATATTCTAGTAGAACACTCCATCGCTTTTTAGAATTAGAGAATACAGTATAAATTGTTTGGCATGTACCAAAAAACGTTTTGCTTTATGACAAGAATTTGCCATATCACACAAAAGTAAATTAAGACAATAACATCCACATGGTATAGAAAAAGCTTTAGAATTTATATCAACAAACCTTTTTTGAACACCTTTAAGCTTTCCTTTCACGTTAGCCCCATTATCATACCCTTGTCCCCATACAAAATTAATATCTAAATCAAGGGTTTTCAAAACATCTTGTAGCACATCAAAAAGACCCTTACCATATGTATCTTCTACTACCAAAAACTCTAAAAAGAACTCTTCTACTTTGATAGGAACACTCGACACATCTACACATCTTATAATGAAAGTCATCCGTTCTTTATGACTTTCATCAGGAATGCAATCAAGAATGAATGAAAAATACTATGACTCTTTCATTTTGCAATAAATCACATTGAATGCCAATATTTCAATCAACTCGTTATGAATTTTATGACTAAGATAATGATGATGAGTTTCTTTTTCTTTAATCAAATGAATATGGTGTTGCATCACAGGGTCAAACTCAACAATCATTTGAAGAATGCCTAAAAAGTTATCATTTGAATCTTCACAAAGTTTTTCATTTTTTCCACGAAAAACCAAATTATATTTTGCCAAACATTTCACAACAACAATTATTCGAATCAAAACTTGTTTTCAATGAGCGCTATCTTTCTTGATTAACTCTTGCAAGTCCTTGTCAACTGTTTGATTCTTATTCAATCTCATCTTTAACTCAGACCATGCTTTTAAATTGATCTAGTGTTTAGAGATATTTTCATGTAACTATAATGTATGACTAAGATGTTTCGAATCATCAAGTCAATCACTTGCTAATTGACTTTTTGATTGAGCCTTTTTGAATAATTTGCAACAAAAGAAAAAAAAAATTATCCAAGTCTTTGGAGTAAACCAACCATTTTCGATCATGGCATTCACCATTTTGTAGCTTACAAATATAATAGGTATAAAAAAATGTCTATTATGATCATCTTTTGGAAAAACGGTGTTATTTTCTCTAATAGGCCCTTTTTCTTTAAGAAAATCTTTTAGTTTTCAACTTAAACTATCACAACCACTTAGCTCAAAAATATTCAAATTAGGCTCATCAAAGTCATTAGAGTTAAGATTACCAACATGAGGCTCATCAACGAGATTTTCCACATTATCATGAGAAGTAGCATTTTCAATGGGGTTTACTTGCCTAACAAAAAATTTATTTAATGATCCATGTAAAGATTGAGCAATTTTTTGTTGTTTTTTCTTTGTTTTTCTATTTTGAGCACCGGAAGGTTGTGATCTAGGAAACATGTTAACCAAACCAAATTGTTCAAACAACTAAGCAAATAAGCAATCACCAAATATGCAATTACACAAATTACTAAAATAGATTCAAGATTCACCAAATATGCAATTACACAATAAACCAAATTAGATTCAAACTATTCAAACCTAGGACCGACAAAATTAGTCGGTGCATGAAAGAAATGAAACCGGAAGGCAGGATCGGTGGTTAGTGGGTCGTTCACTCGTTTGATTATTCGATTCGTGAAAACATAAGTTGTGAAGGTGTTCAATTGTTTGTACTTTGTCGTTTGATTATTGGAGCTAGAGCCATGAAGGAGGACTGGAAATTTGGAGAGTGGAATCAATCGTCAAAGAGGCCGACATTCAATTTTTTCAATAAAAAATGTATCTACTATAAACTAAAGGAACTTGGGCAATGATGCAAATGCCCATGTCCTCCATGTATCAATGTTAGTGTTATCCTTTCAATACAGAATGAAATAGTATCATCATCCCAATTAAGTACACCCTCATCATCGTATTTCTTTACAAAAGCTACTGCACACACTACAACGAGATTGGTTCTATGAGATGCCACCAAGTTCTATTCGTCCTAATAGATCGCTTTCGAGGACATAATTTTTAGGACCAAAATATAAAGTGTGATATTTAAAGACATTGTAATAAGTTGATAGGACACTTTTGGTACAAAACGTCATATTAACAGTTTTATATGACACTTTTAAGAAAGTGTGAAATAAACTCATCTCTTTATAAGACACTTGTTTTTATAGGACATTTTTTTCAAATAGTGTCCTATATAATTGTTGATAGAATGTTATGTATTAAAGGGTCCTAAAAATTTGTTAAAACAGCTAAAAGTGTTCTATAAACTTATTATAGCGCTTATAAGACACTTTATATTTTGTTCTTATAAATTAAGTCTTATAAAACGGTCAATTAAGACGTTTAAATCTTTTTGACGTCCTATAAATCTAATTTTATTGTAGTGAGAATGGGTTTTTCATTTGAAATAGGGTATTCTAGATGAATGTTAACAAAGTTAGATTTTCCCTTTACAAAATGAACAGTACAAACCAACAGTTTGACAAGCTAGACACGTGGATTTCGTCCAGCTTTTGATATGAGACCTCTCTTGTTTCATAAAACTGGGTTTACAAGATGCCTGATTTGTTTAAGTTCTTTAATAGCGTGTCTTATATGACTCAATATTATAGAACCAAAAGATAAAGCGTTTTATTTTAAAGTGTTACGATAAATCGTCGTAACAAATTTTTTATGAACTTTTTCAAATAAAGCATCGTATTAGTTATTTATAGGACACTTTTGAGAAATGTCCTATAAACCTATCTTTTTATAGGACACTTCTGTTTATAGGACATTTTTAAATAGCGTCCAATAAAATAGTTAATACGACACTTTAAACACTTTAGGCATCCTATAAACTCAATATTTTGGTAATATTTCTAGTTGATTGATACATTCAGATTTTTCCAATCTGATCTTGTTTATAATGTGAAGTAGATCATCATTTTCATTTCTTACATCTGTTACCTCTTTAGGTTGAACTTGAAGAGCAAAATGGTCACAAAGCTTCTACATGTCTTTGGGCTTGGCCTCACCACTTGGGGCTTGTATTTGGGCTCAAATAAATAGCTCAAATCCTTTTATATCACCATTAAACATATCACAATAATATTTACTTTTGTTAACCATGGTTGTCTAGGTGAGTTTAAGTGAACCTCGACTATCTTTTTTAAATATTCTGATACTCAATATATTTTTTTTATCACATCTACGAGTTGTAGAAACTACAAATCACTAGTTAATGCATAAGTTGATCTTTAGAAGGTAAGAACAACAAATGACATGGGCTAAAAAACATCGTTATCGATCTATTCTATTTCAAAATCTTTGACCACTGAAACATATTAACTTTGAATTTATATATCATTTGATTTACAATTTAGAATTTCAATAAACTATAAAATTAGCATCGAGAGGGACAAAGAATAAAACAAAACGTAAAACGAGACTACCGTTTCAGGTTCTTGACTTTATAATCGAAATGATTTGAACGACTACATTACTAGTATATATAAAAAGATTAACCTCTTTATAGAAATGCATGTTAAAGATTTTTTTATTATCAGATTGTCCAATTTATCGTAACAAATTACTTGTATAAGAAAGCATGCAAACTTAGGGTCCGTTTGGTTTGCAGAATTTGAGGGATTTGGATTTGGAGGGATTTGGATTAGATGAGAATGGATTTGAAATCACTGTTGTGTTTGGTTTGTAGGATTTGTAATGAAATCGGAATCATTATTTATAAATAATTTATATAAAAAATTATAAAATTAATTAGATTACATTTTTATTTTTCGATTTTGGCAAAACAAATGTTTTTAACATTTTTTAAAACCTTAATGCATACAATCCTACGGAATTTCGTGAAATACTAAGCATCGCCTAATGATTTCAAAATCCTATGTTTGTAGGATTTTAGTTAAATCCTACGATTTCAATTCCGAACAATCCAACAAAACCAACATGGGATTGAGATGGATTTGAAATCCAAATTCCCCCAAATCTAATCCATTCTTACAAACCAAACTGGACCTCAATGTTTTATTAAGTAATCTATAGGATACTTTTGATTGTTTTAACAACATATTTTTTAAAAAATATAATATTTATATATAGTAAATTAAAATTTACATACATTTTTTTTGGTGAGACAGTGCAGGTAAAAGAATCCATAACATTGTCACTGTTTTCAATTGCTTGGGATTACAAAATATAGGTTGCAAATTTGGTGAAGTCAGAACTGAGATTATATGCAAAATGGACCCACGACGTTCAACAATTGATCATATCATCAATTATGCTGCAAAGTCGAACTACATGTATGCTGGGCAGATTAATGTACCCATTGGGCAGATGGGCCTGCTGCTGGTGTTGGTGATCAACATTTCCAGTATTATGGTGCATGATATGGCTCTGCCCCTGGTTTGAAAGTGCTTGTACCTTACTCCTCTGTTTTTGTAGATCTTAGATGATGATGCAGAATTAGCTGTTACAAGGCTCAAGATCTGTTTGGTTGACCAAAGACACAGGTTGGTTAAGACTTAGATATACTCAACATCTGACAATAGTTACGAATATTTGAAACTCAAATTTTATCCATTTTTGGTGTGATTATGTTATTAAGGGACTTATTTGACTGTATTTCAGGCTACCTCGCTCGACTTCTTTTTCACTAAGAGTTTCTTTCGAAACCTAAACTGATGACTGTTTGGTTTTACTTTTTTTGTGTTTGTAAACAGGTTGTCTATCATCTCTATTATTTTTAGACTGAGCAAGCACATAAGCTCTATAGCATGAGATCTATGACTAATGTTGTGAACTAACAATCACATCATTTATTCTGTGTAAATTGGTGTTGTCAAGAAGGATAACGAGGGTAGGGCCTGTCTGATTTCCTGCTTGTCAGTTGGCATCTGATCATCAACCTCGTTCACAGTTATTTTGTTGAGATCTTTTGTTTTTGGTTTTGGTTTTTGTGTTTTATTTTTTTTTATTTTAATTTTGGATCACTCGTTATCTGTTTTTGTTTTGTGTTTTTGTGTTTTTCTTTTTGAGCTAAATTGTTCCTGATTTCTTTAGCTGATTTCATTGCATTAGATCATGTAATTGATCAATCTTATTTTTTCTGAAATGGCAAATATTTTTGAGAAAGAGAATAAGGAGCTGAAAGAGAAACTTACAGAGTTGGACAAGAGTTTACAGAGCTATAAAGAGAAATATATTACTATGTTCTATGAAAATCATGATAATGTGGAACTTATTGCTAATCTACAACAAGATCATAAAATAGCATTGGAAAAAGTTGAGAATGGTTTTGTGAATAAAGTTAATAAACTTGAGAACACTCTGAGTTCAGTGAGGAAAAACTATGATGATGATTTGAGAATTTGGAGTAAAGCTAATAAAGACATGTTCAATAAACTTCAAGAGCTACAAACTGAAAGAAATTCTTTTGGRAGAAATAGTAAAGAGTCAGAGGTCTTAACTCATAAATATGAAAGTGACATGGTTGAACTAAGAAAGCTTCTAAGTCTAGAGAAAGAAAAGCTTTTAGAAATGGAAAAGAATTTTAATGCTGAAAGGAATGAATTTGAGAAAGAGAAGAGGAGATTTATTGAACTTGAAAGAAAATTCAGTGCTGAACGCATATCTTTTGAAAATAAGATAAACTCTCTTGAACTTAATGCTAAAATGTTCTTAAAGCAAATCTCGGATTTTGAGCAGCTGATCATCTTGGAACGAGCAAAGAATGATAAAGAAAAGAAAGACATCTCCGAAGACTGTCAAAGTCAATTACAGAAATTATCTGAAAATATTGATCTAAGCAGAAGACTATAGACGAAGAGAAGAAACAATTTGCCCTTGAGAAAAGAAATACTTCAAAGAAGTATACAGTAATTGCTAAAGAGCTTACAAATAAGAAAAAGTGGCTTGACATCGCTTCGGAGAATGACAAGAGCAGCTCAGATGAAGAGAAACGAGAGTTGATAAATCAGAAGAGAAAGTTTGAAATGCTTCAGAAGGAGTTAGAAGGTAAACTCCTAGACACTACGAGCAAATTGTCTGATCTAAAGACAGACATTGAAACTGAGATCAAAATGAGAACTGAACTTAAAATTAAATTTGATATAGTTACTGCTGAAAGAGACCAGCTTTTACAAAAAGTCAAAGACTTTTCTTGTGCACAAAGTTTAATTGGTTCTCCTTCATATTGTAAAACAAGCTCCCATAACTGTGGTAAATCAAACAGTTATTCGAGTAGCCCTAAATCTACTGTTTCTAAGAACTATTCTCGTTCTTCTAATCAGTATTATCAAGGGTACATCATTGGATCACCCAATTATTCTTCTAGAATTAAAAGCATTTGGGTTAGTAAATTTGAATCTGTTTTAACTCGTACTCCTGTTGCTACTAATAATCTTCCTTGTTTTGTGAGATCCAATTCTGACTTGATAAATCTTAGCAAGAAAAGAATCATGTGCTCCACATGTAAATCAACAGATTTTGTGAACAATAAGATATATAACAGATGGAGTACAAACAACAGATATCAGAACAGTTTGAAAGGTAAGAACAGGTATGATCACAATTACTGGTACGGATCATATTTTATTCTTGATCATCCTGTTCACAGTGCTAAAAAGAATATATCTAATAAGAATAAATGGTTTAGAAATTACAACATATCCCAACCCGATACTAACATAATAGGACCCAAATTCATTTGGGTACCAAAATCTACTTAATCTGGTTTTTGCAGGTGTGTCAATTCTGTGCTGATCAGAATATCATTTCAGTGATACACCAATGTAGGGGGAGTTGTAATTTATTCCAAATGAGGCTTCTGAACATTTCAGTTCAAGACCCGTGCTAAACATGTTTTCATTTTCTTATTTTTTTGAGCTGAAATGATTCATTACTCAAATCTATTTTCTAGGGGGAGTCTCTAGAAATTTTTTGAATAAATGTTTTTGGAAAAGTGAATTTTTTTGGGTAACAAGTACATTTTCTGAACAGGTATTTCCTGAGATTTTACTTGCGTAATTTCTCATCGTACATAACTCCAATACCTGTTTCAGCTATTCTTGAAATTGTTAGTATCACGTCTCTTAAAATGATAATCATTTTCGGTGATAATACGTTTGTTTGCATTCAAAGTTTTCTGATATTTTTTCTTTGATTGATTTACTTTCAATATTTTTTTTTGAATATCAGAATCTCTAAACTTGTTCTTACATATCTTCATTCATTTCTCTCATATACCGAATAATATGATCTTTGTCGCATCATTCTTTAGTTAATTGTGCTTAAAGCTAAATTTTTTGATCAATTTTATCTGATCTTTGTGCTTTATATGCAATATTATTTTTTGATCAACTCTTGTGATCAAATGTGCATAACTATAAATTTTAGGAGGGACTGAGTGCTTATCAGAAATACCTCAATGGAATGTCAGACCCGACAAACCTATCCATGAGGACAACCATATCTGAGTGAGCTTTATATCAAAAAGAGTTTGTGTGCCGAGATTAAAATGAAAATGAGAGGGGTAGTTGTTGTGAGCCAAAAGAATTGATGAGAGTTGTGTCAGGATTAAAAGAATACGAAAATCCTGTTCCAAACTTCTAAAATCCGGGCATACCACACAATCTATTAGTCCTCAATTCTTCCGAGACTAATATTTGAAAAAGGCAAAGCCCAAGCCAATTCTTGTCACAACCCCACCAGCTACTCATTTATCTCTCAACAGATAAGTGTTTCAATAATACTTGGGGCACGCAGCTCATCATCTATCAATTTCTCATTCGGAGAAAGTTGATATTAAATCAGAAGGATATATGTCCCCCCCCCCCTTCAAGTTTTTTTTGATCACGTATTGAGTCTGATAAATTTGTGTAGTCCACACGGTTAATCTTTTTGAGCCTAAACAGAAGCATATATTGCTTTATTTTTCTACACTACACAGATTTAGCATTTTATATGTTAATTTGCCAAAACATTCATAGATATGCTATTCTTAAGCTATCGATGATTGAATGGAAGACCTGGTGAGATGAGCATCAAAAAGTCTCATATATACAGTACATCTGTTGTACTGAGTATATCTGTTATACTCACAGGCCAATCTTTTTATAAGATTGAAAACAATTTCATTCGTTGAAATTGGCTGTTACCTTCCCATTTCCTTAATCTGAAAAGATTAAACAAGTGGATTTGAAAAGATCTACTTACAATTTCTTGAATTGACGGCTTACGCGGAGGATTTCATTCATTCTTGTGTATGATAGAATGATTCTCATTTCATCATAAKGGGGAGTATGTAATAATGAATGAAATATCCAATTCCGATCATTTTAAAGGGAATCTGATGTAAAGATCAAGGGGGAGTACCTTTAAAGATGGCAAAAGACTCAAAAGGAGTACGACTAGAGATGACTACGAAGATTATTCCGATGCTAAAAAGACTGAGAGATGTTGAATGTGAAGATCCATTTTACAACAGTTTACTGAAGATCGTTTCTGAAGTTTGTTATTGTTTCTGATCTACATTGTCAAAAAGAGAAAATCATCGCAGTTCTACATTCGAGGGTGAGAATGTTAAAAGATCTTTCTCAACAGATAATTGTCTGAAGATTTCAAGTGAAGATTGTTTTTGATGTTTCTGAAGAAGTCATAAAGAACATAAAGAGACAAAGTTCAAATGAAATTCATCGCGCGCAAATTCTTTCAAGTCTGAATACAAAGGGGGAGAATGTTAGGACTGAAAGTCAGTGTAAAATTGTATTCGTCTTGAAAGTTACTGTTGTCTATAATTAAAATAGACATCGTGTTTGACTTTGTATGTAATGTTTGAATTTGACTAGGACTTTATAGTTTGACCCTATAAATAGGGTGAAGTCTTGTAATCTTAGTAAGGATGCTTATTGTAAATCAGAATACGTATGAAAGAGAGTTTGACCAGACTTTGATTGTTGACTTTTTCTCTCAAACTCTCATCTCCTCTCATATTCTTGAATGCTAAAATCCAGATCTGTCATGGATTGCTTAGGAGTTTATCTTGAAGATTGATCATAGGGACACACATAACCCTTTACTTTTAACAATATAAGGTGACTTGGATACCGTTTAGACTATCTCCAATCCAACAACTAAATATAAAATGACTAAAAATGATGGGTCCAGATCAACTCTGACCACATATTAAAAAATACCAAAAAAACATCTGTAATATAATATAATAATAATAATAATAATAATAATAATAATAATAACAACAACATTAACATGATAAAACGATATATTATTTATCATTATACTCTTTTATTAAAACAAAATAATTATAATATATAATTAATTTTTATAATTAAATAACTATCACCTGATTTTAAAATAATTTACTTTATAAAAAATTCTTACAATTAAAATGAGAATTTTTAATTCATAAATATCAGATTCTAAAGCAAACTAAATTACAATAGTTCAATTCTAAAATATAACATGTATCTAAAAGCAAATTAAATTATATTAGTTTTTTAAGTTAACAATCTCGTCCCACAAATATTCAATTAATGCACTTCAAAAGTTCAATGAACATCTTTAGGGGGTGTTTGATTCGTAGCTTTACGACGGAATCTAAAGAAATTGGAATGATCAATTTTGTTTACCAAATTTCATCCAGGCATTTGGTTTACCTATAGAGAGGAATTGAATTTCACACATTCCACCATTTATGGATCTGGTCATTCCATCATAATTGAGAAGGAATTTAATTTCATTTCATCTCATTTTCTCGAAAAGACAAAATTATCCCCATCTTCTCTACTTGATTTACCAAGAACCATATGACCTTTGATTTGAAACCATTGTTCTGAACCACGTCGACCACCACCGATCTGAACCACGTCGACCACCACCATTCTGAATCACGTCGACCACCATCATTCTGAATCACCGTCGACCACCATCGATCTAAACCACCGTTCTAAGCCACCACTGATCTAAACCACCGCCGACCACCACCGATCTGAATTACTGTCGGCCACCACCGTTCTGAACCACCACCGATTACTGTCAAACTGAACCACAGCCGACCAACACCATTATAAAAATGGTATTTTCGTCATTTATCGTTTATATATACCTTCCAATTGGGAAGCTACTTTCTACCAACCAAACATGCAGATTCCAGATCTTTTAACAGATCTGTTCCAATTCATTCCAACCAAATGCACAGTCAAATTCCATTCTAATTTTTTCAAAGTCAAATTTCGTTGACAGATATCATTCCTTCAAACAACATTATGCGAAAATGAATGGGTAAATTCCATTCTAATTCTTTCAAAGTCAAATTCCTTTGACATATTTTATTCCTTCAAACAACATTTTGCGACCAAATGCTCCCTTAGGGGGCGTTCAATTCACATATTCTAAAGGACTCTAATGGAATTGGAATGTTTAATTTCATTCCCTCATTTGTTTTACTCTTTTTCACAAAATGAATCTTCAAAATCCTACAAATTCCACAAATGAAATAATTTAACATTCTTTATCAACTACATGGTATTTTGATGGAATAAAATTCTCTATTTTCAGAGTAGTGGATGGAATTAGATGAGTGAACACTTTTCTTGATCTGATTGCTTTATCGTTTTGGGTGTTAATTTGTTATTTCTTGTTGTGTTGTACGAGAGCAGGAGTACGAGAACCATTTTACAGTTTTCGAATAACCTTTTTAGAATTTCTTTTAGAAACATATATCAAACCATATTTTTAGCAACGATTTTACTTTAGCCGTGTTAAAGAGGTCACAAATTGCCAGAACCATCTTTTGTGCACGTTTTTCTTAAAAAATCGTGTATAATAATGCGCCTATAAAAGTCCTGTCAATAGTAGTGGTAACCAAGAAATAGTTCATCCATTAATCTGCTATTTTATTGCCCAACTATGATAATCGAGTATTCGTTATAAAGCTCAAAGTTGTTTTTGAAAAGTGGAGGTAAGTTGAGGGGTTAAATCTGTTTATGTGCCTAACTTTTTTAAAAAAGCTCCACCACCTCATTTTGTCTCATTGGATTACATGATGAGATATTTTAAATTATCTCATGAGGGTTTTATAAAAGTTGGTGAGAAGCTTATGTATGTATTTTTGAAGCTCGAGTAAACAGAAACCAAAGAGGGGAGCTAGAAAAGATTGATTATGTGATTCTTAACTAAATTTGTTTCTATTCATATTCTTATCTTTATCTACGTGAATTATAAGGTGAGTTATTTTACAAACTTTCCTTATTTGGTGTTGAGATTAGATTTATATGGTTCTTTATATCGGGATAATATAAAACTGTTTTTGGATGCTATAATTAGCATAATTGTGGGATTTTGATATGTTTATATCATGTGTTTGAAATAAAGATGTCATATCAAAAAGATGTGTATTTTGGTTATAATGGTGGCATATCAAGGAGGGATGTATACTGGAATAAGGGCCGCATATCAAGGAGAGGTGTATACTAAGATAAGAGTTGCATATCAAGGAGAGGTGTATACAAAGATAAGGGTGGCATAATCAATGGGATGTAAAATTTGGGTTTTTGATCAAACTGTTATCTATTATCGTATCCTTATGATGCGATGACTTGGAGTTGTCGTATCTATGTGATGTGATGACTTAAAATTATCGCATCCTGTTGATGCGATGAATACTTGTTATCGCATCCTTGTGATGCGAGCAGTTATGTTTGTCGCACCAATGTGATGCAACAAGTTCGTTTATCACACCCACCTGATGAGATGAGATGGGGTCCTCGCACCAGTGTGTTGCGAAAAAATGGGGTTATCTCACCCATGTGGTGTGAGGAAATTACATTTTTATCTATATGATACGATGAGTTATATCAACATGTGTTAAATGAGTTAATGGGATATTTAATGCGACAAATTGGTGATGTTTCATCATTTTAATGCAACAAAAAAGATTTGTGATATTAAATGCTGAATATTTGTTACTGTTTCAAATATGAGTTTATAAATGTGATTTGGTGATTATTCATCCTGTAATAGCCAACATAGAGATTTTTCATTAGACCTCAAGGTCTAACCCTCATTTTGGTGTTTTGAAAATGTGCATTACAGGTCGACACAACTAGAGGATAAGAGGAAAGGGAAATTGTGAAGAATTATATCTGCCTGCATGAGATGTTAGGATAAGATGTTATCTTTTGTATTGGAATACTTGTTATATATACAAGTTTTGTATAGGGAGTTTGCGGAAAAATTTGGTAGCTACTTTGTAATGTAGCTTTTATAATTAGTGGGACCAGTTGTGTAAATTATATTTCTTGATATATGGAAATATAGGTTTATATACAAATTTAATCTTCAGGTGTTACAAGTTTGGTATCATAGCCTAACTTTAAGAGATTTAGGTATTTAGTATGATGCCTAGACTTGAACTGTATTATTTGCATATTAAGGGTCCCTAACATATGTAGAACATTTGGAATAAATATGATGGGTTAAGAGAATGATATGTGTTGATCCTCTCTCTCAGTGATTTGATGATAATCCCTTTTACCTTATACGAAGTATTTATGTTTCTGTCTTTCAGTTCCAGCGATCATCACTGAGTCTGTTCAAAGATTGCTGAGAACATGTAATGTAAATCCATCAGCGACAGCGGATACTTCAAGAAGACAAAAATCACACCAAAGAACCTTCAGCGAAAGTCGAAGACTGAAGCTGAATATTAAAGACTAGCGAGTTCGTGATCTGAAGCAGTATTCAGTGATTACAACCTGGTCTACATATGTATGAAGACTACTCAAGCCTCAGCGAATGCTGAAGAGACCACCAACTCCATGAAACGATGTCTGCTCATGAATAGGCTTTTGTACTATTCACTATAGCAAAGGAAAAGTCTTTCTCTAAAGGTTTGACACGTGTTCAAACCCTACTGCATTGCATTAAATGTGCATTTAATGCAATGGGTTTAAATAGATGTGTTCTATCTCCACGCAGAGATCTTCTTGAATCCTAACTCTTATCTTCAAAAGCAAGTTAGAATCCCTTTTAAGTATTCTAAATAGTTCTTACCCAGAAAGAACTTACATTCTTCTAAGTCTTAAACAACAAATCATTTTTCTTTGCTAAGAACTTGTGTGTAACTTAGATTGTTTAGATATGTTATCTTTACCTTATCTTTTCCGCAAGCAATCCTGTAAAATCTATATTGATTCTTCTTTATCAATATATATTTTAAATTTGAAAAGTTTACTGTGTTTGTATTCATCACCCCTTCTACAAATTGTTATACACATCTTGTAAACCCTAACAGGACCAACAATATGTAAGGTAAATTCAAATTACAACTGGCCAATGTAATCATGAATTTACAGGTATATATTTGTCCTTGAATGCCTTTTTATATTTAGGGAATGTAATTATGTGAATTTTAAATTTTGAAAATTTACAGATGGCAAGCCACTCAAGAAGGTCTGAAAGGATCGCCCTCATCAGCCCGGACGAGAGGGAGAGTTCACCTGAAAACATTCCTACAAATCTACTAGAGGGCATAGGTAGAAGGAGAGGTCGGGGCAGGGGCAGGAAGGGGGACGTGGGAGAGGAAGGAACAGTCAACCTGAAATTCAGCCAAACTAGGGTGAATCAATTCAGGAGTACGTTAATCAAAAACCAGTACAACATCCTAAATAACTCGGGACATATTAGCGTAGGAAACGAGTAAGTTGAGAAATCATCTAACTTCTATTCTTGGAGTACCGGGCAGGGTAGAAACAGAATGAATCGAAATTGATCCACATATCCTATCTTCAAACATCAGAGAGGATGACATCAAAATGTTTTTAACCTGTAAACTCCCAACATTCTGTGGAGAAAGAGACCTTGTGAAGGCAATGTGTTGGTTGAGGGAGATAAAATTAGTATTTAATACTAGTACGTGCTCTTGCAAAGATAGAGTCAGATCTGCTATGTTAATGCTAAAGTCTATTGTTTTGTACTAGTGGGATGTTGAATCATTAGCAAGTCCCAGTGCCTTGCAATCAATGTCCTGGATGGAATTTATTGACTGATTCAGGGAGCAGCTATGCCCAAAAGCAGCAATCAGACAATTAGAAGAAGAATTCTTAAAGTTAGAACAAGGTAATCAAACGGTATGGGAGTACACTAAAAAATTTATTTAGCACTACCGGTCTGCAGAACACTATATTTCGTCAGAATCTCGTAAACGGTATGGGAGTACACTAAGAAATTTATTTAGCCTTCGATACGAGAGTTTGTGATTGCCATGAATCCCTTTACATTTCCACTGGCAGTAGATGATGTAGAAACAACGAAAAAGAACAAGAACCAACAGGGAGAGGAGAAATTGGTTGAGAAGAAGAAATGGGACGGGTCTTCAACTAAGTATAGATGACCAAATTAGTAAAAACAGAAAATTGTCCTACTCAAAGATTTTAATGGAAGATCGTGCCAGACATGTCACTGTGTTCATTAGGGTGACCATAATTTTGAACAGAGGAAGTGCTATAGATATGGGCAACTAGGGAACTTATCCAAAAACTATCAGATATGCCAATGTTGTTTTCACTATAATTCTCCCAGCCATATCAAGCCAGATTGTCCCTAGTTAAAGGCTCCAAGATTGACTTTGGGTGGAAATACTCCGAAGATGTGAATCAGATAGGATGAGAGGCTGGTCTTTTCAGATGACAAAGGGAGAGGCCGAGGAAATCTCTGACATGGTAAAATGTACCTTTCTTATCAACTTCGTATATGCCAAGGTTTTATTTGATTCTGGTGCTAATTATTCATTTATATCTCCTTTATTTGTTAGGTGTCAATACGTGAATTATGTGCCTCTTGACTATATTTTAGTAGTTGATACTACTAATAATAGTCAAGTATTTGTTACCCGTGTTATTTATAATTGTCAAATTGAGATTGCAGGGTGTGGGTTATCGATTCATTTGTTCCCAATGCCGATGAGAGCTTTGATGTTGTGGTGAGTATGGATTGGTTAGCAGAGAATCAGGCTAGTATTGTATATAACAAAAATATGATCATTATTGATTTACCAGGGTAAGGGCCTATTTTAATTTATGGTGATCGACGGGATCATCACAACAACCTGATATCTGTCATGAAAGCCAGAAAGTGTGTTCAGAAAAGGTGTCAAGGTTTTCTAGCCTATGTGGTCGATTCAAAGAAAAAAGGTAAATAAGAGTCTATTCTTGTTGTCTGTGAATATCCTGAGGTATTTCCAAAAGATTTGACTACTTTACCACATAATTGATCTGTGAAGTTCTGAATTGATTTAATGCATGAGGCAGAAAGCTCCATACCGTTTGGCACCTTCTGAATTAAAAGATTCAGTGACCCAATTGAAAGAATTGCTTGATGATGGCTTCACCAGACCGAGTACTTCTCTTTGGGGTGCTCCAGTGTTGTTTGTTAAACAGAAAGACGAGACAATAACGATGTGCATTGATTATCGAGAACTGAATAAGCTGACAATAAAGAATAAATTTCGTTTCCAAGAATCGATGATTTGTTTGATCAACTGGTTGGGGCAAGTTACATTTCCAAAATCAATTTACGGTCAGGGTATCATCAATTGAAAGTCAGAGATGAAGATACTACCAAAACTGCATTTCGAACAAGATACGGGCATCATGAGTTCTTGGTTATGTCGTTCAATCTAATAAATGCTCAGTGGCATTCATGGATTTAATTAACTACGTATGTAATGAATATCTAGATAAATTTGTTATTGTGTTTATCAACGATATTCTTATATACTCAAGATCAAAAGCGGAGCATCTTCGTTAAATTCTCGAACTTTTGAAGAAAGAGAAATTGTATGCCAAGTGTGAGTTTCGGTTGAGGAGAGTCCAGTTTTTGGGTCATATTGTCTCTAAGGCAAGGGTAAAAGTAGATCCTGCAAAGATTGAAGCTATTGAAATATGGGAAGTACCGAGAACCCCCTCCGAGATTCATAGTTTCTTGGGTATATCAGGGTATTATCGTTTAACGCCCCATTCCACACATTGCAAGTAACATATACTTCATATACAAGAAACACATGTTTGCACATCACATTGGTCCCTTAGTACAAGAATCTACCAGTACAAAATACATAGTCCAAAAATTTAAAATACAATTCTTGTACTAAACCAGTTTCATCTATCAAAACTATACATGTCATCAGTAAATCTTCACGCAGATAATCACATAGGGAAAATATTACATTTTTCTCTTCCCCTTATTGTCAGCACTTCCTACAATACATATTTGAAATCACAAAATGAGAGTTAGACCGAAAGGTCTAGTAAGTTACCCTATTTATGTTATTGCAGGGTGAAAATCACCAAAAACCTTTAAATAAACAACTTTTCATATATATCACAAATATATGAACAAATAAGAACATAGTATTAATACCCATCACTTTTCAAGCCAAATACTCTGCTTGCAAACAATACATCAAAACCAAACAAGTTTACACTAAACAAATTATCAGAATGCCACTTTTAAACCTTTCAAATCAAATAAGGTTTATTCGAAGTTTCAGGCCAAACTTGTTATCTCTTCCCCAATAACATGCAAACTATGATTTCTAATAAGAATCCTGGTTCTAAATCTTTAAGTCACAAAGAAATAAAGATTCCAGACCATGGTAATCTTAAAGAATATAATAGTAAGAGTTATATTACATAACACACATACAAATGCCACCCTTATATCCAAATATATACCTCTCCTTGATATGTCACCTTTATCCCATGGTACACCTATCCTTGATATGCCACCCTTATTTCCCCACCAAAATATTTCACAAAACAATTCCATATAGAATAGACCGCAGTCAATGGAATTTTATCAGTTTAAAAAAATTATTTTTATTAAAAATTCCCATTTCTTGTAAATAGATCAATAAAAACGATAAGTCAAAATTCAATCCGGTCAACCTTGTCCGGATAACAAATCCGGACAACACTTCACAAAACTTGTCCAATTTAACATTTTAGAACAAATTTTCCAACACTTTTGTCCGGATGTCAAATCCGAACAACACTATGCCTCATCATCCGATTTAGAATAAACCGACCATCTCATAGTCGTATTCCTACTTCTCCGTTTAAAACACTTAACATAAAATCAAAGTTCATAAATCGCTCAATCTTTAAACCGGTTAAGATGTGTCTGATTTAATACCTAATCCGCTTGACCCTTGTCCGGTTTAAAACTAAGTCGTTTAACTCTTATCCGGTTTAAGGCCACATCGTTCATGCCTTAGGTGGTTTAGCCCTAAACCGCTCAAGCCTTGATCGATTTAAACCTTAAACCGCTCACCCTTTATCCAATTCAACTTATAAATCGCTCAACACATATCCGAATTCAACTTAAATCAGGTTTAAAACTTTTAAAACATAATTCAATATGCAATCAACATGGTTCAAAGCATTTTAACCACTCACCTTTTTTAAACCAACTTCTTGTAATTCAAATAAGCAATCCGGTCAAATCTCTCTAACCTTTTAAATCGCTTAACTTTTCTTCCAAAGATGGCAAGAAGAAAAGAAATGGAGACTTCAGCCTCCTTTTATACTTTTCCAAATTAGGAAGGCGGCTAAACCGCCCCTTTATGCATACTTACACATATGCATACTTATTATATGCATGCATATAAATACAAGGTCTCATGCATACACCACATGCATATACTCAATCATATACATATGCAAAACACATAGTTATTCACACAATTTTGATTCATACCACCTTTTGCATACGTATTTATGCATATAATTTCACATACCCACATGCTTTAATATAATAATTTATCATGCTAACACGTAATCATATGACAATTAATCACATATTAATTACCTCAGGTGATAACCAAGATCTAGTTATCATATTATCCACCCCTTAAAAGAATTTCGTCCCGGAATTCCTTTAATTAAAAAGCCATCGGTATTCTGATCTCATTTTTGACTCTAATTCCCAAGTCGATTCAGGTCCTTTGTGAAACTTCCACTGAACCTTAACCAGACTGATCTCTTTGTTTCTCAACACTCTGATCTTTCGGTCAATTACAGCTTCCGGTATTTACACAAAGTTCAGCTTACTGTCTAGTTTAATTTCTGGTAACAGTACAACTAGACTTGGATTAGCTTAACATTTCCGCATATTCGATACGTGGAAAGTGTTGTGAATCAGACTTAATTCTTCTGGTAGCTCTAACTGATACGCCACTGGCCCAACTTGCTTACATATTCTGAATGGTCCAACATACCTCGGACTGAGCTTACCTTTCTTTCTGAATCTGATAACACCCTTCCATGGCGAAACCTTCAACATCACAAAATCACCTACACAAAATTCAATCGGTTTTCGACGATTATCAACATAACTTTTCTGGTGGTCCTGTGTTGTTCTGATTCTTTCACGGATCTGTTCAATCTTCTCAGAAGTCTCTTGCACAATTTTGGGACCCATTAACTCTCTTTCTTCTACCTCGTTCCAACATAACGGCGTTCGACATTTACGTCCATACAATACTTCATACGGTGCCGCTTGGATGCTGGAATGGTAATTGTTATTATATGCAAACTCTATTAACGGCAAGTGATCTTCCCATGATCTCCCGAAGTCAATGATACAAATTCTCAACATGTCTTCGAGAGTCTGGATAGTTTTTTCACTCTGTCCATCAGTTTGCGGATGATAAGTTGTGCTTAGTCGGATTTCAAATCCCAAAGTTTTTTGTAAACTTTCCCAGAACTTTGAAGTAAACCGACTATCTCTATCAGAGAAAATAGATAGTGGAACACCGTGCCTAGTTACAATTTCTTTAATATAAATCTGAGCCATCTTTTCTAAAGAGTAATTTTCTCTTATTGGTAGAAAATGCACAGTGTTGGTCCCGTAACGGTCTACAAGAAGAGAAACAGTTTGTAGAAGGGGGGGGATGAATACAAACACAATATTTTCAAATTTAAAATATATATTGATAGAGAAGATCAATACAGATTTTACAAGATTGTTTGCGGAAAGATAAGGTAATAAAAACCTATCTAAACAATCTTTGGTTACACATAAAGCTTTAGCAATTACAAGAAAAGAAGTTGCTAAAAGAAAGATCCTTTACTTAATCTAGAAAATGTTTGAAGTGAGAATTAGGTTAGAGGGAGAGATGCGCGCTCTCTGCATGGAGAAGAAACACTTCTATTTATACCCAGTGCATTAAATGTCCATTTAATGCAATATGGTAGGTTTAGAGTGCGTGTCAAGCCTTAAGAGAAAGGCTTGTCCTTTGCTATAGTGAATAGTACAAAAGCACTATTCATGAGCAGACATCCTTATCTAAAGTTGGTGGACAAAGAGTCGATTAGTCGTCTCTATGCCGTACTAACTTTCGTAAGCGTATGGGTTTTGTCCTTTGTGTGCATAAGGACAAGACAACAACAATCGTGCTAAGCAAGCTTCCTTTGATCACTGAATGCTGGATTGACCTGAAGGTCTCATCATCATTCGCTGAAGTTTGAGCAGTCTTCACACATATGTAGACAGACTTGTAATCACTGAATACTGCTTTAGATCACGTACTTGCCGGTCTCTAATCTTCAGTTTCAGTCTTCGACGTTTGCTGAAGGTTCTTTGGTGTGAGTGTGTCTTCTTGAAGTATTGTTGTCTCTGATAGATTTACAATGCAAGTTCTTCAGCGATCACTGAACATACTCAGTGAAGATCGCTAGAACTGAAAATACAGAAACATAAATACAATGTATAAGTGAAAAGGGATTATCATCAAATCACTGAGAGAGATGATCAACAATCTCCCCCTATTTGATGATAACAAGATAGCATAAAGAAGGTTATCTTATCAAATAATAGTAAGGAAAAAGTTACATATAAAATACATGTCCCTTTTTACTATTTTGGGATCTTTTTATGTTTGGTCAGTCTCAGCTTGATAATTTTTCTTAAGTTATATCTAAAAAAATTATAAGTACGGAAACTGAAACTGAAAGCTTATTCACTGACTTATAGATTGTCAGTGAATGCGAAAAGTAACACTGGAACTCATACACTTGTGTCCTTATTACTTTTTTCAGAGATCTTTTTCAGTGAAGTACATGGAATACTCATTTTATTAATCATAGGAAATATTACAAGTATTACAGTACATGTTCAGAACTTACAGAATATAAGTACAATCACTGAAAGTAGACATAATACACGAAGTTACAAGGAAAAGTGGATTGTTGTTACAAAGAGAAACTAATCTAGAGATCTTAGATCTATGTACCCAGGTACACTTTCACCAAGTTTTCTTCGACGTAGGAATTCCCTTCGTATCTTCAGATCTACGACTTTTCCAGGCATGTTATCATCTATCCAGAGCAAAAGATAAATCAAATGATCCATT
>NC_037528.1:41221600-41225208 GCF_001531365.2 Cynara cardunculus var. scolymus | reverse complement strand
CTTCAGGACTTCATCTAAGGAGAACCTTGTTTCATGTTCGTTCCTTAGGAATGGTCCTTCATTAGGATCATAGAGTTTTTGTTTCTTCTTCCCACCTTTCTTYAGARTTGGCCGGTCAGGGACCTTGACATACCTGGACATCCTTTTGATGAGTTCGTTGATGGTGTCCTTGATAAATGTCTTGTGTCTCGACTTGGATTACTGAATGGCTTGTCTGATCTCCATCCATTCGTTGTATCCATAGTGGCCAAGGT
Source organism: Cynara cardunculus var. scolymus (assembly GCF_001531365.2). Taxonomy (NCBI): domain Eukaryota; kingdom Viridiplantae; phylum Streptophyta; class Magnoliopsida; order Asterales; family Asteraceae; genus Cynara; species Cynara cardunculus. Next base: position 41,224,954 of record NC_037528.1, on the reverse strand, counting down.
AGGAAGGGTACTCGGTAATGGAATCAAGATTGTCCATGTTGATGTGCATTGAGACCAGTGTTTCACCGTCTTTAGAACGTCCGCTGATGCTGACGCTGATAATTGGGCAAGGATTGAGTCTCTTTTTCAGTTTTGCTTCGCTCCATTGCTTGTCCTTATCTACCAGCTTCAGCTTCTTCTTACGTTCAGCTTCTACAATCGAAAGAAGTTTAGCCTGGGCTTGGACAACATTCACCGTTTTCTTGGACCTTTTCTTGGGAAGGACTATTTCAGCTAGTGACTTAACCAGCTTCAAGCTGTCTTCAGTCTGTTTTCTTTGAAGTTCTAGCTCTTCTTCAGCCCGTAATGCCTCGAGTCTTTTATCTTTAGATAAGAATTCAAACTCACCACCACTAGAGGTACGAAGAGGAATTTTTACTCTTGTCTGGTCGAGTGACTCCTTCAGCTGAGTCATCGGCAGGTCGGTAGGTGCACGAGAAGTGGGTTGATCAGGTACCCGTTCCAGTCGACCGCAGGTTGTTGATGGAATATGAAGCTGATATGTTGAAGTCATCACTACCTGAGAGGTAGAGTCTTCAAACAAAGGTTGTTGAGGAATATTAAACAATATCCTCAAGTTCTCTTCTTCAGCGACCGATTTGCCTTTCGACTTGGGGTCCTGGTTCCCTGATGGAGTCGATTCACCTTGCATTTTCTCCCCCTGGGATACGAAATCCCCGAGAGTAACACCTTTGATGACGGTTGATGACTTCTGGAACTTGATGGTAAAGTCATCTTCATCATCATTGTCGTCGTCGCCATCTAGATTATTTTCGGTGTCTGGAATGGTAGGTTCATAATCATCATCATCATCTTCATCTTCATCTTCATCTTCATCATCATCATCACCAGCAGCAGCGATGGTATGGACATCATCCCTAGGGATGGCATCTACATCCTCAGCTAGAGCAGCTTGGGTGGTAGGGATTACAGGAGCAGCAACTGCCTCAGCTCTAGGAGTTTCAGCTTCAACTGCAGCTGTAGCTGATACTGGACCAACGGCCTGAGAAACTGTAGGAGCAGCATCAGATGATTTACCAGCATTAGACCTCATCTCCCCCTCTCTGGCTAAGACTTGAAAGAATTGGCCAGAGAGTTCGTCCAAGCGCTGATGCTGGAGAACCATTGAATCCTCCAGCCTTTGTAAGGCATTGGCTAGAGTTGTCGTTGCCTCACGTGCCTCATGGAGCTGAGCGCGATCATTGGCAGAGAAAGAAGGTGCAATCACTGGAGCTGGTTAACGGACAGCATCCAGGATTTGTTGAAGAAGATCAGTCTGCTGATCAGCGATAGCCTGAGCATCGTCGGCCCTGCTTTGAAGAACAGCAATGGCATCGGTGTTGGCTTGAATAGCTTCTAGTAGAATCAGGAGATGACTCTGAACTTCTTGAACATCCGCTTAAAGGGCAAGGAAATTTGCATCAAGATCGCCTTGACGGGGCATCTCTTGGTGAACTTCGTTGATCCTGCAGAGGACGGTATTAACGACGGGAAGGAGAAGCTTGATATCAGATGACATATCATAGTCATCATCAATTTCTTCATCTCCTCCATCATCTTTCTTTCTTTCTTCCTCTNTCATCTCCTCCATCATCTTTCTTTCTTTCTTCCTCTTCCACTTCCTGAGCATCAGGCTGATGCATCGAAGAAGGACCTGCAAAAGAAGAAGTGTRAGCTGAAGGCTCAAGGTTAGAAGAAAAGAAAGGGTAGGAAGATAGAATACCTGAGGGGCCTTCAGTCACATCTAAAGGATTGTCACTGGCATGAGCAAAGATGTCCTCGAGAGGATGGACATCCGTATGCTGAGGAGCATCGATAGGAGCAACCTCAGGTCCAGTGGTGCACGTCTCAGTATCAGGAAGGACAGTCGTTGATACATCATCGACATGTGTAAATACCACGGAGGGAGGAGAAGAGAAAATGGTTGAGAAGAGACGTGGGTGTTCAGCGGTGGCAGGGCTGATATTTACACTTTCAGTGATTTGGGTCACTGAAGTTATTGGTGAAGGTACCACTGATACGACAGTGATGGGAGAAATCACTGAAGAGCTGGGGGGTTGGGCAAAAAATTCCTCGGGGGTAAGGCGAGTTTCAATAACTGAAGCATTTTGAGAGGCCCCAGCTAGAGACGTGGTTGTCCCCTTTTTGGCTTTCTTGGCTCTCTGAGGAGAACCAAGAGTTGGTTGAGAGGGTCATTTAGAAGGGGTTTTGATGGCTTGGCTAGATGCGGAGGGTTTGCCCTTGTCATGATCACCTGAGGAGAAGAGGTAGTGATGGACACAATGGAAGAAAGTGCTACATAACTATCCCTCAGCTTAGATCCAGAATCCTGGATCCAAGCCTGAAAGCTGGAAGGTTTCCTTCTTTGGGGTAAAGACTTTTGAAGATCTTTGTCAATACCATCGAAAGAAACCTGGTGTAAGGCACCACCTTCTCTCGCTGGCGCTTGTTCAGCTTAAGCACCAGGTCATCGAAAATGACCGCAACATAATTTATATTGCCACGCTGAATGCAGATACGCCTATGATCAAGGCGATCCTAGAGGTCTGGTCCTGACCTCCAGTTTTTCCACCCATGTACTGGATGAAATGAGAAAATAGGTATTGCCAGACAGCTGACATCCTGTTCTTCTCAATCTTCGTCAAGGACATGAGAGGGGCGCTGGAGTCCTTCTTCATTGGCCACTGGTAGCCAATGGCGTCGAGAAAATTGATGATCTCGGTAGTGGAGGGTTCGCTGTCGAAGGGACCCTTGGGAAGACGGAGAGCTGAGCGGAGTGTAGAAACCCCAAAGTTCATTTCCATGCGGTTGAAAGTAAAATGGATTTGCTCCATTGTGCGTCCAGCATCGTCTTGGAAGTTCCTTGACCATGAGGGGCTCATGGTTGAGAGCATAGCCTAAGGACGACTGTTTGAGGAAGTCAGCCGCCTCTTGGTAATGTGTTCTGGTGGAGAGTATCTCTAACAAGGCAATGTGGTTGTTGGCCTTGATAGAGATCTCGTCAATGGTGAAATTGACGTTCTTGGCAGCCATCTATTTATTATTAAAGAAGTAAAACAAACAGGAACAAACAGGTTTGTTAGAAATAAGCCAAGAGTTTATGGTTAAAGAGTATAGAAAAAGTGTTTAAACAAAAAAAAACTTCATTTGAAAAATCCTTAAAAGATTAGGGTTTTTCAAGTAGAATGTGTACAAAGAAATAAGATTCTAATCAAGAAGGAGATGATTAAAAACCTTTACAGTTTAATTTATTAAGAGAACGAAGTTCTTAATCATATTAAACACATTTCTTGTAACGAAGTAAGAAAGAAGATT
>NC_037528.1:41215281-41216885 GCF_001531365.2 Cynara cardunculus var. scolymus | reverse complement strand
GCTCACGCTCAGCGACAGCTTTCTCACGTTCAATAGTGATGGCTTGGTTTACAATAACCTGATCTTTAAGATTTTCCTCAACAGAGGTCAGTTCTTTGATCTTAGAATGGCAAATCTTCAATTGCTCTTAAAGATCAACGTTAAGCATTTCAGCTTTTGATTTGCCATTGAGGGCATTATAAAGGTCAGCCGTCAGCGTATCCAGTGCAGAAAGACTAGAAGAGGAAGAGGGTTCATTCAAGAAGCATACCTGAGTAGAAGAAGAAGAAGGTGATGGCTCAGAGGATGTAGATGCTTCAGAAGATTCTTCATTTCCATCTATAGCCATCATGCAGACGTAGGCTTTATCCTCTTCATCCGAAGATGATTCATCGGATGATTCAGCCTAGTCATGCTCTTCGGCAATAAGGCCTTTAGCCTTTTGCTGGTTGTTCTTCATCTTCTTGTACGTATCCTTCAGTTTTAAGTGCTTTTCATCTTTGGTCCTGAAGGAGGAAGGAGCTTTAGAAGATGGCGTCGTAGTCTTCTTTGATCTGCATTCACCTGCAAAATGTTCGGACTGGTGACAGTTGTAGCAGACAGCTGAAGCATTGTCTATTCTTTCAGACTTTGGCTTCTTTCTAAGGAATAGCTGAGGAGATCTGCGGAAGTTGCTCTTACTGGCGAACCTCCTAATTGACTTAGTCAGGAGTGCCAGGGACTCATCAAAATCTGTAAAATCAGATTTCGGAATGTCCTCAGAAGAATTTATCTCTGTGATGACCACGGAAGGAAGAGAAGAAACAAAAGGGGTAGAAGTTTCAATTGAAGAAGCTTCAGAGATCAAAGCTAAAGGAGAGCTTGTCATTTCCCTGGATTCTTTTACAATATTTGTTTTTAGTTGACGAGATTGCTCATGGTTAAGCAGAATCTCGTATACGGTAGAAAGAGAAAGAGTGGACATGTCATTTGACATCTTGAGACACATGGAAAAGGTGTCCCAAGACTCAGGAAGGCATTCTAGAAGCTTAGTCAAGGTTTCAGAATAAGAATATTCCCTGCCGACAGCCCTAAGATCAATAAGAAGGCAGTTAAATCTTTGATGTACTTCAGACAGCGCCTCAGACTTTTCACAGAGAAAGCTTTCATACTGTCTTACTAGATTGATCTTTCTAGTCTCCTAAACCTGAGTGGTTCCTTCATATTGGACACAGAGTGTATCTCATACGGATTTAGAAGATTTGAGTTTCATCACTGAGTGATATATCTCATCAGAAAAAGACATAGCTATTATAGACCGAGCACGCGTGTCTATAGCTATCTTCTTCTTGTCCTCATCGCTCCACTGATGTGGAAGCTTTGGAATCTACGTTCAGGAATCGCGGCAGTCGTAGCTGTTGCTGGAACAGCCGGAGCAATAGCAAATGGAATATATGGTCCATTTTCTATGAAATGTGGAATTTCAGGATCCACACCATCCAGAAAGAGGGACATCTGGTTCTTCCATAGACTAAAGTTGTCATGGACAAACAGGGGAGGTTTGGCAAGAGAGCCATTATCTTGTGTGTGTGTTTGCAATTTGTAAAGCCATTTGTAAGCAGTAAAGTTATCTAAGAAGAGATAAA